>NC_067398.1:674405811-674744977 GCF_016432865.1 Antechinus flavipes | reverse complement strand
GGGACCATGCCGGCAGCCTGAGTTCAGAACTGGGAAGGAGGTTAAGACCCCTAGGAAGGAGTCAGCTGAACCCAGACTCCCTGCTGCCCTGGCCCCACATTTCATGACCACATTCCCCTTGCCTGGAAAGGCTGCAGCCCACACATGTGTGTTCACAGGAGGAGAGTGCTGAGTGGTAGGCGGAACCGAGTTGTACCACCAGGGAAAACATATTGTAGTGGTGGATAGGGAGAAAGGGCTTGGAGCCAAATGGAGAGGGCCAGGAGGAAGACGCCTCAGACTTCGAGCAGCTCCCACTCTGGGTACTTGTGCGTGGCCCTGGATGTGCTCTGCCCTCTTCTCTCCCGGTGCCTTAGCTTGTGAGCTTGCCAAGCTAGACTAAGCTGCCCTTCTGGGAAGGTGATTTTCTGTCCTTTTGACTGAAAACATTCGGGGTCAGACAGGGAGGTTAAGCATGGGCTCTTTGGTGGTTTTCTCCTTAAATCCCCAAATCACGTGGACAGCTGTCCGTATGGAACCGTCTATCTGTCTCCTCCGTCAGATACAAGCTGGAGAAGGTGAGGGCAGCACGCGTGTATGGGAACCCAATTCAGGCCCAGGGCCCTCCCATGGCGACATCGTGTGTTCAGGGAAAGGGTCTCACCTGAGGCATCCACATTCCAGCTCTCACTCGGAATCTCTGGGCCCTAATCTCTTATCGGGCTGATGATCTGTTTGTACTGGCTGATGCATGCTTGATTTGTTAGAGGCCCCTTTTTGTCAGCTCTCGACTTGGGCTCTCATTGAGCCTTTTATAAGGCATGTGTTACCAGGTGCTCGTGAGTATTCTGGGGACCAGCGTCAGTGTGCTTGGTACCCTGACATCAAGAGGAAGGACCTGAGGGGTTTTAATCATTGAGACTGGTCCCCAGTGTATTTCCGTGCTGATACTACTGTACTTGGTCCCTAGTGTTTCCTGGTATCATCTCATCTTGGGAGTATTTTATGCATTGGCTAGGAGGAAATATTATCCCCGAGCTAAAATTGAGATACAGAGAGGCTGACTGTCAGCTATAACAAGAAATCTAAAGGGTGTGTGTGATAGACATTCTATTCTTTCTCCTTCCCCACTTCTGGTGTCTGCTTTAAGGTGGGGGGGGGCAGAAATGGCAGCCTTGTGCTGGTGGGGAGAGGGTTTCCTTGGGGCTTCCCCAAGGGCCTTAGCCCATCATGGGGTCATGCCTGAAACAACTGAACAGGAACAGGAGGCAGACCTGGGCTTTAGGAAGAAAAGAGCTGGTCAGCCGAGTGGAGGCAGCACTGATGGGGAGAAATCTGAAGGGGACACTCAGATAGCAGCAGCTCTCCCTAGTCAGATATGGGGTGCCTGCTTTGGCCTATGGCATGGACTGCCCACCCAGGGAGGGTGTAAAAAGGAAAACCACAGAACCGACCACTGAGGGCATAGAGAGAGGGCCCTGAGGGGCCAGGAGGCAGAAGCTCCGGGGCAGAGATAATGAAGTCAGTCCCTGTGAGAAATGGGCAGAACACAGTTGAAGATGTGAGACTAACCCTCGGAAGAGAGGTTAGGGCTGGATAAGTAATCCGAGGACCATGATTAACTTCATGGCAGCCAATGAGATCACCAGGAGAGTGAACAGAGGGAGAAGAGAAGAGGGCCCAGAGCAGAGCCCCCATTAGTGGATCGTGTCCCATCATTCCCTGCTACAGTCATGCTGGCTTTTACATAGGCAGTGAGAAGTGCTTTTCTTCCTCAGCTCTGCTTCTTGGAATTTCCCACTTCCTTCAGGTCTCCAGTCCCATGCCATCCTCCAACACAGGCTTTTTTGGATTCTCCCTAGGGCTGGTGCCCTCCAAGAATTTTTCACTGATTACTTTGCATTTACTTAGTGTGAATGTGTTTTTTCTCCATGGTAGAAGGTGAGCTTTTGGAAGACGGAAATTCTTGTGTCTTCAAATGGGCATCTTGTAGGAGTTTTAAGAAGTGTTTGTTGAGTGGAATTGAAGTCTGGCCCCGGTATGTAGGTTCAGTAGGCTGATCTCAGGGATTGGTGTTGGCAGAGCAGGGAAGGGAGATGGACAGTGCAACAGGAGCCCTGGTAGTTAGTTCCAGCCTCTTTGAAGTGGGAGAAGCTAACAATCTGTCTCATGTTCTGCCAGGACCAATTCTGACTCTGCCCTACATCAGAGCACCATGACTCCTGCTCAACCAGACTCCTTTGCTGGAGGCTCCCAAGACATCCAGCAGAAAAGAGGTAAATGCGCGTCAGCAGAGGGCCCTTTACAGAAGCCCTGGGAGCCTGCCCACCCACTTTGCTAGCTCTGAAACCTGAAGTTCCTGCAGCGATTGACTTATCAGGCAGACAGTTGTGCTCTTAAGGAAGAAATGTTTGACTTTCTCTGCTATTAATCACAATGTATATGGAAATATACAGGTTGATTTTTGCACTTCGAAGCATGAACAAGAACCCCATTCTGTTGGGGAAGTGTTTGTTTTTTGTTTTTTGTTTTTTTTTTTTTTGGTCTTTTTTTTCCCCCTTTAATATAGTTTTGTTCCTGTGTCTCAGAAGAGGGAGAGAATTTTGAGAAGAGAAGTTTTCATCATAGAAACAAGATTATTACAAACCATTTTGCAGTAATAAAGACAAGTACTTCAGAAAGGCAGCAAAGTGGGTAGGCTTGAGCTCAGAAGGCCTAGCTTCAAGTTCCAGCTGCCACAGTTATTAGATGTGTGACCTTAAGCTAGTCATGTTGCCCCTTCTGTTCAGTTTCCTTGTCTATAAAACAGGGGCATAGTAAGTACTATTTGTATTCTTTGCTTCACTGAACTTCTGTCCCCAGAATGTTTCACACACCGTATAACACTCTAGAAATGTGAACCTTATTATTGTCTTCAACATTTAGGGATGCTCTTGTCTTTGTGAGCGTTTTCTCTCCCAGCACTGATTGTAGTCCTTCTGCCTTAGCAGATGGAATTCATTTGGTATAATCCTTTTTGAGATGACCTATAGTGATCCTTAGAGAATACACAGCCTGTTCCTGGGCTGATATTCAATATCTTTCCTGCTCAATGGGTCCTATTAGAACTTGGTCTTTGGTGACATAGTTCAGTCAACTTCACACCACAATGAAATATCAAAGGAGAGATTTTTTTTGCTTACAAAAACTCTTAATTATTTTTATTGTATGCAGTTATTTAATGTTTATTATCTTTACTTTTTCATTTTAATTTTTTTCTCAATTATATATAAAGATTTTTACACTCATTTTTAAAAATTTTGAGTTCTGAATTTTCTTCATTCCCTCTTCCCTTCCCCGATCCTTAAGAAGACAAGCAATTTGACATAGATTCTATACATGCAGTTGTACAAAGCATTCCCATATTAGCCATGTTGCAAAAGAAAACACAAACCAAAAACCCAAGAATAATAAAGTAAAAAATAGTGTGCTGAATTTAGTCTGCATTTAGACAGAGGAGGACTTTTGTGAAGGTGGCTGTTGTTATTACTAGTATCATTAGCATTATTACTATTATTTCATTCACATATGAGGTTCAAATAGAAACTATCCTGGGATAAATTGCCATGTTACCATTGTTCCTTTATATTCAGTATTCTACAGACTTCTGATTAAGTGGCTAAAATACCTGTTTTTTCTAGTTGAATAAAAACATGAGGTTATGAACTTATTCCCCATAGGCTCACGGAAAGGACTGTGGGTGTTAGAACACCTCACCCTTTAACCACAGCATTGTGTCTGTTCTTTCTATTTTGAAAGCTTTTTGTTTCATGTAAGCTGAGGATTGAGGAGAAGTATTAAAAATCCTTTTTCTTAAGTTTTATAGACTGTGACCATGATCTGAGTCTAACTCAAGTTGTTGGTTCAAATCTTCAGATTTTTTGAGGTCTCTGTTTGTAGTTATTGTAAGCCAATGAAAGGGAGGGAGGTTCTGGCATATATAATCCTAACTACCAGGCCATGTCTTATGAGATATTTGGCAAGTGCTAAATTTTTATACTATTATTATTATTGTTATTGTATTACCTTTTTATGTTACTACTTTTTTTATGTTGGCAGCTGCTGTTAACCAGTGGTTTTCTTTGACTTCCTTCCCCAGAATTAAGTAGCATATTCTAAGTTTTATGATATTATATATCTTATAAACTACAGTATATCTTATATATGTTATATCTTATAAATATTATAACCCTACATATTTCAAAAGTTTATTGGTACTTTTTTCCCTAACATATTCATTTATGAATTTGCCCTTTTTCTTTCCCCTGCACTATGAACCCTTTCTTGTAAGAAAAAAAACAAAGTTTTTCAAAAAGTTAAGCAAAATCGTCCAATAAAGTGAATAAACGTGTGCACCATTCCACATCCATGATCTCCCACCTCCTCACAAAGGAGGAAGGTATAGTTTATCATCCATTCTCTAGACCAGGATTAATCATTACATTTATTTAGGATTCAATTTAATTTTAGTTTTGTGTTTTAAACATCATTCTATCAATCCTTCAGTCAACATCTATTGACTTAGAAACAGCTAGATAGTTCAGTGGATAAAATAGTGGCCCCGGAGTGAGGAAAACCTGAGTTCAAATGGTACCTTACTTGGGGACCCCACACAAAATACTTTACCTTTGTTTTTCTCAGTTAAATGGGAATAATAATAACACCTACCTCCCAGGATTGTGTTGGGAATAAAATAAAACCATATTTGTAAAATGTTTAGCACAGGATCTGGCCTGGCGCACATTGAGTGCTATCTAAATGCTTATTCCTTCCTCCCCTTTATTCTTACCATGTGTCAGTCAGCAGTCAGCAAACATTAAGTGTCCACTGTGTGCCAGACCCTGTACTGAGCTCTGGGATACACAGACAGGCTCTTCCCTAAAGAGACTCTCAGAATAAAAGGAAAGACAACATGTAAACAACTCTATGCAAACAAGATAGGCCGAGGATAAACTCCAGGTAATTAACAGAAGGAAGGCCCTAGGATTAAGGGGGACAGGGAAAGGAGAGCTGCAGCTGGGATTTGAACAGTGGGCTGGACATCAGAATACAGAGTGCTAGGTGGAACAGCCCCTGCTCTCAGAAGCCATAATAGAAGGGAGTGTCAAAGGGGAGAGGCATTAGCCTTGGGGAAAGCTTCCTGGAGGAGGTGGTCCCTAGTTGAGCCTGGAAGGAAACCAGGTGTTCTAAGAGGGCAGAGCCTGTCTGAAGGCATGAAGGACAGCAGGACCGGACTGTGGGGAATGATGTACAGTAAGGCCAGAGAGGAAAGGAGAGCCAGCTAGAGGGGTTAATTGAGCAAGGGAGTGACTCAGAGTGGTGATTTAGGAAATCCCTTTGGCATTTGTACAGAGATGGGTTTGGACTGGGGGAGACTTGAGACAGGGCAGACCCATCAGCAGAAGGCCATTGCAGCAGTGAAGGTGAGAAGTGAAAAGCCCCTATACCAGGTGGTGGCAGGGTGAACAGAGAGAAAGCTGCAAAGATGTGGTCAAGGGAGAAGTGAGAAGCCATAGCGACTGCCAGGATAACCAGGGCGAAGGAGAAGGCACAGAGCAGTGGTACCCTCAGCAGAGAGACTAAGTGGGGCTCAAGCATGAGTTTGGGGACCAACAGGAGGTGGTTTGGGACAGGCTGAGCATATCCAGTTTGAAATGTTCCATGGGCATTTGGTAATATGGCCTTGAAGCTCAGGAGAGAGGTCCCATGTGATCTGATGAAGTCACTGTGAGCGGGTATGAAGCAAAGCTTCTTAAACTGTGAGTTGGGACCTATGGGGTCTCATAACGTGGAGGTGATAGAATTCCGATTAAATTAATAAATTTACCAATAAATTACCAGTAATGCCTATATATCTGGGATCATATAAAAATTTCTCAGGTTTTTGAAAAGGGGCTACATATAGAAAAAATTTAAGAAACTATGGTCTAGAAGAGAGCCTAGGGCAGAACCTTGGGGCAATTTCCCCCCCGTAAGGGGCTAGGATATTGGTGATGATCCCACAAAGGAGACCTGGGGGTAGGAAGAAAGGCAAGAGAGTATTGGACAAACCCAGAGAAGAGAAGGCATCTAGAAAGGAGTCAGCTGTGCCACAGGTTGCAGAGGACATCGGAGTTGGCAGTCAGGAGCCCTGACAACTCTGGAGAGAGCAGTGGAATGGAGATTCTTGTCCTGTCCTCCCACTCTCTCTTGTGGGGGAAAATGCAAGTGTTACTTGCTCTCAGTTAAGTTCAGAATTTTAGGAAAGAAAAGAAATAAGCTTGTATTAAGTATCTCCCAAGTATTAGATGCTAAGTGCTCCTCACCACAGCTCTGGGAGGATGTGCCATTCTCACTCACATTTTACATTTGAGGAAACAAGCTCACAGAAGTAAAAGGACTTGCCCAGGGTCACCCAGATAGAGATAGTATGTAGTGCCTGGGGCTGGATTTGAACTCAGATCTTCCTGACTCCTGACTTCCTATGTTCTATCCACTGTATTCACCGAGCTACTATGAATGTTTTAGTTCCTGTGGGACTTGACATAGGGTTTGTCTTTGAGTTCTTAGAGGCATTGCCAGGCCCAAGCAGTAAACACTTGGGTGGCTTTTCTCCGATAATTCCAAGGTTCAGGGACTCCTTATAGCCCTCCACTGCTGACTAGTTCTGTTTTGTCTCCTCTTTTTCAGTTTGATCCAGACTTCTCATTTCATAAATGAGAAAACTGAGGATCTCTAGGTTTAGGAGTCTCATCTAAGGTTATTTAGCTAGAGCGAGCTGATTCTGGCTTTCCCTTCACTCAGCTGGGTGCCTTTGCTGCTGCCATGCCTTGCCTCTGAGGTACCAAGATAGAAGAAGTATCTGTCCCATTCCTCAGCAGCCATTTCTGAGTTCTTTTCCTGTTGTTCATGGGCAGAGATAGCCTTCCAGGTGTAGGAGGTTCTTTTGGGAAGGGGCTAGAAGTGGGCCTTCTCCACCCCCTATTCATGAAAGGGAGCAGCTAGGGCTGTAGCAAACACCAGATTTCGAGAGGTAGGAATTTCCCTTTTACTGTCACTCCTCTTCTCATCACACTTGCCTAGTGTCAGGGTCAATTCCATGGGTCCTAAAGGTAAATAGCACATCTGGCCTGCCAGATGTTCTGTCTCCTTCTTGGGTTAGATTGGGTTAAACAAAATAAAATATATACAGATCTCTCAACTCAGGAACTTAACATTTTCCATCTCTAATGCATGGTAGTTTCTATGATTTTTTTGGTACCAAATCCTTTTATAGAATTTTTTTCTTTCCCAAAGGAGTTATTGTTGTTTCAGTAATTTCAGTATGTCCATGATCTGTGTAAGAACAATGTCTGCTGCTGTAAGTAATATTCTTAAGTAAGGCCCCAAAGCAGTTAATTAGCAGGTTTTGTCTCATTTTTCTTTTTTTTTTTTCCCCCTCCCCTCCCCTCAATTCCTCCAACCCCAGTCTTATTATTGACAGTCCCAGGAATGGAGGAAACCACCTCTGAGACAGACAAAAACCTCTCAAAACAAGTGTGGGACTCTAAAAAGGTAAGAATTTATGAGATTCTGAGACTTGGGAAACAGAATTTTTTCCTAGAGCATAATACTGCAGGGGAAATTTAGAAAAGGCTACCCGTGAGAGCCTGAGGGGTCTGTGCAGAGATTTCCAGGGATCCAAGAACCTGAATGGAGAAAAAAATGTCATCTTTCTTTCAAGAAGTATTATTTCCTTTTGTGACCTTTTGTTTTTAAAACATGGCTCTGAGTAAGGCTGCAAAGCCTTCAGCAGACCCCCTGCCCAGAGGTCCAAAAAACATGAGGGTCTGAGCTCAGGATCAGAGTAACATGGGACAGGCAAAGGCCCAGAAAGAGCAGAGCAGCCTCGGAGCGAGCGAGTTCTCTGTGGCTAGATGGGGCTTTGTCAGAGATGTGGTAGAGATGGTCACTAAACAAAGTGCAACTTCCCTATGAGGCCTCTGTAGAGATTTTACAGGGTGGGCCATGCCGTTGGAGGAGGGTGCCCTCCCCCTGCCGTCTTAGCTCAAACATAGGGAGAGATGGAAAGGCAAGAGCACCGGCTGGAGTGACTGAGGACGACTTCCTGGGAAAGGCAGAATCTGGATGAGGAGAAAAGAAAAAGGGCCCGTAGAAAAGTGTTGGCGACTTGTGTTGCTGCACTGTGTTTTTCAGTTTACCGGCCTCAAATGGGTTCTTGATTTTGTTTGTTCTACATTGAAATAGTTGGCCACTATTCCATCAGCACGCACTTGAGGGGAGTCTCCCACATCCCGAGCACTGTGTTGGGTGCTGAAAATTCTGAGAGATGGGCCTGTCCCTGCCCTCAAGGAGGATATGGAGAGAGCATAGATAGAAGCCTCCAAGAACATGCAAAATAAACCGTATAAAACAGAGGTGAGGCTTTGGCAGCCAGAAATCAAGGAAGGCCTCATAGAAGGGGTGTCTGAGCTCAGCTGTGGAGGAAACTAGAGATTCAGGGACAGGTGAGGAGGGAGGACAAGCCAGGTCTGGGGGCAGCCAGTTGGGAGCGTGGGAGAGGGAGGCTGGCAAGGTGAGCTGGCAGGAGATTAGGCAGGTTCTTTACTGACCCAGAGGCCTAAAGTGACCCAGGGGAGGCGTAAGGGAGTAATGTGGCACCTGGGGCTAGTGTTCCTCCTGCAGGTGTGTGGAGGAGAGACCAGAGAGGGACTCTAGTCCAGGGGTGAGTTGATGAGGGCCTGAATTAGTGCCCTGGTTCACATGAGAGAAGAGAGAAAGGGGCTAATCTGAGAGCTATTCCAGAGGTCGAGGCAGTCAGACCTGGCATCCAGTCAGGCACGTGGGCAGAGAAATGCCCTGCTGAGGGCACCGGCAGGTGGACGGGAAGGAGGAGTCACAGCTCTGGAGAGCAGGGACACTGGAAGAGCTGGTCCTGAGCTCGTGCTGACCGGGCGGCCAGTTCGTGATGCCTGCAAGCAGTGATGACGTGGGCCTGGGGCCCAGGAGAGAGACTAAGGCTGGAAAAGTCAATCTGGGGTGACCGTGTGGAGAGAGGACTTGGGACTGAGCCTTCGTGTTCCCCCATGGCTAAGGGCCAGGACGTGGATGATCATGAAGCAGGTCAGCCCAGAAGAGAGAGAAGATCCAGGAAGGGGAGGTTGGTCAGCAAGCCTCTGCAGAGGTCAAGAAGAACGAAGAAGCAGCAATCGTCAGAGGCCCTGGTCGGGGGCCCTCTGGAGAGGGCAGCTCCTGAAGCTGGACTGTGGTGTTTAGAAGAGAGTGGGAGGAGGGAGGAGGAGACAGGGGATGTCGACTGCATTTTCCAGGGTTTTATGTCTGAGGGAGTATGGGTGGAGGGGCCGGGTTGGCCTGGAGCTTTCAGATGGGTTGAGGCACCGGCATGTTTGCAGGCAGAGAAGAGTAAGCTTATAGTTAGGGAAGGATTGAAGATGAGAGAAAAGAGATACTTGTGGGGCATCTGGCGTGGTTTGTAACTCTTCTCGAAGACTGCTGAACTAACTCTGCACCGAGCGTGTGGGCGCTTCCTGAGTGCCTGTTGATGGGCAGGGGCCCACCCTCGCCCCCATGGAAGAAGGCGGTCATGACTGACTTACTCCTTACAGGAGGCACGTCAGAAATGCTGGCGGGCACAGCATCGTTTTCTGAGCAGTTCCTTCAGGAAAACATCAGCTCGAAAGGGCATCTAAGGAAAATGGAGAAATGAGCGAGACGAGAGCTTTGGTGAATTGGAGTTCCCAGTCAAGTCCAGTGAACCAGGGTGGGGTTTTTCCTGACCTTGCTTCACACCACTGATGTAAGGGGGGTCTGCCGGCTTCTGGCCTTGAAAACCGCTCATTGTGCCCCCAGCCCCTTGGGTCTCACCGTCAGCACTGTATTTCTGACCCTGGGGGCCGTTAGATCATAGAGGAGCCATGGCTGATCCATCCCTTCTTTAGAGGTTGGCTCATGTTTAGTTTCTGAGATTGTGGGAAAGACTCCTGATACTGAGCAAACACTAAGGAGCCTCCTGAGCTGGGCACTGGGTATTCTTATGCTCAGCTCTGGGGGAAATAGAAGGGCTGGACCTAGACACTACTCGTAGCATGGAACCTTTTGCAAAGTCAGTCTGTAAATGCAGCTTGCAGCGATCTGAGACCGGCGCTTGTACCACCAGAAGGCATTGGGGAGGGACAGCTTGGGGGTGGGGGTGGAGGCTGAGGAAGGCCCCTGGGAGAGCAGCTGTGTCGGGCTCGGAACACGTGGCTCCAGTGTTAAAAACACAGGCTCCAGTTCTTGCTTTGCTGTGGGAATCGATTCAAACAATCTATTGTTGATCTCTGGCTGGTTTTGGTGTTTTGTTTTTGAAAGCTTGAGGCGTTTGAGTGGTACTGGAAATATCAACTATTATTAACCCAGCTCTGGCCTACAAGAGCATTTGGGGGAGGAGGCTGGTTTCTCACTTAAACTGCTCACAAGTGAAACGGGATTTCTCGTCCCTTTGAGGGGGGCTGTGTCTGAGGTAGGACTGCTCCCAAAGGGCCTGTCACCGGGCATCAGGGCTTGGCACCCGCACCACCACGAGCACCCATGGCAGCTGAGCTTTCCTCCGAGGCTTGGGAACCCAGGCTCCCCCTACAAAACATCTGTGAGCCCCTTCCTCCTCCTGCTCAGGCCCTTTCTGCTGACTCAGGAGGGATCACCGCTCAGGGTGGCCTAGAGAGGCTGAGAGACCTGAGCCACCACCAGCCAGGCTGGGGTTTACAGTGTTGAGAGGCAGCCTCTGGAGATCCTCGGTGCTGTTATCCGCCAGCCCCCTCATCATTTTCCTTTGTTTCTCAAGGAGTTCAGCACTGTCTTTGTGTCCCCACCCAGAATATCTTTTCCACTACCCCCCCAACTGCCCTCTCCGCTGCTGTGACCTTCACCTTCACTCTCACTGAACACCCAGGTCACTTGTAGCCTCAACACCATCATCACCCTGTAGCTTCTTATAGTCTGGGGAAGCTCTTCTTGTCCTCAGCTCCTCCTGTCTCACCTGCCCCTCGCCCTCCCTCCTCCCATTTCATCCTTAGGCCTGCCAGCCCCGCCCTGGCCTTCCTTTCCAGTGTTAGTCTGGTCAGTTTTGTGCCGTCTTCTTGAAGCAGTCGTCCCCCTCTGGACCGGAGCCCCGGTTGCCCCCCTTTCATTTCTGCTCCCGTGCTGCCATGCCAACGGGAAGAGATGCCGTGGGGCTGCGCGGTCTGCTCCAGGGGCGGGCTCCCAGCCAGCTCTGCCACTTCTCAGCCGGGGGCCGCGTGACTTAGCCCCTCGGCACCTCCCGTGCTGACGAGATGCCTCGTGGGGCCCTCTGCTCTTCCACTGGGGCCTGGGAGGGCGAGCCTTCCTGGGCCCTCGCTGCTGTGGGGCAGCCCTTGCTCTTCCGCCACAGCTCCATGCTTCCTGCAGCATCTGCTTAAATTTGGTTTTCTTTTCTCAGGCCCCTCACGCCACCCCCTCATTCTCAGCAGCGGGCCTGGCTTCATCCTTTCTAGAGAACATAGAAACCGTCTGTTCCACGATCTCTCTTCTCCCTCTTCCACATCTCCCATCTCCACCTGCTCCTCCTTCTCTCTCGCTTTAGGCTGGGGGAGGGAGTGGCCACGCTCCTGGCCGAGGCCAGCCTCTTTCTTGGGCCCTGGATCCCGTCCTCTCCCCTCTGCTCCGGAAGCCAGCCCCTTCCACCGTCCCTCGTCTCTGCTAACTTCAGGCTCTTGTCTGCTGCTCCATGCTCGACGCCCCCCTCTGCCCTGGGCCTGTGCGCAGGCCGTCCCCTAGGCTAGAATCCCCCCCTCCTGCTGGCAGCCTTGGCTCCAGTGCCTCTGGCAGACAAGATCTGCTCTCAGTCGCCTTTACCCCTCCCCAGCTTCATAGAGCTCTGTGTGGCCTTGTCAGAGTTCATGTCAGTTCGTTCCAGTAGAATGGAGCCTTCTTTAGGGCAAGCGCTGGGCTGTTCTTGTCTCTGTCTGCCTGGAAGCCAGCTGGTAGCTAGGGCAGAGTAGGCATATAATAAATGGTCAGTTGAACCTAGAAGTCTTTTCTTTACAGGGAGAAACAAGAGAGATGTTTCTGTAGAAACTCAGCTGCCATGTTTCTCCCAGGCTACCGTTAGCTCACACAAGCTAGGCCCACTGTTTGGAGGTCAGCTGCCTCTCAGAGGGGCTTAAGTTCCCCCGCCAGCTGCCTCCTCTCTCTTTCTCACAGGGGCACAAGTGGGCCCTGTGCTGCACTCAAAGAGTGCAGCTCATGCAGCAGTGAGTAAGTCGTCAGAAACATTCTTGGGAGGTTTTTGCTTGGGAGCTCCTGCCCTTCCTCAAGCTGGCTTCATTGCCCCTTCCTAGGACCCTTTTTTTCTGATGATATAACTTATTCCTGGAGACTTCCTTGTGTAGAGAGCAAAAATGCTCCCCTTCCTTCAGGGGCTCCAGCCTGAGCTGAGGTTTTCCTAAGGCATTGTCTTTCCTTCCCCATGACTGGGCAACGGACAAGTGCCAGGTCCTAGGTCTTTCTGACCATCTGCTGCCCCCTGGCAGCAGATTTTAGTGGGTAGAGCTTATATTTTAAGGGCATTTAGTGGGGAGAGGTTAAAGACTATGAATTGACTTATTTCTGAAAGATCCTGGCTCTGGGTCTTTAGGGAGCCAAACCAGTTCTTTATGGTGCCCCCCTCCTTGGGAAAGCCAGAATTGGGGGTCCAGGATGTGGTCTGCACACTGCCATATGTTCAGTGGTGTACATCCAGAACTGAGGAGGGTGAAAATGCAGGCTTTTTTTTTGGCAGGAGATGGATTATTTTTACATGATCTGGCTTTGAGTCCTGTTTCTCTTGCACTCATGAGTCGTGTGACCTTGGGCAAATTATTCTTTCTGTATGGGCTACAATTTTCTCATCTGTAAAATGATAGGGGATAATCTCTAGGGTGCCTTGACAGCTCTAAAAGTCTTAATTCTGTTATCGCAGACATGGTGACCTCAAAGTGGCATAAAAGACTAAGGATACTGTGGGTTGCGGCATGGGTGTTGGGGAATGCACACAGCCTTCTCAGACCGGTTTTCACTGGGGTCTTGTGTTTTATTTCAGACAGGGTCATCAAGACCGAAGTCCTGTGAAGTCCCAGGAATCAAGTAAGTCTTGGGTGTGCCTTGGTTTATGCCCATGGCCCTGGCACGGCACACGTGCACTCACACACACCTTTTACCCAGATACCTGTGACCAATAGGTTGGGAGGCAATAGCCCAGCACCTCGCAGCCTTAGTGAGGGGCATGTTTGGTCCAATGCCAGGGTTTGTTTTTCACTTAAAATGTCCAGTTAGAGGCCACTTTTAAAAGCAGTGAGACTTGTCAGGTGATAAGAGTCTGCATGGAGTGGAGTTGGATGCCCCATTCCTTAGGGGACACCATTGTGTGGGGGAAAGCAGGGCCTACGTCCCCTGTGCTGCCTTCTGCCCTGCCTCCCACTGCCTAGATGACTTGGGGGGGAGCAAAAAGGGGGCCACTTGGGCCTAGATAGAATTTCAAGAAAGCCGTGATTTTCTGGGAAACAGCTGAAATGGCTGATTTATTTATTTTTTAATAATAGAAGCTGTACTGCTAAAAAGAAATCTCTTTGGGAAAAAAATAAGATATATAGGTGGACACTAGCAAGCATATTGAGGCACTCTGCAGGTCTGATTGGGGATAAAAGTACAGCCTGACTTTGGGCTCATGTGATAAGAATGCTAACAGCGAGGCTGTAGCTGACAGCACTGGTATCATTTCCTATCTCTGTTTTGTGAGCGCTGCCTTGTTTCTGTGTTGAAAAAGAGCTAAAGGGAGTTGGGAGGCTGGGGATCTAGATCCAGCCCTACCACCAAGGTGCTTTAGGGCCAGAGGCAAACTGCTCAAGCCCTCTTGGCCTCCTTGGCTCACTCTGATGGGAAGAATTGGTATGGATGGGCTCTGAGCCCCCCCTGAGTTCTAAGGGTCCTGCCAGAGCTCACTTCTAGAGCACTAACCTTCTGCGGTTCTAAATTCTCTTTTGTATTAGGTCCTGGAAGAAGAAAACAGACAACCCCCCAAGCTCACTGTTGCTGTTCTCTGTGTGGTCTCTCCCTCTCGTTTAGCATCTTCCCGTCCACTGACCAGGAAAACACTACAACCCTAATTCCTGCTACCCATAACACAGGGGGCTCCCTCCCCGACCTGACGAATATCCATTTCCCTTCTCCTCTCCCAACTCCTCTGGATCCGGAGGAATCCACGTTTCCAGCCCTGAGCAGCTCCAACAGCACTGGCAACCTGGCGGCCAACCTGACGCACCTGGGCATCGGCACCGCCAATCAGGGTAAGGCCTGGATCTTAGGAGCTGGGCCGGGTCGGCCCAGGTGTGCAGAGTAGCTGGGGGGGCGGGGCGATGCAGCCATGCTGGGGGGGGGGGGGGGGAAGCAGGGGGGAGGAGGGAAGGTGGGCGGGGATTATGCTGAGTGTGCATGTGTAGATGCAGTTCAGCCATTCTCAGATGGAAGGGTGTTCTACAGATGTGGGCGTTTTGATGTAACGTGCATCTGGAGAGAGTCGTTTAGATGTTGCTCGTTTGCTTGGAGCAACGACAGACCATTAGGCAGGTGAATATATCATTCCAGAAGCCTGTTGAAAGAGAGCTCTGGCCCTGAATTTCACAGAACTTTCAAAGAAATCTCTGAGCCTGGAATTGCTCTATTGCTTTCTTGGAGAAGAGGAGAGGTGGCAGTCTTCTGCTCTGGTCAGCTCACATCTGGAGAGCTGGGCTCAGGTCTGGAGACCACATTTTAAAGGAGGGATGCTGGTGAGCTGGAGCGAGTGCAGAAGCAGCTCAGAGCCATGCCCTGTGAGGGGCAGCTGGAAGAAGCAGGGCCTGTGTGCCTGCCTAAGGGGTTGCCTCGAGGGGCTTTCTATTGTCTTCAAGGATTTGAAGGACTTCTGAGTAAAAGAAGGATCCAGTTTGTTCTGCTTAGACCTAGAAGGAGGCCTGGAATCCATGGGGTGGGAGAGAGGGTTATAGAGGGAAGCAGATTTGGAAGCTGTTGTAGAGGGAATGCCTGCTTCAGGGAGGGATTGGATTAGCTGACCTCCGGGACCTTTTTTGCCCTAAGATTAGAGCGGAGAGATGGGACCAGCTCAACCTAACCTGTGAACACATACTTTCGGAGCCACATGTGACTGTGGAGACTATCCAGAACTGCTCCTATCGCAGGGCACTAGAGGCACACCAGACTGTGCCATCTGATTCTGTCCTGGTCTTTAGGGTGTGCACACTGGAACTTAGATGTGTCTGGAACTTGCTTCGTTTTCTGAAGACAGCTTCGAAGGCCTGGTGGTCCCCTCCTCCTTACTTTGCCCTCTGGCAGTCTTAGCTGTGTGATGAGGACTTGGAAATTTCTCTCAGGGAGGATTTTGAGCTCAGGGTGAAAAGCTTTTGCCAGTGGCTTTGTCTGGCTTATATGGAGTCAAAGGTTCTGAATTCAAATCCCTGTCCTACTTCTTAAAACCTCCTCACTTCTCTAAGCTTTGGTCCAACATGGATTCCTGTGACATTGGCCAAATGCAGTGGGGCCTTTTCCCTTTTGGTGGCTGCCATGCAGCCTGGAGGATGTGAAGATGGCTTGATGGGAAGGGCTTTGCTAATTAGATGAACACATTCCCCTGAGATTCAGGGCACCAGCATCTGAACATTCCCATGGAAGTCTGCTAGCTCCCAGAAGAGGTGCTGTGCGTGAGGTCTGCATGTCAGATGGGGCTTCACTGAGTCTCTTGATCTCCTTCTACAGACACCTTCTATTTTCTGTTCCTCGTTTTATCAGCTCGAATCTGCAGCAGCCTCCAGCAGTGTTCATTCAGGGCCTTTGCCAGAATGCCCTTGGCAATCCTTTCAAAGCAGTCCCAAGGATAATGTACCTCAAAACTGTACTGAGTCTAAACAAATGGAGTAAAATATACACATATGAAAATAATAGACTTGAGAATGTTGCATTGTACCTAGCAGGAGGACTCACACACTGAAGGGCGGCCTGCTTGTTAGCGTAAAAAGAGTAGAATCTCATAATGTTTGACATATGTTTGATTGTTTGTGCATTTGCCAGAGAGAACAGGTCACTTGGCAAGTTTTTTTTGCATTTTAAATCAAGCAAGAGCTGCTGGCCTCTGGCACACACTGTACTTACCGCCCAGCCCAGCCACTCAGGTCCTTGGACAACAAAGAAGAAAGAGGCCTGTGTCTCCTGGAGGCAATGTAGCTGCTCTCTGGTTTCTGTCCTTGCTTGGTGAAATCCTGCCCCCAGCCCCTCATCAGAAATGTAAAAGCTGTGAAATCTGCAGTTTGAAAGTGGGTGGGCGGCTGGGGAATGGTTAAAGACTAGAGAGTGGAAAGGTTCTCCTGGGCAGAGGGATGTTCTGGGTGGCCCCCTTGAGCACATGTTTGTGCAGTCAAGCAGAGTAGCTTGATGTGGAGTAGAAAGACTATTTAAAGTTGGAAACTTTGTCTGACCCTTGGGCAAGTCCCTTAGCCTATGTATCCCTCGGTTTCCCCATCTGCAAAGTGACTGAGTTTATCTGATCTCCAAGCTCCCTTCCAATCAGATTCTAGGGCCCTCCTGTCATCACTAGAACTCTTCTTTGAGTTTGCCTTAGTCATCTTACAGAGATAACTTGAGTATTTACAGTGAATTCTAAGGTCCAGAATCTAGCTCTATATCTTAAGTTGTATTTCAGGTTGTGTCAAGAAGCACGTAAGGCTGCATCAGCTTGGTTTATAGCCTAGCACTTTGCTCTTGACGTTTTAGAAACCTGTCTTCAAATATGAAGTGTTTCATTCCGCCTTGTGCCTGTTAGAGAGATAGTATTGCACACCGGAAAGAGCTGCAACCTGGAAATAAGACCTTTGTCTGGCTTCAGATTCCAGCTCTTTTTCTACTTGCTTTGTGATCCTCCCTGGGCAAAACACACTTCTAGTCTCAGCTGCAGTTTCCTGTGTGGAAAATGAGAATTGGACTTTATTTAGTTCAGGGCTTCTTTTTAAAAAATGATAATAGCTTTTGATTTTCAAAATACTTGCAAAGATAGTTTTCAATATTCACCTTTGCAAAATCTTGTGTTCCAAATTTTTCTCCCTCCTTTCCCCCTTCTCCCCCTGACAGCAAGTAATCCAGTATATGTTAAACATATATGTACAGTTCTTCTAAACATATTTCCATATTTGTCATGCTGTGCAAGGTGAAAGAAAAAAAAATCAAGAGAAAGAAAAAAATACAAGTAAACAACAACAGAAAATGAAAATACTATTCTTTACTCCACATTCAGTCTCCATAGTTCTCTCTCTGGATGCAAATGGTTCTCTCTATCACAAGTCTATTGGAATTGGCCTGAATCACCTCGCTGTTCATATCCCATAACTTATTTCGCCATTCCCTATGATAGGCATCTATTCAGTTTCCAATTCTTTGTCACTACAAAAAGGGCTGCTATAAGCATTTTTGCACATGTGGGTCCTTTTCCCTTTTTTATGATAGATGAGGGCTTCTTAAAGAACTTCTCAAAAAAAAGTTTTGATATTTGTATTTCAAAAGGATTGATTTCCTTTGTAACCCTCTGTTTTTTATTTTATGGCTTTAAAAGCCTTATTCTGTGAAGGGCTCTCCTCCAGGCCTCCCCAGATGGCCATTGCTGCAGGGGTGGAGAACACCAGTGAGGAGAAGCTGTTCTGGATTCCACCTAAGGGGCCTTTTCAGCTGTGAAAATTGTGACTTGTAGAAGAACATCAGAAAGTGGCAGTGTTTGGTAGAGGAAATCATTTTCTGTAAGCTTGTTTGGGTGACAGGCATAGACAAGTCATCAAGAGTCTGAGGTCTCTCGCTGTGGCTCACGGGTAGCTTTCATGTGGCTCAAGGGAGCCAGCTGCTCCCTTCTCCAGTCATTCCCGTTCCACGTCTTTTCCCGAGGGGCTTCTGACCCTCCAGACAGGATGCTGTGTTGGTATCCAGAGGTGCTCATGTCCTTGTCACAAGGTGGAGAGCCCTTGGCCAGGGCGATGACCCCTTGGCATTCTCTGAAAGCCACAGAGGCGGGAGCAGGAAGTAGGCTGTGCACTGGCACAGGCTTCCACATGATCACCGGCCACAGCCTGGGCCTGGGCACCGCCCCCTCCCCCAGAGACCTTTCCCGGTTGGGAGAACCTGTACCCAGAGCTTCTGTTCTTCTGATATCGCTTTGGAACAACCACACAGAAGGGGACAGGTGTGACAGCGAGATGCTGAACTAATGTGCTCACAGATCATGCTCAGAGTGAAGCTGCCTGCTCCACATCAGGCCCCCCGACTGCCTGCCTGCCTCTGAGTCCGTGGAGTTGGGACCCACTGCTTCAGGAGACTGCCTTCGTGAAGATTTGTCCCCTGGCAGCCCAGCCTCTGGGCACGAGCCTCTCTTTGTTCCATTAGGCCAGTCCTCCTGGGACAGATCCCAGCCCGTCCCCTGGCTGCTGTTACGGTGAGTGAGGGTTTGTGCTCTGCTGAGAGGCTTCAGAGAGCCCAGGGTCATCCCTGCACTATCGAGGAGTACCAGGGTATCCTGTAGGCCCACACAGCCTGAAATTAGAGCTCTGGTTGAACCACTAAGTGAAAGAGTGATGAGGGATAACAAAACCTAGATGAAGTGATAGAAAGCAAATCAGCAATGCAGAAACCGGATGCACGTTGTCTGCAGCTATGGCCAGTTGAGGAAAGCACAGCTGATAGGAGCAGAACTTGACAGATTTGGAAGGGATCAGACTGAGTTATGGAAGGAACCTCATACACAGGGCAAATCCACTGGCATTTCTTTACTCTTTGTTCATTGCTGAGCCTGGAGTCAGAAAGACTGACTTTCCTGTGTTTAAACCCAGCCTCAGACACTTACTGGCTGTGTGACCCTGGACAAGTCGCTTAATCTTGTAAAATAGGCTGAAGAAGGAAATGGGCAAAGTACCCCAGTGTATCTGCCAAGAAAATCCTTAATGGGATCATGAGTGTTGGACATGATGGAAATGACTGAACATTTGTTTGGTAAAATTTTGTTAAATATGGAAGATTTTTAATGAGAATTTATGTTATTTGGTTGGCAATTTGCTTGTTTTGCTGATGGATATTAAATTTAGATGATGTTTTCTTAAAGACAAAGAAATTAAAGCTGCAGAGAAAAGCCTTGGATTTGAAGTTGGGAGAAGCTGGGTTTAAGTCCAAGGCCTGCCAGTTATTATTTGTGTGGCCCTCATCAAGTCGCTTCTCTCTGGGTCTCATTTACCTCAGCTATTAAAAAAAAGAAAGTGTCTAAATGATCTCTCAGGACTCTCCCAACTCTAATATTCTGGGTTCTAAGGGCCCTCCCAGCTCTGACCTCCTGGGTTCTAAGGGCCCTCCTGGCTCTGACCTCCCGGGTTCTAAGGACCCTCCCAGCTCTGACCTCCTGGGTTCTAAGGGCCCTCCCAGCTCTGACCTCCTGGGTTCTAAGGGCTCTCCTAGCTCTGACCTCCTGGGTTCTAAGGGCCCTCCTGGCTCTGACCTCCCGGGTTCTAAGGACCCTCCCAGCTCTGACCTCCTGGGTTCTAAGGACCCTCCCAGCTCTGACATCCTGGGTTCTAGAGGCCCTCCCAGTTCTGACATCCTGGATTCTAGAGGTCCTCCCAGCTCTGACATCCTGGGATCTAGAGGTCCTCCCAGCTCTGACATCCTGGGTTCTAGGGGCCCTCCCATCTTTGACATCCTGGGTTCTAGGGGCCCTCCCAGTTCTGACACTCTGAGTTCTGGGCCCTTTCAGCCCTGACAGTCTATGTTCTAAGAACCCTCCCAGCTCTGACTCTCTAGGTTCTCAGGGATCTCTCAAATCTGGCATTCTTTAAGTATACAATTGTTTACTATCATTTAATACTTTTCAAACTCTCTCAGGATAAACTGGACCTTTTCAGTTTCTGTAATTTGTGAGGGAATTTTAGTAATGATTCATATTTCAAATAGGGTCTGGAGTACATGACCTCTGCAGTTCTTTCCATTTTGTGATTCTGTGACTCTAGAAGCTTTGAATGGAGTAGGAGCGGATGTAAGGGCGCCTCTGCCTTTATCACAGCGTCGCAGAGACTCTTGTCCCAGAAGCTCGTGTGAGAGGCTGAGCCATTCAGCCAGCACAGGAGCTGGTATGAATCCCTGGAGGGTCTGGACTTTACTTTTGACTGGAGGGGATGGGATGTGAGTTGTAGGGATCCCACCCGGACCCATGCTCAAGGTAATGAATCCACGAGGGCTCCGGGCCCAGGCCCATGAACTGGCTGCTTCTTGCATTTCAGGCATGTTGGCAACTCCAGGCTCCTCACAACAGCACCATCAACCAACAGTCAGTCCCCTCTCCCTGAACGCAGAGTCGAGACGGCAGCAGAACCAGCAGATGTCTCCTACGCTCTCCCCTCTGTCGCCAATCACTCAGGTACACGAGAAGCTGCCACCTTTTTTTAGAGAGAGCACCTTTGTTAGGTCTGTACGTGAAGAGACAAGGGCGATTTTTGTTGTCCCAGTTGGTGTTTGAGCCCAGATTCAGAGGTCTTATGGGCATCAGGGTGGGGTAGTGAAGAGAGCTCCGGGGTCTGGCTCTGCTGCTTGCAAACCAGATTAAACTTTGTTTGAACCCTAGTTTCCTCATCTGTATAATGGGCATAATAATACTTGCACTTAGAGGGCTTTTGTGGTGATAGTCCATGGTAAAACCAACATCAGAGGAAGAATGAAAGCTGTTTCTCATTGCATATTTATTAAGTGCCTTCAGTGTGCCCTGTCCTGTGAGGATATCTTGCTGGCATGGGAGAAGGCCTGGACTTAGGATCAGTAGTCATAGATTCTAATCCCAGTCCATATATGTCTCTTTTTTCCTCTCCCAAGGCTTTGGTTGTTGCATCTTTAAAGCCATATAAATGTAAGCTTTCTATCAAATGGGAGTGATGGACTGGATAATCTCTGAGGTCCCTCCCAGGCCTAACATTCCAGGATTCCCCATAATTCTCATGGCTTCAGATTTTAAATGCCATTCTAAACACCAGCATCGAATCGCTTCCCGCTCCCAGGTGCACCCTGGGGTGGCCATGGGCATTCAGTGTGGAAAGTTGAATGTGTCCTTGTGCTGGGGCACGTCCACACCGGGAAGGTCACTATGGAGAGTGGCGGCCGCTCCCAAGAGGGAGAAAATAGTGGGAAGAAGTATGCGTCTCGCTCGCGCTTATTTGTGAGCATCCAAGATGAGACTGAAATAGACCTTCCTGCCCTGTCCGCCCGGCTGGCCGCTTCGTGTGCCCAGAGGGATTATTGCCCATTTTAGTGCTTCTCACTGTGCAGTGCTTTAAAGTTCACAAGACAACTGGCTTATAGTCGCCCTGTATTGATAATAAATTAGACGTATGTGATGCTCTTGCTTGCACTATGCCTTTCACGCATTTTCTCATTTGTTCTTCACTTAAAGCTATGAGATCAAATGACTGTTCTCATTTTGCCCATGTGGAAACTGAAACCCTGCCACATTTGCATTTGGAATACATTGTGTGATTATCTTTTCTCAGTAAATCGGACCTCCTCGGTGGTTTTTTGGGTTAAAATTATAGTATGTGTCCGTAGCCCAGCAAGCCTGAAGTGCCATTGAGAGCAAGGAGGCCAGCTTTGCCCTGGCCTGGGGATCAGGAAGCCCTGCTACCTCCTAGCTTTGTGCCCGGTCAGTGTCTCCACAGCGCCGAGCCATAAAAGGAGGGGGTGAGCCTCACGGCAGCTCCCGAGCCGGGCCCTGGCGAGCGCGGAGGGAGGCCCTCAGCGGCCGAGGCCCGTCCCACGGAGCCTGAATCCACACCGGGCCTCAAAGGAGCCGGCGGGAGATGGGGGCGAGGAAAGCTTTGTGCCTCAAGGGTCCTGCTGTGAGCGGGAACACTGCTCCCTCCCAGCACCTGGGGTGGAGGGACAGGCCCAGGCTGGGTTTTTAGTGGCTCAGGAAGGCCCAGACGGGCTGGCGAGGGCAGGCCTGCAGCTGCTTCCAGCCCAGGGACTCCGGGGGGGTCGTTTCCCCTCATGGAGTCTCAGGACTCTCGTCCGACCTCATCGGCCTTGTGAGGGTCGGAGGACAGACAGCGGAGAGGCTCCTGGCCCAGGTGAGGGGCTTTAGGGCTGTGAACTCTGGTGACGCTTGTGGTTATTGTCGGTGCCATTCACAGATGATGCCATTGGCCTCTGCAGATAAGAGCCCTTCCCCTGGGCTTGTTGACTCACAGACAGCTTTGGAGATCAGCTAGTCAGCCCAGACTCCCACACATTGTGTGTGGATTGGATTGAAAGGTGCTCACTCGCCCTCACTGCCCGTTGTTGTAGTTAGCGGACGCCCTTGCCGGAACAGCCTGACATCCTTTGCCGTCTTGTGTCCCCCGCCTCAGGCTGTGGCTATGGACGCCCTATCCCTGGAGCAGCAGCTCCCATACTCCTTTTTCACTCAAGCAAGTTCCCAGCAGCAGCCGCCACCGCCGCCGCAGCCGCAGCCTCCGCAGCCGCCCCAACAGCAGCCCCAGGTGCCAAGCAGCCTCTCCCAGACCACCCCCTTAATGCCGAGCTCGGGTTTGCAGCGGGGGCCTCCGCTCCCCCCGCTCTCGGTCACAGTACCGTCTACCATCCCCCAGTCCCCTCCAGGCAACCAGGCCCAGCCGTCCATGGGGATAGACATCACCTCGGTAAGTTGGGTGCTCGGGGCTGGGGGCACAGACGGCAAAAACCCATGTCTGTGGTGGGTTTGGGACGGGGGGCCTTGCAGCTGAGCCAGCGCCCGGGGGACAGACTCGGGCCAGGGGCTTCTGCCCTCCGCAGGGCCGTTCTCAGAACTGCCGAGTTCTCTGGGGGCACTTCATTCTTTCTCTCTTCCTCTGGGGGGGTCAGAAGACGCACAGTTTTGTCAGACTGGGGGCTCTTTCCACTGCTGCATGGGGGGCCTTCTGTGACCTCGTGGCTATCACGGGTGACTGACTGCCAACCTCGAAAGGCCCCTCCCCCGGCCAGTGATAGGGCAGCGGGCCAGAGGCCCCCCGGGCTGGTTTTATGCCAGTGACTTCCTGAAGGAGCCGGCCCAAGGGGAGTCACCGAGTGGGGACAGGGGGGGTCAGAGGAGAGTGGGTGCTTTTCTAAGCTAGTGAGGGCAACTAGATCCCTTTGGGCCTTGGTGCTAGTGTCTTAGTTCCTGTGCTGTATACTGGCAACTGCAGCATAGAATTGATCCAAGCCCCAGAGCTCATTAGAATGTGCTGTTTGTGATCAATTGTGGCTGCTGAGTGAGCCGCTGCTTTTAAAGTTTGTCAAGTTCCTAATTTTAAACACAGTGAGTCACTACTACGCATCTGATAATGGCAGCTTCTTAAAATTGACTCAAGTGTTTTTTCTGGCTCACCGGCAGGCAGATCGCTGTCAGAAGTCAGCCCTGGGCTGGCCTCTCACCGAACAGGCAGACAGGTCAGCGTAAGGGCCGGCCTGCCATCTCCGGAGGGAACCGGCCAGTGAGGGGCTTTCTTTGCAGGGATGGGCAAGGTTCCCATCATTGGCTCTCGGGAGCTGGGACCGCCTCAGGTGCCTGGGAGCTTCCCTGAAAGTTTTGGGGAGAAGGAGCTTCAGAAGGAAAGGAGAGAGCATCAGAGCGAGCTGTCCAACTACAATGCATAGTCAGGGTCCTTTTCTTTGGCTGAATGTCCCACAAGAGAATACAAAGAAGTACTTTTCTCCACCTTGGGGTGCCCACCAAAACCTCAGAGTTCGTTTGGCACTTGGTGCTGTACCCCCTTTCTTCCGAATTATAGGACTTATTTGTTCTCCACTATCCTCAGTGGGAAAGTTACAGGTGTAAGGCAAGTGACAAATGCTATAGACCAATTACTAGGGCTTCTTAGGCAGCTCCAGAGAGATACAGGAGTGAAGGGAATTGCCATTTTCCTTTGACAGACCGTTCACGTGGTCTCTGATAAGGGAGCCATTGCTTTGGCCAGCCCTGGAAGAGAAGGTCCCAACAGAGAGTAGGTATTGGGATACAAAAGAGAAAAAATGTATACAGGACAAATCTGAACCTGCATACCGGCCCATCTAGGTGTAAATTTCTGCAGAATCCAGTCAAAATGTTCTGTATTTGCTTTCAATCTTTTCACACATAAAAAGAGCCAAATCCTGGAAATTCAGAGCTTCTGAGTTTTATTTTCAAATAATGGAAATGATACAGATATAGAAATAGGGATTGGACTTGTGATTTCATTGGCATAAGGAAACTGGCTCTTCAAGGCTGGCTGGCACCTCTGGTTAACTAGAGCCTGAGGGTTAAATGACTTGCCCAGAATCAGCCCACGGCTGTTGAAGATGAAACTTGAATCTGGATCTTTCCAAGATTAGCTCTCTGTATCTTGTGGAAATAACTGGAATCAATCCGTGGCATTTTCAAGTCCTGAATGAGACTTCAGGACACCGTGCATAGTATCACTGAAGGGTCTGCAGGTCCTCAGGCATTTCTGTCACCAGCTTCTGATAGGGAGATCTCCTTATCTGGAGCAGTTCCAAGCAGTCCCAACAAGAGGCTTCTAGGAACTCTCCTGCCCATTTAATTAGTGCTGATTCTTGTTTACCACTGAGTGGGTTTGCTCCCACATGGTACTTTACTTTCTCCTAGGAAGACATGTGTGAAAGTAGTTTAATTCCTTGCAAAATTTCCCATTTGCAAATAAACCATTTGTACCTGAATTCCCAGAGCAGTGTCTTAGAAGGGAGCCTCAAGATGGTTGGGGATCCCCTGCCCTGGACCTTGGAACAAACCCTCACTCCCAGTAGCCTCCGAGAGAATGTGAGAAATCATTTCAAACCTGGGCCCTTCACCTAACCCTAATTTACCCTGTGCTTGAATAACCGAGCCACCTAAGTCCTGACTGTGGCCCCCTAGAGATGAAAGGGACCTTTGTTAAAAGGATATCAAAAGGAACAGGTTAAAATATGTTCGAGTATAAAGGGTGGAATTTGGAAAGCACCATCAGTAGAGCCTCTAGGTGGGAAGAGTGTTGTAAGGCTCTGGAGTTTGTATGTATTAAATGAATTAGTATATGCGTTGGGACTTGCTGTGGTGCTCAGCCCTGTCTTTGAAGCACAGAAGGGTGGGAAGGGGTGGGGAAAGCGGGGGGAGGGAGGGACTGGGATAGACTGGAAGTGAAAGGTATTGAGAGTTTGGACTGTACCCAGCTTCTCTTGGCCAGCAGGCTGTACACACAGTAGAACCCCTTTCTGATCTACTATCAGTGACATTGCTCTGAGCCCTACCTTGTAGCCAGAGGGGTGATAGCTGTAGCAGGCTTTTTTTTAAGCACTGTTCTGAGAGCATGTGAGAGTACAGCCAGAAAAGAAGATGATAATGGGGTTCTACTGTCCTGGATGAGCCACGTAATTGAGATCCTGCCCTGACCTACCGGCCCCGCCAGCGGGCCCAGGCTCCTGCTCGCTGTGCGGCCGTGTCCTCCGGGCTTGGAATCTCCAGCTCTGCACCAGTAAGCATGTAACCTTTCAACCTTCCATCGATCCCATGGTCTTTAATTCTGTGTTGTTCTGTAGGGTTCACTCCAGCAGTACCGCAGTAATGCTGGCTCCCCAGCCAACCAGTCTCCCACTTCTCCTGTCTCCAATCAAGGCTTCTCTCCTGGCAGCTCCCCTCAAGTAAGGGACTCTGTGCTTGCACAAGCCTTGCTTCTCGTCTCCAGTATGTCCATTGCCAACCCATGGTCACTCACTGTCACTGTCTGTGCCTCATGCTTCACTGATGTCTCATCCTGTCTGGTCCCACCAAGATGCCGAGTGTTTCCCAGCCCCCGAGGCCGCTCCTTCCCGCGCTGGGAAATGTGGCTCGGCCGGCTCTCCCTCACCAGCCCTAGGCCTCCGCAGGAGCATTTGGAAGGGGAAGCGTTTGCTTGGGCGTGGGACAAAGGTGATGTCAGAGTTAGGGGCTGTCG
The DNA here is from genome assembly GCF_016432865.1 of Antechinus flavipes. Classification (NCBI taxonomy): domain Eukaryota; kingdom Metazoa; phylum Chordata; class Mammalia; order Dasyuromorphia; family Dasyuridae; genus Antechinus; species Antechinus flavipes. Next base: position 674,718,929 of record NC_067398.1, on the reverse strand, counting down.
CAAGAGGAGAATGACCTAGAGCGCAGAAGAAGGGCCTTGGCTCCCGGCCCCAGGGCTCGGGAGACCAGGCTTCTCTTCTTCCATCCTGGGATGATGCCCCTGAGTCCCATGGTGTCCATGGCGCCATCGGCTTTAGGGACCTTAACAAATGGCACTGACTTAGAAACAGCGTGGGCTGTGGACCAGAAGTCGAGGCTGGAACGTGATTGTGTCAGTGAAGACTGTTGTAATGTGTCTGCCTTTTCCACGCCGGCACCCGGCCCAGGGGCTGTCACTGCAGCCGCCGGCCAGCCCGAGGGCCTCAGGGATTAACCCTTGTAGAAGGGAGGTCTCTGGGATTTAGGAGAGGAGGTTTCAAGGCCTGAATCGGGCCTAGGAAGGCTGAGGGTGAGGGAATCTTCTGCTTGTCTCTGCTACGTCCTGTCAGGCAAGACCTCTGAGAGAGAGAGAGGCGAGGTGAGGGGTGGAGAGAGCGGGTCTGATCACAGGACAGGGAGAAGAGCCGTCTTTCTGCAGCGCTTTGGGCTTCTCAGACATACTTCCTCCCAGTGACTGAGGGAAAAGAGCTGTAACAGGGTCCCTGTCTCCATTTGATTTCTGAGGAAATGGAGACCTCAGCACCTAGCGGTGCAGCCTGGGACTCGGGACCCTGATGCAGGCTTCTGGCCCTGGGTGCTGCTGCTTTGGTCATCTGCGAGTCTGCAGGCCTGCCCGAGCCTCGGTGCCCGGGCCTGGCCATCCGGCACCCCCCAGCTGCCCGGTGGCCCAGGCAGACTCGGCTCGTGGGTACGCTCCTCTATACCTAGGACCTCGTCCAAAAGGTTCTTGTGGCACTAAGGATGCATTTCCCTTTGGACCAACCTCAAGCCATACCTGGCTCCTCTTGGGGTTTTATTAACAAGAGCCGTAATTACCAGTAGCAGCCTACGGTTACAAGTGCTTTCTATTGCCTGAAGTGCTCTTTTTATAACAAGACTGTTGGGATCTGCATCATTGCAGGGAACTTCCAAATTGATGACATCACCAACCCAGTAGAATAGTTTCTGTAAGAGCCACTGAGTTAGACAGATTGAGGATATAAGTGAGAAAGCTACGGTCCAGAAAACTAAACTCAAAGAGCTGGTCTAGAGCAAACCCAGACCTGAGGAAGAATTAAATCACAAAGGAGTTATCACTACAAGCTGCATGGATCCTCTGCCCAGTGACCCCTAATACATCAAGCCTCTGTACCTACGTCCCAGGCCTGCCATGGGGTCTGCTCTGATAGCTGCCTCGTGGCCATTGGCCATGGTGTGTCCAAGATGCCGAAGGCTCTCTCCTTCCCAGGTTCCAACTTCTGGATCCCAGGTTTTAATTTTGGGGGGTTTGTAAGCAGTGCTACCTTGTGCAGCCAACCAGGGAGCTTGCTCAGGGTCATCCTGGTCCTGGTGTTCCATTTCTCCTTCTCTCTCCCGGGGCATATGCCAGAGATAGACCAAAAAAGTCCAGCATTCCCAGAGGTCACACAGCTTCTCTTCCCCACCCCCTCATGCTAATGGGTCCTGCCTCCCTTTTCTTTTCCTGAACTGCTACTTGACCAAGAATCTTTTGACATTGAAACTCTATAATTTTGCTATGTCTGGCTCTATTTCCCACAGGCCAGGCAAATTCAGGAAGTCCTAGACTAGCATTGATGTTGGCCATTGAGACTGAAACGCTGCGACTTTGTTTGTTTGGCTCTGTTTCCCACAGGCCAAGAGAAATGAGGAAAATCTTCTTGCCACCTCAGAGAGCACAATAGAACATGCTTCCCCCTTTGCTCTTTGGGCAGACCTCACTGTTTGAGCTGCCCAGTATTAGTCTTGTCGCAATCCAGCTGAAGTAGATAGGGCGCGTATTTTTAGTGCCCTCTCATCCTCTGAAACCAGTCCAGCAGAATCATAAGGTTCAATCCCCACCCTGGGGATTCCCTGAAAGCCCATTAGTTAACCCAAAGGGATGGCTCTAATGGTGGGCTTTATGACCCTGTTACATGTGGATGGCCCAAATAGAGGAGCCCCCAGCTCCTCTTCATTCACACAAAGACCCAAGTTTCTCCTCCATCAGGTTATAAGGCCTGCCCTTTCTCCTCTTTATTCCCTGCCATCTGCCACTGATTATTTAACACCTCCCCAAAATACAGACAGGGCACTTACGGAAACCTACCTGATCCTTATACCTAGTCAGTGGTTTGCTCTAGAGTCCTTTTTGAAAACTGGAGGATTATACCCACTAGGTGGGTGCACGTGACTTAAGTGGTTTCATTGAAAGGAGAGATTTGGCCAAGTCGGTGTCTAATATCCATTAGTTCTCCATTGAGCCGTGGGATAACTTCTAGAGGAGCAGTGGTCCTCCCTCTGGTTTTTCTCAGGGTTTGATGCCTTTAGAGCATTCTCATCTGGATGATATGTCCCTATTCCAAGCCTTTGTGACTCCTTCAGATATATAGACATATTCGTGGGAGATTTGCCTTTAAGTGGGCTACTTTTTTCTCTCCATTTTGTTTGCTGGTTGTGCTCTTTCCTGACGTCTACTTCTCACCTGGAAGGAACTTTCCCTTTGAAAACCTTTGTATATTGCTGATCAGCCTGATGCCATCGATTAAACCTTCTGAGCTCTGGCTATTTTGAATATTTTCCAACTTTCTGGATCTTTGTTCAGCTGAACTCTGGGAAAGATGGTGTGTCCATCCATTGCCTTGCCTTTAGACAAGAGGCTCAGGGAAGTTCTCTTGTCTGAGCTGGAAGAGGTCTTAGACCTTAGGGCATTAGGTTGGATGGTAGCTTAGAGCTCACCTACTCCAACTCCCATTTTCCAGATGAGAAAACTGGTCTGAGAAGGGAATTGATTTGCCCAGGGCCACTCATTGCATTAATGGTAGATTGAAGATTAGAAAGACTTTACTTTTTCTTCCTGTTCCAAAGTTGCAAGCCCCTGAAGGAAATGTGGATGGGGATTATTTTAGCAGACAACCTTGTCTATCTATTTGACTTATGATCCTCAGACCTGGTGGCAGTGCCTCCCATAAGATTTCAGCCTGATTTCTCTTGGGATTGTCTCTTGCAGTAAACAATTAACTTCTTGCCCCAATCCACACAGCTTTGCCTTGTACCTCATAATTCTGATTTACTCCAAGATTAAATGTATGAGGGTCAGGAATCTCCTTGTTGACTCCCTACCTTTGCCTCCACCTTCATGACAAAAGGTGAATAAATATCAGGGCAGGGATAGGAATTTCTGTTGAGCCTTTTTTCCTAAGGAGGAGCTTTGTTCAATCAGGGCTCCAAATTTCTGGCATCAGTCTTCCCTGGTGCTGAAGCCAGTGCTTTCTATCAACTTGCTCCCACTCTCCCCAGCCTTCTATGCTCAGTCTGTTTGCTGAGCCTGTTTAATTTTGCACTGGGGAGAGCAAAGTTGAAAAGAAAAGTTATCCAGTCCTTATCTTTAGGATTAAAGACAGAAATTAGACTGTAGCCAGGGGGTAAGTGCAGGGAATTATCTCACAACCTTTCTTCCCATCTCCTGTCCACTTGGCATTCCTAATGGCTTCTGCTTTCTTAACCCCTTCTTAATCTGAGCTGCTTCATCTTGTCTCCAGACATGATTCTAGCCTATCTATCCCAACCTCACTCATCAATTTGGTTCAGTTCTGCTGATAGCTAAGAGCATTGTGCCAGCAACTGGATCAGGTACAGACCTGGCATCCACTTCCTGTGGGCACTAACCCTAAATGCGCGCTGTTGCATGCTCTTGGACAGGACTTTTATCCTGTATTCTGAGACCCAAAGCTCAGTGGAAATAATTTATTTCATAGTCTCTCATCTCCTGTAATGTACCCAGTGACCATGAGTGAGTTTCTCCTTCTTTACCCTTCCTCTTATCCCCTCTTTGTAGAGATATGCCATCTTTAAAGAAAACCATTCTAGAACAAAAAAGACAAAAAGATGGCCAGAATGGCTGCTCTCTCCAAGTTGAGCCAATCAGTGAGTTTTCTTATCTTCTCATACAGTCACAAAAATCAGAGTTGAAGTTGACATTCAGTGCCAGCCATTCTTGGCTGAGCAGTACAGTGTTCCCTGTGGTGTTCCTACAACTGTTTCACTCTTCTCCAGGTGAATGAAGCCCTGGAAAATCATCCCAATTGGGATTGAGATGGAAGGCTGCAAGCAAAGTTACACTGGGTTAATATATGAAAGTACTTGGCAAATTGTAAGCCATTATTAGCATTATGATTCTGGAACTGGGTGAAAAAGAAAAAAAAGTTTCTTGAAATCTTAAGATTTTAAAGCTGTAAGCTACCTCAGACATCTCCCAGTCCATCTTTTTTCTTACTAGCTAGCAGATTGAGGCTCAGAGAAATAGAACAAGGACTCATCTAAAGTCCTATTCCTAGTAAATGGTAGAACCAAGATTTGGACCCAGATCTTTGTCCGTTAACTTTGATTCCCTTTCCTGGAGCATTCAGCTGCAGCTTGGGCTGAGTCAAGCTTGAGAAGTGACCTCTCTGGGAAGGACCTTCTCCCAGGCCTTTCCAGCAGCACGCTGTCCCAGTACTGTCTGCCTTAGAGATTCAGCTGGAATTCCAATCAGCTGTCTGGGTTATGAATTCCTGGGTTTCCTGTATAACCATCTGATATTCAGGGGAACCACTGCCGGTCACCCCTGCCCACCCAGAGAGCACCTGGCTCCTGCCTCCCCCGGCTCAGCCTGCTCGGGAGGACTAGGATGTGAGGTGTTTGTCCCAAACCACGGGTCTCCAAGCATGGTGTGGACGTCCTTCAGCAGGCTTCACCTGTTGGGATTTCCTCTCTCTCGTTTTAATAGCTCTGTAAAGGCAGGTGTTCTGTAAGCTTGACATCAATTCCCTCTTAGAAAGAGCTGTTGGGAGAGACCTTCATGGACAATTCTGGCTGACACATAGGAGTGTGTGTGTGTGTGTGTGTGCGCGCGCGCACATGCAGTCTAGAGGAAAGAATTCTGGAAGAAAGTTTGCTGTATGTTTTCCTAGCCTTTGTTTGCTGAAATGACTTTCATGGACTTTCATGTGTGCTCGTATCCTGTTATCTTTGTATCTTTGCAATGTGGCCACACAGTGTCATTCTGTTCCTGAATTATGTGTTCATCCTTGCTAGGTGGGCGATAGTTTCTAAAATTTTTATTTCTATCTTGATCATTGAAGGAAAAACTCTTATACTGTGGTTGGATTTCAGTCATTTTAACTGGAAATTTGACAGAATCCACCGATGAAGGGGAAGTAACAGAAAGTCAGATTCCAGCTCCAGATGAAATAGAGCTTTGTAACTATCAAAGCTTTCTTATACTGGAAGAGACTGGCTGCCTTGGGAAGTAGTGAGCTCCCTTCAGCTGGAGTTCTTCAAGTTTGTCAAGGATGTTGAATAGGGAGTTCCTCAAGTTTCAGGCTGTAGATCCAGGATTCAGTGATGTCAGAAGCCATGATAGTATCTGCCCTTCCAGGCTTCTAGACCCTTTCTCTACAGCTCCCATCGTAATGCAGAGGACATGAGCAGGAGGAGCTGCTTCGGCTCATTTGTGGAGTAGTCCTCGGGGCGAAAGGGATAGGCTGGTAGCCAATGTTTGAGTGAGGAGTTTTCTGTAAAGTCAGAAATTACGGAGATGGCACAGTTCCTCCTGAGTGGCTGAGCTCAGCTGTCACCTCATTGTTCATCCCGTTTCTGTCCTTGAAGTATCCTGTACATTTTGAGATGGAGAAGATCAGTTGAGGAGCATATAGGCTTTCCTTTCTGGAGATTCCAGGGAGTCGGGCTGTTCTCCCAGGAGCGTGTGCTGGGCACCTTCGCGGGCCAAGCTGACTTCCTGAGCCAGTGTTCTGACCCTTAGCAGGCAGTCCCCAGAGCAGCGACCTGGTCCAAAAGCCCTTTGTGGCTCTGCCAGGGCTGGCCATGAGGTTAGGGGCTGTGGGAGAGTCACTAGCTCAGGGTGAGCCCGGCCCCCCTCTGCAGAAAGGATGGCTAGTCTTGCTCTGTGCCCCGGGGGAGAAGGTTACTGGGGGGGACATGGTTCTCTCCCCACTGGCAGTTGTAGCATTCTGCTAGCTGTAGTTGTAGTGAAGAACCAGCCCTTTCCCAGCAGCTGTAAGCTCCTTGAGGACGTTTTGTCGTTTGTCCCGGCCCTCATCGGCCGCAGTCTGAGTCTTGTCGGTCAGGTTGGCTGAGCCCGCCTCGGAGCAGAGCCGCTCTGGGTGGCTTCGGCGGCTTGCCCTCTCGCCAGTGGCCTGCCAGGTGTGGGGGATCTCACGACAGCAGGACTCTTTTTTATCTGCAGCACTCTTCCGTCCTGGGCAGCGTCTTTGGGGACTCCTTTTATGATCAGCAGATGACAGCAAGGCAGGCTAATGCCCTGTCCCATCAGGTGAGCCCCGTACGCTTCCTGCTCGGAATGGCCACTTTCTGCTTCCCTCCATGGCTGTGGCCGCCAAACCTGGATCATGAGGTCGGATCCCAACTTCCAGGCTGTCAGCTCTCACTTAGGAGGGTTGTCGCGTGAGAGAGAAGCTTTTATAGCTAGAAAAAAGGACCTTTGAAATCCCCTGATCTAACAGGGGGGTCCAGGGAGGCCTGGCGACTTAAAGTCACAAGCTACGAACACAATAGCAGAATCAATAGTGGAACCCAGGTCTCCTGAATCCCAGGCCATGCCATCCTAGGTAATATGGAGGCTCTTCTCAGCAGCCACGAGGTTGGGCTAAGGGGAGGTAGAGTTAAGGACTCCCGACTCAGTCTTCTCATTTATTAAGTGGCCTTGGGCCTCCGAGTGCATCTGCTTGAGTTCTGTGCTCCCAGGAATGCGTGACCTCCTTGGGCTTCAGAAAGGCTCGTTCTCAGCGGCCTCTAAAGTCCCCCCACTTCCTGATGTCAGAGTTGGCCTCCTGGACCTTACGAGAGTCAGGGAGATGGCAAGGAGGCGCTCTGACTCAGAATCTGAGGACCTGGGTTCAAGTGCTGGCTCTGTCATGTTGTAGCTTTGTGACAGTGGCCGAATCCTTTAACCCAAGGGAAGCGAGTTCTAGTTCCTTGTCTGCAAAGTGAATCTGGATCCCTGCTCCCTTCGGGGCTGAACTGTGAAGGGCCGAGTGGGGCATTGTCTGAGGAGCGCGCTCTAAGTGAGGAGGGTGAGAGGACAACGGGCACCACGTGGGTGGTTTTGTTTCCCTCCCTCGGGCAGCTGGCACCCCACGTCTGCACCTTGTCCTCCAAGGAGGAGGGTGGAAGCCTCTCCCGGAGGGCCTGAGCTGGGGCACATCTGCCTTGGTGCGAACGTGCATCGAGAGATGCCAGAACAGCGCCCTGAGGCAGTGCCTTTCCTGCCCTCTCCTACTCTAGAAAAAGCATAGCGCGCTCTCTGCTAGGGTTTGTAGCTCTTTAGAAATACCAGCAGAACCCATCATCATTCATTCATTCATTCATTCAACAAGCATTTAATCCACTTGAATTGGATGGAAAAAGAGACGGGTAAAAAAGAGCCTAGAAATCAGTTAGAGCATGTACTGGCTTGTCCTCTGGGGGAAATTTGTGCGCACAGTCTGAGCTGGACATGGCGGCGAGATTCTCTGGCCTGATGCGGTTGGGGTAACGCTTGGTTTGTGCTTTGATCTTCAGCTGGAACAGTTTAATATGATTGAAAACGCTATCAGCTCTAACAGCCTGTACAGCCCCTGCTCCACACTTAACTACTCCCAGGCTGCTATGATGGGACTGACGGGGAGTCACAGCAGCCTTCAGGATTCACAGCAGCTAAACTACTCAAGCCACGGAAACATCCCCAACATCATCCTTACAGGTAAGCTTCTCCTTCTCCCCTCGGAAGCTGAGGCCAGACTGCCACAGCTCTCCTTCTTTGCCAACCCTAGTCACCTTCAGCACTGTCCCCTGCTGCCCCATCAACATTACCCCTTCCCCCACCACCATCCCCTCCCCATCAGCACCATCCCCTCCTTCCCCCACCACCATCCCCTCCTTCCCCCACCACCATCCCCTCCTTCCCCCACCACCATCCCCTCCTTCCCCCACCACCATCCCCTCCTTCCCCCACCACCATCCCCTCCCCATCAGCACCATCCCTCCCATTGACCATCTTCACCTGTTACCAGCATCCATCACTGTCATCATCCCTACTGTTTCTTAAGCAATCAACTACAGTGTAGCACTCTGCTGGTTGTATTTTTGATGATGGTGGTGATGAAGCAATAAACCTGTTACTTCTTCCCAGTAAAAAATAAGCTCCTTGAGGGACTTTTGTTTTTGTCTGTTTTTCTCAAATGCTTAACACAATGCCTTGTACCTAGCTGGCGTTTGTTGAAATGTGATGAAATGAATGTTTCCTTAAGATGAGAAATATGCAGATATAGCTAGAGAAATGCAAATATACTTCAGTATTGTTACATGTGCACATTTTCTTTCTGTCTGTCTATTGGTATAGGAATCAGTTGTGCTGGGGAATCTGTCTGTCTATCTGTCTATCCATCTATTGGCATATGAATGAGTTGTGCTGGTGGTTCTTTCTGTCTGCCGGTTTATCAGTCTGTCCATCTCTCTGTTAGTCTGTCTATCTGTGGGTCTGTCTGTCTAGTTGTTGGCATAGAAATGAGTTGTATTGGGGGTTGGGCTTGAAATTGGTTTTGTATCAATATGCTGAAACTTCTTGGAGAAAGTGGTACATATGGCACCCTTTAAAGACTGGGTGACTTGGGCCTGCATTCTTGGCATGGAGGAGCAGTGGCCCGCGCCGGGCCCCCATTTTGTGGTGGCGGGCTTCTCTGCCCAGAGACCAGGGTCCCTGGATTTTCCCTGTTTCCTGGGAACTGGCATCTGGTAAGTGTTTTACAGATGAAGAACCCGAGGCCCACTGAGACTTGCCCAGAGCTTGCCCCTAGGAGTCAGACTCTGTAGCAGGTCTCTGGATTCCCAGGCCGGGGGATTTCCGTAGTGTCTCATGGCCTCCTGGAGAAGACCGCTCCCACCAGAGCAATGCTGTACTAGAGGGAGCACCATCTTGACCCATTACCGGGTGGCCATTTAGGGACCATTGAGCCAGATGCGGACAGAGAGTACTCATGGTTTGCTGTCAGCAAACGCCACTCCCTTGTGCCAGGGGTTTGATTTTTCAGAGAGAAGAATGGAATTTCCCTTGACTCACTTTACTCTATGTTAACACATGTGTTTTATCTTAAGGGAAGCGGCTTAGGACTCATGAGCGGTTTGGGTCGGTGTAAAGACTCCTTCCTGGCCAGGCCCTGGCTGTCTAACAGCCATCTCAGCTCTGCGCTCTCCGTGTTCTGTGTTCTAATGCCCTTTCTGAGGTCCCTGGCTCTCACTCACAAAGGCAGCTCCAGGCGCGCTTTTGGCCCTTACCGCAGTCTCTTCCCCCAAGGCCGGAGGTCCATCTCCTGTGGAAGCAGTCACAGCTTCCCTAGGCCCAGGGTGTGGAAAGCCCAGATACTGCCCTGCCGGGATCAGCTCCTCTCTGTCACGGGCTCGCCGGGAGGGCAGCGCGAAGCCTCTCGCTGTCTGTCCGCTCCCCTCTGGCGGGGGTGTCACGTTGGAGTGGGGAAACTAACTGTTTTTGTGTCTCCCGTTCCAGTGACAGGGGAGTCGCCCCCCAGTTTATCAAAAGAACTGACCAGCACTTTGGCAGGAGTCGGCGACGTGAGTTTTGATTCCGATTCCCAGTTCCCCCTGGACGAACTCAAGATTGACCCTTTAACGCTCGACGGACTCCACATGCTCAACGATCCCGACATGGTCCTCGCTGACCCCGCCACAGAGGACACTTTCCGAATGGACCGGCTGTAGGGTGCCGACACCTCGAGCCTAGGAGCGTGCCACCTTCCTGGCGCCCAGCCGGACTGAATGCAGCCACGGGTCAGTGGGCTCCGATTCCAGGGTTCCCGAGAGCAGCCGCTCTGCCCCATGCAATTGAGTAAAGCTTGTCTTTCTAAGCTTGCAGTGCTGCCACCTCCTCATCCCCCACCCCAGCCTCACCCCCCGGTGCCATCTTGGACCCTCTGGTTCAGTCTACTCGTTGCCATTTGAATGAGTTTGGATCCTGCATCCGCCTTCCCGCCCGAGTCCCAGCGTGAGGTTGTGAATGTGTTCTTGCACTAGGAGGGGGGGTGTATGTGGCCACCACCGCGAAGCAGCGCGCCCGCCGCCCGAGCAGTCTCCCTCTGTAAGATACCAAAACCATTGGCCGGCGTCCTTGTGCTCTCAAGTTGCCATTTCCGCTGTCGTCCCTTCCCTCCCGCCCTCCCTCCTTCCCCTCCTGCCTCCGGGCTCTGAGTCTCGGGCCTGATGACTCCGGAGCCCCTCCTCGAGCCCCCGAGGTGGAGAGAGCAGAGCTCCGGGGCTTCTGGCTCCCCGACTGCTTGGTTACAGCCGCTTCCTAGTGTAATGGAGCTTTCCCCATGTGGATATGCCTCGTGCGTTTTCTGATTTGTTTCCTCTCTGGTTCAGCCCTCACTGCCTTTTCTCAAGCCGTTGGCAAAACGGTGTTCTCTGAGACCGGGGAGCAGCAGCCAGAGCAGACCCATCCCAGAGGGCTTTGCTGGATGGGCGTTCCCTTCCCCCAAAAAGAGAGAGAGAAAGAGAGAGAGGGCGTGAAAAAGCAAAACATAAACACTATTTTGAGAGATTTCTTTTTATATTTCTGAGCACACAAAAAGTACTATAATTCATTACCTGGTGAAAATGAAGGAGAGAACGGAAGATTTAAAGCAGCTAGAATGACTTCTGTGGCCAAGTTGGACAGACCTACTTGCTTTCCCTTTCCTTGTTACTCTTCCCCAGTCCCCACCCCACCTCATCTCCATCCTTTGCCCAGCCCCATCCTCATCCCCTTCCCCATCCCCTGCCAAGCCTTTCCAGTCCTGCCCAGGGGGTACAAATCCTGGGCAGGAATAGAAGGATCTCCTTCTTGGGAGGAGTCCCAGGAAAGGTGGGGCATTTTTGACCTATTTTTTATTATTGTTCATTACCTGTTATGTGTTTTCAGTTAACTTTACATACTGTTATTTAAGGAATTTGTGATTTTTTTTCTGTTTTTGTTTTGTTTTGTATTTAAGTATTTGGATAGTCGAGACGTAACCGAACTCCATGGAGCCATTGATGCCCTGTAGGTCTGTACAGTGCATCCATTTGTGTTTTGATTCCCCGAATGATATGCATCATAGTCTATATTTTTAAACCAACTGGAATTTTAAACAACTCTCAACCAGAAACAATCACATCAACGTCTAAATCTAAATAAAGAATGTTACCTTTCTGATGTCTCCAAATAAGTGATCAGCCTTGCCAAATTCTGCTTGTCTCCAGCGCCAGAAGGTGGTGAGTTAGTCAAGGCCTGCACAGGCTGGGCTTCTGCGGCCTCCCCAGTCTTGCCCCTAGGGGCATGACGGCGCACAGCTGACAGCCAGGGGAAGGCCCATAGTGGAACCAGTTGAAGAACTTCCCCTAGGCTCATAGACCCCTGGATGCGGGGAACCTTAGAGACCCTGTGGCCCAGGGATCTCAGCCTTTTGTATTCTTGACCCCTTTGGCAGTAAGTCTGGTGAAGCCTGTGGAGTCTTCTCAGAATCATGTTTTTAAATACATAAAACATGTGGCAATTTAAAGGAACCCAATTATATTGAAATAGAGTGAGCAAAGGGCTTTTTTTTTTTTTAAGTTCATTGATCCCAGGTTCAGAACTCTTCATCTAGTCTAAGTCCTGTTTTTACAAAGAAGGAAACTGAGACCTGCAGGGGCAAGGACTTGCTGGGGTCCCGCTGGGACTCCTGCTTGTGGCTCAGTTGCTCTTTCCATTCCATTCCCTGACTCCCAAAAGTTCCTGTTTGAAACTTCCATATACTCTTAGACTCGGGGCTTGCCAGACCAGACAGATGAGGGAGGATTATGAAACGCTTAAGAATTTGAGGTTTGGTTTGGTTTTTAACTGTTTACCAAGACTCCCCAAATCTTCCATGTCCCAAGAAGTCGGCTGGTTTTTTCATTCAGCAGTCTGCCATAATGGGATTTGACAAATTATGACCCTTCCCCTGGCCCCCCAATTTTGTCATTTAAATTGTATTATTTTCAACTAGTTGGTAGTAAATGCTCATGAAAAGAATACATAGAGGGCAGCTCATTCCAATATGATTTTTGTCAAATGTATACCACTGCCCCCAAATTTTAAAAAAGCCTTTTAACTTTATCACATCAGAGTTACTTTTGTGTTTCCTCCTCCTTGCCCCCTCCCCATATTGCTGACCAGAATTCCATAGGAGAGGTCACTGTCAAACTCTTCTCCTTCAGAGGGTGCTCCCTGCCCATTTTGGTTTGAAATGAGCTGGGAGAGGGAAGGAGGCAACCTTTTGGGGAGTCCAAGAAGGCCATGAGTTATAGCTTGATTTCTGTGTGCTTCAAGAAATCCAGGGGAGGCCGAGCTCCTTAACCATACCTCCATCCATGCTGGCCATAACCACCTTCCTCCTTCATGCTTCTGGACTCTTTTCTAATCGTTTGCACTAAGGTACATGAAGGGGATCATTTTGTTCTTAAAATAGGAACTTCTGAAACATTTTTTTTTCCCTCTCCTGGAGAGTAGGGAGGGCTTTCTGTCTCCTCCATTTAAGGCTTGAAAAAATCTTGCCCACTTCTAACTACCACGCTCCTGCCACCTGCTTGTTTTCCTCTGCTAATGCTGTTTATTTTTTCTTTTCTCTACTTTTACCTCCTCTACCCCTACTCCTGTCCCCCCCCCAAAATGATCATTTCCAATGGAAGAGGCATACACCCATAAGAGCTTGAGTTACTTTCATAAAGACGATCCCAGTCCTTTCCTTCAGAACAGCCAAAGGTATTGTGCAAATTTTCTGTGCTTCCTGCAAGTCTTGTTGCTCCCTGATAATTCTGTTTGTTCATTGACTTGGTGTCCCCACCCATTCGGGCCAGCCAAACTTTGTGCACGAAAATGCTTGTTTGTGAGACGTTATATTTTTTAAACCACTGTCTCTTAATGAAGCATCCAGTTTGGAAGGTATTTGTTCGATTCACTAACCAGATTGTGTGGTGGGTAGTTTTTTACAGGGACATGATGTTGCTAAATGCTACCTTGGAGAATGTGGTCTTTTTTTTTAAAAAACAAAAACAAAAAAAACAAAGACAAAACTACATGTACATAAGAGAGTTTGTTTATTATTAGAATTGTAAGTAGAACTTTTAAAAAATGGCCTTAATAAAATAACCCATCTGGATGCAATTCTCAGACAAGGCATTGGGGACCATCTAATTTAGCCAATATATCTATCTGTCTCTCTGTTTCTGTCTCTCTTCTGTCTCTTCTCTCTTTCTGTCTCTTCTCTCTCTCTCTCTCTCTCTCTCTCTCTCTCTCGCTCTCTCTCTCTCTCTGTCTGTCTGTCTGTCTGTCTGTCTCTCTCTCTCTCTCTCTCTCTCTCTGTGTTTGTTTGGTCCCTTTCTGGAGGTGTGTGATGTGGAAGGGGATGACAGGCACAGACAGGGATTCTTTGTCTCCAACCCCAAAGAGAGAGGCAGTCCTGCTACTTGTATTAACCCTTTGAGAAACTGAATGTCACACTGGGTGCCATCTTGCTAACACTCTGAAGATAGATTTTGCTGCCAGGATAATCCATAGCTTACCCACTGAGCACCCTTCCACCACTGGGATAATAGGTGAGATCTGATGAATGATTTGATAAAATGTTTTGTTTTTTTCTTTTTGTCACCCATGTAAGCTTTTGGATTAAAAAATCTCTGGAAAATGTTTAGTTTGGGGGTTGTTTTGAACCCTGGTGAATGGGAAGGTCAGAGAAAGGAGCAGCAGCACCAGAGACTAGCATGGAAGTTAAGGAAGGGGCTTTGATTTTTAGCTGCCAAAGAAATTAAAGCTGCTGGACCACTGCTCCCAGCCTGAGGCAGGAAATAGGAGCCTTAGCCACTAATGAGGGAATTACATGAGTGGAGAAAATGAAACCATTTGCTTTTGACTTGGGTGCCGAGGACATTTGAATGATATTCATTCTCTCAGTCTCAAAGGGTTAATTCCCATACTGTTGCCCTCCAATGGATTTCTAGTTGGTTTTTTCTAACATTCTCCCAGGAAAGACTGTTGTGTTTGCCAACTTTTTTGCAAAAAAGCAACCAACCAATGGAAACTGCACTCTCATCATGTAGAAAATACTGTGACTACAAAGAGACCCTGTAGATTTTTGCTATTTATTACTGTCTAGGAACCTGGGGTGGGAGGGGGTGTTGTTTTGCATCATGTATATAGTACTGATGTCTGCATTCTCTAAACCTGGATCGACACCGGCTGACTTTTGTGCCGCCTGCATGAGACCTGCATGGGACTGGAGGCGGCAGCAGGACATACGTCTCAGGGCTGTGCCCGCATGTTAATAAGCTCATGACCAGTGTCCTGTGCTGCTGCTCAAAACCTTTTCCTGGACAGAGGGAACTCCTGTAAAGAGTTTTTTTGGAACTTCTCCTGGAGAGAGAGTGGGTACTACTCTGGCTCCTATATTCTCGAGCCATAGCAACCCAGAACATCCAAGGTAGCAGAGCTGGCAGGACCCTTAGAACCCAGGATGTCAGGGCTAGGAGGGCCCTTAGAACCCAGGATGTCAGGGCTGGAAGGATCCTTAGAACCCAGGATGTCAGGGCTGGGAGGGCCCTTAGAACCCAGGATGTCAGGGCTGGGAGGACAGACCCTTAGAACCCAGGATATCAGGGCTGGGAGGACCCTTAGAACCCAGGATATCAGGGTTGGGAGGGCCCTTAGAACCCAGGATGTCAGGGCTGTGGGGGGAACCTTAGAATATAGGGAGTCAGTGCTGCTTTGTGGGGGAAGCAGTAGAACACAGGATGTCAAGAGTTGGCAGGGCCTTAGAACACAGAGAGTCAGTGCTGGGAGGAATTTCTAATTTCAAATTAGCAGGAAAGGACCTTAGTGATTTGGTGATTCAATTCTAGTTCAACTTCCCTTACTTAATTGAGGTTCCACAGGAGGGGGTCACTTACCCAGGTCAAACATTTTCATTAGTGGCAGAGCCAGAACAACCGCTCAAGGCCTGTTTTTCTCCACCTCCCCTGCTAGAAGTTTTTAAATGTTTTTCTTAAGGGAAATCAACAAAACCAATAACCCAAATTCCCCACCCCCTGCTTCCCATACCCATCAAAAGTCAAGGGCACATACATGGCCCTCAGGTCCTCCGATGGGACCACGGTGGCTAACTAGGTGCTGAGAAGCCTTTTCTGCAAGGTTCCAGGGCAAACACTGGCCCTCCGGGAAGACTAGCCATCACTGTCTAGCCTGTCTCTCTAGCAGAGCTCTCCTAGAAATACAGGATCATGAAATAATCGTGGCATTTGGGAAGCCCCGTCTGTCACTCTTGTGTCCCTGGGCCATGTGGTACAAGGTAGACATAAGGCTGACAAATGCTGCCCCTCCTCTCTCCCTCCCCCCTCATCAGGCTTTGGATTTCCAGCATCTTTGTGGCTTGTCTGTCTGCTGGATTCCATATTTTATAGAGATCCTTCACGCCTGTGGGGACACTCTTGGGCCACTGATGAATTCCCTTGAAAAGAGACTGCCCCCTCCCCCCAAATAAACAATTTCTTCATACTTTTTATTGCCTGTATTATAGTAGGGACTTGAGCAACTCTGGGAAGGCGAGGGGAAGGTTGGCGGAACGTTCCCTGAGGAGCATTGAACTCTTCAACTCTTTTTTGCTAATGAACCCACAAATCCCCGACCCCCAACATTTCTTTTCCCCATTTTCCGAGTGCTGCTCATTAAGGACACAGATGTTTGTTTTTTCTAGCGCCCTGTGCTGTAGGGAACACAGAGATGACTGACTAAGGTGTCTTTCCCTCAGGGAGCTGAGAAGCCAATGGGAGGATTGTTATGTAGACAGAGCCAGCCCCTTCCTTCCTGTGGATCTGCTTTCTGTACTTGCACAGGACTGAGGAAGGCAGCAGGATCAGGGAGGTGTGGGGGACGTTGGGGGGCAGCATTTCATGAAGTGCTTGGGCAGGTCTGACGCAGTGGAAGGTTAGCGGGACAGCCCCCCTCACATGGGGGGACATGGCAGAGGTCGTGGGGGTGAGAACAGTGGAGATCAGCCACTGTCTGCAGAAACAGCTGGGGGGGGGTGGCAACCACGCTGACACAGAGATGAGTTAGTTTGGATTCAGAGGAGCCGAGTTCAAATCCGATGAGTTTAGGCGGATGGTTTGCTTTCTCTGGGTCTAAGGGTCTTCTGTAGAGAGAATTGGACCACATGGTCAGGAAGGTCCCTTCTGGCTTTGTCTTGTGATACATCTGTCACCTTGACTGGAACAGGCAGGAATCGGCAGCCCCCTTGAGCTCTGGGTGAGAGGCTCCCCCACCTTGGAGCTGGCAGGCAGGCCTAGAAGGCAGAGCTCTGGGTAGAGGTGCAGCTCGCGTGTGATGATGGCCCTGCTTTCCCAACACTTTCCCCGCAGCAGCCCTGTGCGGTGGGCCAAGAGCCATTGGGAGCCACCCCCATCTACAAGGTTCAGTGCTTGGAGCTGGGCTTCGGACCTAGGTCTCCCCTCCAAATCTGGCCACGCATGGATCGTGTCCGGGTCAGGTGGGACGGGCCTGAGTCCGTCCTGAGTGACACCTCCACTGGGGCCATTGTGAGGAAACCAGTTCTACCAAAAGCAGACTGGCAAACCCCTGGTGAAGCAGCCCTGGACCACAGCCTCCCTAGGGTCCTTCCCATCCTCGAATCCTGTGAGCTGGGCGCCTCGCCTCCTAACTTCCCAGACATCCTTGTCTAGCCGAGAGCTGGGTCCCTTAGGCTGAGCCTGCCCTGCGGGGGTGGGGGCAGAGAAGGCTGGCTTTGGAATCGGGACTTTGGGGTCAATTCCAGATCTGCCACTTGACATCCATGTGGCCATTGACAATCTCTGGGTCTCAGTCTGCTCCCCTGTACCTGAGGCCCTTGCAGATCTAAACACAACTTCCCCCTTCCTGCTGCGCTCACCGACGTCAGTCGGACCAGTTTTTAGGGTCCATCTTGAGCTCCCTCTCCAAGAACACAGACAGGGCAGCCCAGGCTTTTGTCCTAGCCTTACCCTCAATTCCTCTGGAGAAAGAATTCGGGAGCTGGATGACTCAGGCCCAAGCTGAGGAGAGGGAAAGGGGGAAAGAAACTCTTGTTCCCATGCCCTGTCTCCTTTCCTTTTCTGGGACCGCTGACACAGGGCCGCTGGGGTCCACGTGGTAACTGGGAGCAGAGGTTCTGCTGCTTCCTGTGTTCCTCATGGGTTAAATGAGGATGTTGGACTATTGATCCCTAAAAGGCCTTTTTCTCCCTAAATCCCGGGAATCACAGTTTCCCTCCCCCCCCAATGGCCAAACATCCCCAGTACAGTCTGTTGAATTATCCTTGCAAAAAAGGGGTTCTACTCCTCTTCCCCACTCACTTGCCTAACTGGTCATTTTTACTGAGGTCTACCTTGACCCCAAGAACTCAGCCTGTTGACTGGGACAGCCCCCTGCCATCTGTCTGAACACTGATTTCTTCCAGGAGGTGGTCAAGTAAAGACCATTTGACAGCAGTGGGTGCTGTCAGGCCTACTTTCCTTGAGCTCTGGAGAGCCCCTTTGGCACCCCAACCTGCCTGTGGGCTCCTTT
Source organism: Antechinus flavipes (assembly GCF_016432865.1). Lineage (NCBI taxonomy): Eukaryota > Metazoa > Chordata > Mammalia > Dasyuromorphia > Dasyuridae > Antechinus > Antechinus flavipes. The sequence goes on along the minus strand of NC_067398.1, from coordinate 674,701,214 downwards.
GATCCTCAATAGTCTAGGCTTCTTCCCCGACAGGGAACACCACCGGCCCCTTAGAGCTGCAGAGGCACTGGCCATCCCTCATCCTCCCCATCCTGAAAGGGAAGCCGAGTTGAGGGTCCAGGGACAGCTTGGTCCTCCCTGGAGCTCCCTCCTCTGGCATCTCTCATGCCTTATGTCCTGCCCCTATTGCTGCAGGAAGCAGCTGGCATCCTGACTGACAGCCCTGCTCCCCACCCTCCCTTTTGCTTGCTTGCTGGTACCAGCCTCAGTCCTTTCACTCCTCTGGCAGAGGTGGGGCGCGTGCTGCGTCTGGGTCTCCGGCCGCCACCCCAGCTTCTTCCCTCTTCGGTGAAGGGGCAGGAAGACGGGGGGCAGTGAGGGCCTGCCCGCTTGGGGTCCAGGCCCAGCTGATGGGAGCCAAGGATTCGGAGCTGGCCAGTGCTGGGAGGGGTCTCAGCCACAGCCCTCAGACGCTGAGGCTCAGGGACAGAAGGTCACTTGCTCAATGTCCTTCAAACCATAAGTCTGGAGCCAGGTTTGAACCTAGGGGTTCCTTCCTTCCCCTCGTCCTGACCCTCTTCTCCGCACCAAACTGGGTCCTTCTGGGTTACTAGAGCGTCCTGCCTTACCGGGCCTGGCTCAGCGGGTGGGAATTATTTCCCCGGGGACGGCCCACCACTGCCCTCTGAGCTGCCCGGGTGAGCCGGGAGGCTCGCCACATTCTAGTGCCCTCTCGCACTGGGACTTCTCCAAGTGCCCCCTTGCCCTGAGAGCTCGGCATCCGGGCTTGCCCGGCTGGCAGCATCCGCAGCGGGCAGTGCCCCTGCCCACGGGATCTCCCAGCGCTGCTCTCCACCTAGCGGCAGCTCCCAGAACTTCAGTCCTAGCCCCAAGAGGGACCCAGGACAACCCCGATGCGTCATTAGCCCGACCCTCGGTCCCTGTCTTGGGCACCTCCTGACTGAGCTGGCCCAGGCCTCCCCTTTCGGTGATATGGAGTGGCTGGGGGTGAGGAAGGCTTCCTTCCCCTGCTGGGGGGCGGGGGGCTGGCAGGAAGGCCAAAGTTCTGTGGAGGAGAGGAGAGAGAGCCCTTGGGGGGTCAGGTGCAGGCTAGCCGCCAGCTCTGTTTCCCTGCCCGGGCCCGGGACTTCCGGGCCAGGAGGTGGGGGGAAGCTCGGACCTGGGGCCGGAGAGTCCTGCCTCTGCTGCGGCTCATTGGGTGACTTGGGAAAAGTCCCTTTCCTCCCTGTGATCTCCGTCTGGTCTGTACATGTCGAAGGCTGGGCTTGCCAGTCGTTGCTAAGGATCCTCACATCTCTGACATTGTAGAATTCTAAGGCTTGGTTGCGGTCGGCCTTGTGAGAGGGAACCCCGGCTTTCAGGGGAATCTGCTCATCTGCTAGCTTGCATGGTCCCCCAGCCTCATGGCACGCCCGCCACCTCCAGAGAACCTCCAGGGATGGAAGCCTATTCCCCTTTCTGCCTGATAGCCACCCTTTGTGCTGAGGAATTGGGGGGCGGGCAGAAAAACAAAAAGCCCTCCTTATAAATCGGAGAATCAGCCCCGAAGGATAGAGCTAAATAGATCCTTCGTCCCCTTCTCCTTCCTGATCTTCTCACCTCGGCTGGACCTACGTGCTAAGAGCTCAGGGGATCTATACACTTCCCTGCTCCTTTGCTACAAAATTGGGGGCTGGTTCTCCCCATTTTACCAATGGAGCAACTGAGGCCCCATCAGTGGCAGGAACTGGGTGAAAGGGAGAGTCATAGATAGAATCCCACAGTCCTAATCCCACCGAGTCCCACCCCCCAATTCCTCGCGTTGGTTGGGTAAGGGACCGGCCTTTACCCCCAAGGGAATTAAGGTGGTATACAGCTGGGCCCATGGGAACAAAGAAGAGACCTCAGCTCAATCAGGCAGAAGGGGTCCCCGGGGGGCTTTCCTCCTCTTGTCCTGGGAGGCCGGAGACTTCCCAAGGGCGGGGCAGGCAGGTCTTGAAGCCCCCGTTCCCTGGAGCTGTTGGTCAGGCCTTAAACTACTATTCCTCAGCCCCTGTGGCCACATCCAGAGAAATGGGGCTGGTTGGTATAACCACCCTGACCACCTCTACACCCCTCACCCTATTGGGAAGGGCTCCTTCAGGTGCTGACCTTGCCCCTTCCCAGACCTGGGGCCATGCCGGCTTGGGAGGGGCTCCATTTCATCTGGCCTGGCTGGCTGGGGGGGCTGGGAATAGTGTTGGTGCTGGGCCCTGCCCTTGTCTCCTTGGGATGGGAGGGGAAGGCCCCAGCTCCCCCACCAGCCGGGATGAGGAGTCGATGACCCCCGTGGTTCTGTTAAGAGAGTCCAAGACCATCCCTAGGAGTCCCGAGCCCCTGATTGCCTTTGGCCAGCAAACGGGAAAAGGAATCCGGGGGAGGAACGAACGGGATTCAGAAATGGCCACAAGCTGCCTCTCGGAGGGTCCACAGCTTGTCTGGCACTGAGGACTTGTGTCTGGTCTCACTGATATATGCAAACCCCTTCTGTCCGCCGTCTGCACCCTCCGGCCCCCGGGGCTCCAGAGCTCTCTGGGCAGGTAGAAGTGGGAGTTTGGAGGTGGCCCCCTCTGTGTCCGCCCCCAGGCCAGGCTGCAGGCGCCCGGCCGGCCTGGCCCAGCCCACCTGGACTGTACCCGGGCTCCCGGCCCCCCCACTTCAGCCCCATTCTCTTTTTCCTGTGGACGCTTTGTCTTTGTATCTTTGCATTCTTTGTAAAGGAAATGTAATAAAATTCAAATGTTTTCGTCTCTGGCTCGTCCATTTTTCCTCTCCTGGCTTCGACCGCATCCACACGGACACGCAGGGGGTGCCCACGTGCAGATGCATGCACATATAGGCCCGTGTTGGCCCATGGGCTCATAAGCCGGGGGAAGCCACGGGGGGAGGGAGGGTTGGCAGGGGGTCCTGTGCAGTGTCCCCCTCCCCACTCAGCACTGACCACCACAGCAGTAGGAATGAACTGAGGTCTTTATTGTCCTTCCTGCTTGCTCCCTTCCCCCTCCACAGGGAGGGGGTGGCCACCCCCACAGGCTCTCCCCCATCCTTGTTGCAGAGAATAGAGGGCACTGAGGATGTTGCTGTGGGTTGTTGGGACCTGCTGCTAGAGGGGCTCCTGCAGCTTCGTCTCCTGCAGCCCTCAGGGCGGGGGGTTAGTGGTGTGTAGGTAAAGGGGTTGGGGGGCACTGGCCAGGAGCGGGTGGCCACCCCCTTCCTCTGACTTCAGTTATGTTGTAGGCGATAGGTCTCATAGTCCTCTGGGATCGTGTCTGAGAACAAGAGATCGGGGACCACTGAGACTTGGGCCAGTATCTGCCCCTCCCTCCTGGGAACCCCAGACCCAAGTCCTCATTTGGCCCCGCAACTACTGTGTCTTGGGCCAGGAGATGCTTATGGGAGTTCCCATGATCCCCTTCTGGCGCTCCTCCTCTGCCCAGGACTGGCCCCGTATCCCTTCCCTCCCACCCAGGAGTCTCTGTCCCCCCACCCATCTCCCCCAGCGCCCCCTCCCCTTCGTACCATTACATCGGTAACGGAGATTGGCCCAGATGATGTTTTCCTGGGAAAAGCAGAAGACGCCGAGACGGCCCCCTCGCATGGTTGTGTCCAGTACCACATTACTGTCGGCCACAAGCTCAGGACCCTCATAAAAGCGGACCCTGGAATAGGAGCCCAGGGCTCAGGTGGGTCCCTCAGGAACCATCATCCCCCCCATACCAGAGGAAGATGGGCAAGAGGTGAGGAGGAGTAACGAGCAGAGGTCAGAGAGGGCTGCGGAGGAAGGGACCTGAGTTCCCAGGGTTACGGACGGACTTTGAGGTTCAAGTTGAAGGATTTGGGGAGTCAAAGGTTACGATCAGAATTGGTTCCAGTAGGACTGGGATTGCAGCTAAAGTTAAGGGAGAAAACAAGGGTGACATCAGGACAGATTAGCCCTGCAGGTTGGATCGGAGGCAGCCAGGGTGGAGGCTGGCTCAGGTTTGGGGTTCAAAGCTCACCTGATGTAGCCCTCTTGGGGCCGGTGCTGCAGGAACCACCGGTAGGACGTCTTGTCCTTCCAGCCCACGTTTCTTGGGTCCTTCCAGAGGAGCTTCACCTGGTCGTTGGTGTCCCCCGTGTGCCACAGGGCATTCCGCAGCTGCTCTCCGGGGCCCGTGGAGGACTTCACCGCCTGACGCCCAACACACAGAAACGCGCGCGGGGTGAGGTTTGGGAGCCCTGACTCCACATCCCAGCCTGGCTGCCCCTGGGGCTCTGAGCGGCCACTGAGAATGTCTGCTTAGCGGCAAAATGATGGGGTTGGAGCAGGTGCCCGCTCCTGACTGAGAGCCTAAGCCCCGGCAGAGGGGGCAGGGTAGGGCCGCTGCGGAGTGATCAGGGGGTTCCCACGGCCCCACAGAGGGAGGATCCGAGGGCCGAAGCCGCCTGGGTGAAGGAGGGAAGGAGGCGGGAGCGGTGTCTGCTTAGAGTGGGGGGGGGAGGGTTTCATGGGAGAGCAGGAGTGGGCCCGGGGAACCCAGGCCAGGGCGGAACCACCAGCGGCAGACTCGGGGGCCTCGGGCTAAGTCTTTTTAGGGGAAGGAGAGAGTTGGCGGCTTGGAGGTCCCCCGGGGGCCTGTATAAAGTGGTTCAGAGTGGTCTCTGGGAGGAAAGTTGGGCACTCGCTGTAGGAAGGACTGAGGGCTCCCCAAGAAGGAAAGGGGGTCCCCAGGGAGAGGCGCAGAAGTCCCTGGGGCGTTTGGGGGTCCCTTGGAGAAGCCGGGGCTTCGAGAGCCCACCTTGAGCTGGATGCCGGGTTCAGCCACAGCTCTGAAGGGATTCGCCTGCCAGTAGGTCTGCTCCATCTGCTTCCACATGACCACGTAAAAGCTGGAGCTGTCCTGGTAGCCGAAGATGAGGCCGGCGTAGTCATCGTCCGTGAGGGTGTTCACGTGGAACGTGCCTTCGAAGTCCACGCCGTTGAAGGCTGTGTAGCCTGGAAGGGAGAGAAGGCAGGGAGGGCGCCGGGCTGAGCACCCGGGAAGCCCCAGCTTGGGCCCCAAAGCCCCCGCCTCCGTCCCGGCTTACCCACGGCCAGCCCTGGGTCGCTGTTCATCGTCTGCACGATCTCCATCCCCTGCAGAAGGGGAGAAGGAAAGGGGGAAGGGAAAAAGGGAAGACTGAGGCCGACTCTGGCCCACCTGGAGCCACACCCTCCTTTCCAGACCCCCTCCCAAACCACGCCCCTTTCAGGTACCTCCTGGACACGCCCCTTAATAAGCCACGCCCCCTCCAATTCCCTCCTCCGAGGTTACGCCCATTCCTTGTAGATCTCTTCTAAACTACGCCCTCCCTTCCAGACCCCCTCATAAGCCACGCCCTTTCCAGGCCCCTCCTCCTAGGGCATCACCAATTCCCAGCCCTCGGACCCAGCGGACCTGGTTGAGGACCACCCAGTTGGGGTCTATCTGCGCATCTCCTTCCGGATCTAAGACCACCGTCTGGAAGGCGCGGAAGTCCGTGAGGGTGACTTCTGCGTTCTCAGGGCACACGTCGATCTTGTCCACGACCTTGTCTGCATCGAAGTCGCCCTGACAGGCGTCGCCCACGCCGTCGCCTGCGGAGCGCGGAGGATGAAGCCCGCGGCTGCCCTCCGAGCCCAGCTGGGGTCCCGGACCCCGGCTCTCTCCGTCCTGGACGTCCGCGGGCCTCCCGCCGGGAGCTCTCCCTCCCCCTCCCCGCGCAGACACCTCTCCCCCGTCCCACGCCCATCTCACCATCAGCATCCTCCTGGTTCGGGTTGGGGACCAGGCGACAATTGTCTGGCCCCGGGGGGTGGCTGTCTGGGACTCCATCATTGTCGTCGTCGTCATCACAGGCATCGCCCAGCCCGTCCTTATCGGTGTCCTGCTGGGAGCTATTGGGCACCGTGGGGCAGTTGTCCCGAGAGTCCTGGTGACCATCCCCGTCCCTGGAGGGAGGCAGGGCCAAGGGTCAGACGCGGCGGGGGGCGGCTGCCTCCCCAGAGCCTCACACGCTCCAGCCCGCCCCTTCTCCACCCCCAACGCCCTCCCCCCGCTGTAGAGACCCGCTTCCTTACTGGTCCTGGTCACTGTCACACGCGTCCCCTACCAGGTCGTGATCCACATCTTTCTGAGGAAACAACCCACACGTATTTGGAGAGCCAGCCACGTGCTGAACTCCCACCTAATCCTCCTTTTCTTGGGGCCACCAGCTAGGAACTCTGGGAGCTTCGCTTTGATAGTAAAAACCAAGGGTTCATCTCACGGAGAAAGGGGGCGGAGGGAATCTGCTCTGATCAGGAAGTGGGGAAGGGTCTAACTTGGTCCTCACCCGGAACTTTTAACCTGGCCCCACAGATTGGGGGAGGGGGAGACTAACCTGGTCAGGGGCCAAGGTGTAAGGCGGGCGTGGGGCTAAAAATTCTAAATTGGTTCGGGAAGGGAAGGGAAGGAGCTGGGGGGCTTTACTGTGGTCAGAGGGTGCTAACCCGATCTGCTGTTGTGGCTCCCATAGTCCCGGCCGGAGACTTACCTGGTCAGCATTGCCTTTTTGTGGACAGTTATCACAGGCGTCTCCCACCCCGTCTCTATCACTGTCCCGTTGGTCTGGATTGGGGGTCCGGGGACAGTTGTCCGCAGCATTCCGGATCCCTGAAGAGAAAAAGACAGATGTTACCCCAAGGATCAGGAGGGGCCCGTGCTAGGGCCAATTTGGGGGAGGATGTGGGAAGGTGAAGGAGGGAACTTCTGGAAATAAAATGGAGGATGCTGGGAGTCTGGTGTATCAGCCTCTTGGACAGGTCAGACTCTTTTCCAAGTATTAGTTTTCTCATCTGTGAAATGGGAGGGATAAAAGCTCCTACCTCAAATAGTTGTGGTAAGACTAAAACATGGAAAGCACTTTGCAATCCTAAAGCATGACATAAATATTATTAATATATAATAAATATTATTGTTGTTAGATTATTACAAATTTCTAGTGGTTTTTTTCAAATTCTTAAAAATCACTTTTCATATATTGTGCTTCCTCTTGAATTTCAGTACTATTTCACTCCTTCTGTTTACACCTGCTACACATTCTTATGGCTAGAATATCCAATAAGAATTTATTAAATACTTAATGTATTTGACATACTTGTGCTAGCTGTTGTGGATACAAGGCAAATATATAAGTCTTTGCCCTCAAGCAGCCTCCAGTCTGGGAATCTGGATTGCATTCCCAACACTCCCCTAAAACTCACGGTGCATCCTAAAGTGCAGGACACTCAATTCCAACTTTTGGATGTTCCTAATATTTGTAATATCTAGCTGACATTAATATATAACCTTTTAAGGTTTACCAAGTGTTTTATGTGTTACCTCATTTGTTCCTCACAATTCTGGGAGGTGTTATTATTATCCCCATTTTACAGATAGCTAAACTGAGGCAAATGACATGGTAGGCTCCCATAGCTACTAAATTTCAGAGATGGGATTTGAACTCAGACCTCTCTCTCTCTCTTTCTCTCTTTCTCTCTCTCTCTCTCTCTCTCTCTTTCTCTCTCTCTCTCTCTCTCTCTTTCTCTCTTTGTTTATGAATCTGTACATTATTGCAGTGAAACAGATCTACATCCTCCTCTCTTGTCAGATTTATCCTTACATTCCTTAACATACAATTTCTTTGTATGGGATGACAAGATTTGAGATTTGTCAGCTCTATTCTAACCTCAGAGACCATCTGCACAGCCCATAGATGAAAAAGATTCATCTTTACACTCCTAATCTCCAGGCTCCAATCTCCAATAAGATGTGTTGAACAGATGTACAGTAGACATCTGCAACATAACTCATTTTCCTCCTTTCCTTTGTCTCCATCCACTCAAACCTCCTCTTACCATCAAGGACCCTGCCATCAGTTCCTCACATTCAGAAACGACTTCATCCTAGACTCCTCACTCTCATGACCTCCGGACTGTATTTAATCTATTGCCAAGACCTGATGATTTCATTTATTTAAGTTTTGTAAGATCTCAGTCACTCCAAATTAAGTCCAGATCGTAACAGAGGACAGTGGGAACTCAGGCTCTTTAAGCCTCCCTGCCACCCAAGTTATATTCACTTTCTGGGCCACTATATCACACTGTGGACTCATTGCAAGCTCATTGAGCTTGCAGACCACTAGAACCCCCAGATCTTCAGATGAACCATGGTCTGGCCACCATCTCTCCATTGTGTACTTGGGAACTTGAGTTCCCACTATGCTTGGACTAGTGAAGTAGCCTGCTTATGGATCTGTCTGCCATTAAGTCTGAGTGTCCACTACAGCCCACCCTCCAACTGTCAAAGCCATCCTCCTCAGGCCGTCTTCCTACACATCTCTGCCAGGGTCACCTTCCCTATAAAACAAACTCTGGTGACTCCCTATTGTTTGTAGGATCAAATATAAAATTTTTTGATTTTTAAAACTCTTCATAAGGGGGTCCCTTTCTACCTTTCCAGCCTTCTTCCATCCTACTCACGTCCACATACTCTGAGCCAGTGACACTGGTCTCTGGGACGTCCCTCTCACAAGACCTTCCAGGCATTCTCCCTGGCTGCCCCCATTCCTGGCTTCAACTTTCAGCTAAACTCTACCTTCTGCAGTAGCCTCTGATCTCCCTTAATGCTAGCTTGCTCGTGCCTTTCTCAATGGAATACATCCATTCATACACATACACTATTTATTATTTATATGTCGTGGGCCATTAGACTGTAAGGTCTTTGAGACCAGGGATCAAGTGTTTGCTCTTCATTGTGGCTCAGCGCCTGGTATACAGTAAGCACTTAATAAATGTCCTACGGCAGTTTGTTGAGGGACTCTTTCTGCTTAACGTCCTATCATTTTTGTGGGTCTGAATTCTAACCAAAGGGCCAGGAGAGGAAGGGAAAGGGGTCGGGCCATCCCTTCAGCCCCCGACCCCCGCCGCTGGCCAACACTCACGGTCCCCATCGATGTCATCATCACAGGCATCCCCCTTGCCATCGCGATCCGTATCCCTCTGGTCGTCATTCTTCTCCATACGACAGTTGTCGCAGGCGTCCCCCCACTTGTCCTCATCGGTGTTTCGCTGGTCTGGATTCCGGACCAGGACGCAGTTATCCTGGAGGGCGGCGCGGAGGAGATGGAGCAGTGCGTGGTTGCTGCGCCCCTCCCCTCCCTGGTCTCCCCTCCTCTCCCCCTCTCCCCTCTTCTCCCTGTTTCCCCTCCTTTCCAAGCTCCCTCCTCTCCTTTCCAAGCTCCCTCCCCAATGGCGTCTTTCTCGCTTCCTTACTCCACCCTGAGTCTCACCTGCTCGTTCAGGATCCCGTCCCCATCTGCGTCTGGGTCACAGGCGTCCCCGATGCCGTCTTTGTCCACATCCTCTTGGCCCGAGTTGGGCACCTTTAGGCAGTTATCCTGGGGGAGGATGGGGGTGTGAGCTGGGGAGGGAACAGAAGCCCGGGGACTGGGGCAAAAGCGCAAGAAACGAAGAGGATCAAGAGACTCAAAAAACTCATCGGCACCAGGATAAGTCGGGATATTGTCCAGCTTACAAACTGACAAACATCTAGGGACTTCCCTGGGCTACAAGTTGCAGAGAGAGACATTTCAGCCTAATTTGGAGACCCCCTAATAATCAGAGCTGGCCAACGATAGAATGAACTTCTTGGACAGGTAGTGAGCTCCCCATCACTGAAGTCTCCAAGAGTAGCCTGGATGACTTCTGATCAGGGATATCGCCGAGAGGAATCGTACTTGGGTGGAATCTGGGGAGAAGTCCGCCCACTTCTGGGATCCTCTTCAGGGTTGGAAAAGACTGAGAGGGAGGAAGCGTAGGAATTCTGGGCCACTATGAGAAAGGGGCCAGCCAAGAGGACAGGAGGGGGAGGGGCCCTTCTCCCAGCTCACCTTTCGGCACTTCCTATCTGGGCACCTCAGCTTCTCGTCCGGAAAGCCGTCCAGGTCGGTGTCCTTACCACAAACGAGCCCATTGCCAGCCCAGCCCACAGCACACTGCGAGGGAAGAAGGGGCTCAGCTGTCCTGCTGCCCAGCACACTCCCAGCCCTGCCCCGGCTTTGTGCGTGCTCAGTTACACACAAACACACACGACCTGAGCCTCCTCTGCCCCCACCCTCAGACATTTCCTTTCCCTCTGCTCCCTCTCCTCTTCCTTGCCCCACTCCTCCTTGAGCCTGATCCAAAGCCTGCCCTCCAGGGCCAGCAATCAAAGCGCCTTACACATAAGTGCACCCCTTACACGCAGGTGTAGACATAGCCCCATCCACACACTCATCCTTCCCTCCCTAGGATCCCTCTAGGTTTCCTAGGACCCTTCTGTGGCTCTGACCCCATCCTCTCTTCTCAGAAACCAGCACCCCTTCCTTATTACACTCCCTACTCACATGCCCTCCCCCAGCCCTTGAGCCCAAGTCTCACCACACATGAGGTAGAGCCGTCCCTCTCCAGGATACAATCAGCATTTTCATGACAGGGACTGGGCTCCCCATTAGGACACATCCGTTGGGTTCTCCTCCGGCAGCCAGAAGCCTGATCTCCCACAAACCCTGGCTTGCAGGGCCCGCATTGGAAGGATCCCTGCCTCAGGACCCAGGGAAGAGAAAGCATCAATGACCTAGCCCTTCCTTCCCTCCCACAGACCCCTTCCTTTTCCCATATCCTCCGGGGGCAACCCCTGCTCCTGCTGCCCTTTCTCCCTTTCCCAGGAAGGCCTGGCTCTGTTTTCTCCTCTTCCCTGCTCCCCATTTCTCCATCCTTTAATTCCCCCTTTTCCCCTTGTTCCCTCCCCTCTTCCAGTCGATTCCCTTCCCTCTGTCCTCGGCCCCTCACCCGAGTATTGGTGCACATGGAGTTGGGGACACAGTTGTGCTGGCCAGTCTCACACTCATTGATGTCAGTGCAAACCTGGAGTGGGAAGCATGAGTCATGATTATGTCTAAAGACCCCAAATTCTCACCCTTCTCCCTACCGCAACTCAGAGCTAGAAAGGGCCTTAGCGATAATGTAATGAGACCAATACCCAAATAGGAATCTTCTTTACAACACTCCTCTGTTCATCTCATCTTCTTTTGAATACCTCTAGTAATGAGGAACTCACTTCCTGAAAGATAACTCATTCCTTTTGGACACCTCTTATCTTTAAGGCATTTTTTATCTATTTGAATTCTACTATTGATTCATTCCCAGCTCTCCAACCTCATGATCTCCTACTGTCAGGAATTTCTATTGATTCTTTTTTCCCCCTGAGGCAATTGGGGTTAAGTGACTTGCCCAGGGTCACACAGCCAGGAAGTGTTAAGTGTCTGAGGTCTGAGGTTAAATTTGAACTCAGGTCCTGACTTCAGAGCTAGTGCTCTATCCACTACACCAACTAGCTGCTCCTCTTAACATCTTAACGGCTATCTCAGACTTTCTTCTGTTCCTCTTCAAGCCTCCTTCCCATAGGCTACAGAGACATCATCTCAAAACCTGATTTTGCTTCTCTGCCTCCTAAAGATGCCCACGAGCCAAAGGAAAAGTCCCAGATTCTTCAGCCTACCTTTCAAAGCCCCTCATGCTCTGAGCCCCTCAGAAACACAGTTCCAGTCACTGTTCCCCTTGCATATTGCAGCCTTCACTCAAGCTGTCCCTGCTCCCTTCCAAAGAAGACTTTGACTGTCAAAATCTAACTCATTCAGATGGGGTAGATGAACCAGCCAGAACATGGAGGCAATTGGTGTAAAGGTTCCAGCCCAATTCCTCAAAGCCTGGCCCAGTAGAATCCTTGGGCTGAAAATGGAGACCTGGATCCAAGTAAAAGCTTTGCCATTGGCTAGCTGTGTAGCTCTGAGCCTTGAGGACATGATCTATAAAAATGAGGTGCTTAGACTTTGAAATTTCTACAGGTTTTCCCAGCTCTTATACTCTATGTTATAAGATCCTTTCAGCCCTGACACCTGGGTTCTAAGGGCCCTCCTAGTTCTGACATTCTGTGTTCTGAGGGCCTTTCCAGTTGTGACGTCCTGTGTTCTAAAAGGCCTCCCAACCTTGATATACTCTGTTCTTAGGGCCCTCCCAGTTCTGGGTTCTCAGGGCTCTCTCAGATCTGACATTCTTTAACCTATCCAATGGTTTGTTGTCATTTAATACTTTTCAAACACTCTCAGGACAAACAGGTCTTTCTTGGCTCTGTAATTTAGGAATGTTTTTGTGGGGGAATTTTAGTAATGATTCATGTTTCAAACAGGGTCTGGAGTACATGACCTCTGCAATTCTTTCCATTTTGTGATTCTATGACTCTAGAAGCTTTGAATGGAGTAGGAGCGGATGTAAGGGCGCCTCTGCCCTTATCACAGCGTCGCAGAGACTCTTGTCCCAGAAGCTCGTGTGAGAGGCTGAGCCATTCAGCCAGCACAGGAGCTGGTATGAATCCCTGGAGGGTCTGGATTTACTTTTGACTGGAGGGGATGGGATGTGAGTTGTAGGGATCCCACCCGGACCCATGCTCAAGGTAATGAATCCACGAGGACTCCGGGCCCAAGTTCAAGGTGATGGACACAGACTCTCTCACCCCTAGGGACATGAATTGGGGACATTTACCTGCTTGTTGGCCTTGGCAAAAGCCAAGCCCACGCCCTCGTGGGCGGGCCCACTGTACCCGGGAGGGCAGGCTTCGCAGCGGAATCCCGGGCTGGTGTTGATGCAGCGGACCCGAGGGTAGCAGGGGTGAGCGTTACACTGGGGGGAGAGGGCGCCAAGTGAGGGGTGGGGCAGCGGCTGAAGACTGGCACAGCCCCCAGGCGCATCTCCTCCCCGCAGAATCCCTCCCGCCCTCAGCCCAAATCCAACCCACCTCGTTCACATCCACGCAGTGGGATCCGTTGCCCGAGTAGCCCGGAGGGCAGGGCCCACAGCGGAAGCCGCCGCCCGGGGTCTCGGTGCAGGTGACGCCGGGGAAGCAGGAGTCGGGCTCGCAGCTTCTCTGCGGCCGCACGCTCGTCCACGGGCTACTCACGGGCTGCATGCCTGGAGGATCCAAGGGGCGAGCGGGGCAGAGCCCCGTCAGAGGCCACACCCACGGCCTCCCTCCGCGCCCCCCGGCCGCACCAGGTGCGAGGCAGCCTCTGCGGCCGTACCTTCCCCTCAGATGCGGGTTCTCGCTCTATGCCTGGGTCTGTCTCTTCCTCTCTCTGTCTCTATCTCTGTCTATCTCTATCTGTGGCTGTATGTTAGTCTGTGTGTTTATGTCTGTCTCTCTCTCTCTGTATGCTTCTGTGTCTCTGTCTTTGTACCTGTTTTTCTTTGCATGTCTTTCTATCGAGTCTTTCTCTCTTTGTGCCTGTGTCTCCTTTCTGTACCTCTGCTTTTATCTATATGCCTGTCTCTCTGTGCCGAGAGTCTATTCTCTCTCTCTCTCTCTCTCTCTCTCTCTCTCTCTCTCTCTCTCTCTCTCTCTGTTTTTCTCTGTCTCTGTGTCTGTCTCTGTCTGTCTGTCTGTCTGTCTCTCTCTCTCTCTCTCTCTCTCTCTCTCTCTCTCTCTCTCTCTCTGTTTTTCTCTGTCTCTGTGTCTGTCTCTGTCTGTCTCTCCGTCTCTCTCTCTCTCTCTCTCTCCTCCCTTCCTCCCGCTCCCACACATGCTTTAGTCTAACTTTCTGGTGATCTAGCTTTCTAGTGTCTAACTATTCTTCTCTTTCCCCCTCTTTTTATCTTTCTCCCCCTCTCACCCTTAACTTCTAGGTGTCTGTCTCGTTTCTCCCCTTTCTTCTCCCATCTAATTCTCCATTTCTCCTTTCTCTATATTAACTCTCCTTCCCTTGTCTCTTTTGACCATTCTCCCTGTCTTTCTTTCTTTCCATATCTTTTTCTCCATCTCTGTGTCTGTGTCTGCCATCCCCCCCCCCAATATTGACAACTTTTGGGCCCTCACCACAAGCATCACACTCCATCACCGTATTCTTCAGGAAGGTGATTTCTTTAATCTGGAAGAAGAGGTGAGGAAGAGAAGTTGTGGGGCGGGGATTGAGGGAGGTTCTAGTAACCACAGCCTACCTGGAGAGAAGGATGCCAGAGAAGGGAAAAAGAGTTGCGCCGCGGCGCCTCCCCCTCCTCCCCCTCCCCCGTCCCCCGTCCGGGCCATGAAAAGCTAGCATTGACTGTTTTCATTCAGGAAGTGGGAGGAAAGGAAGCCCTGGGGCTCTGGGAGACCTGGGAGCCCGGCTGGCTCCTCACCTGCTGTTTGAGAAGTTCCCGCACCTCCTGCAGTACCAAATTGGTCTCCTTCATCTCCCGGAGCATCTGGGGCGCCACGTCTCCCCCTGAGCAGAGAAGGGCGCCGTTGTAGTGCTGGGCGGAGTCTGGGGGTATTGGGGTATCCGGGAAAGGTATTGCCTTGGTAGGGGGAGCTTCTCCTGATAGCTTTCGGAGGCTTTCTATCTCTGGGGGGATTCTCTGGATCCTTGGGAGGGGCCAGGGACTGTACTGAGGGCTCAGCTGCTCTGGCCCAGGGGGTGGGGTAGGAGGAGAGGGAGCTAGGGCTGAGGTGATGGTTGGGGTTGGCGATGGTGGATGGGGCTCCCTTGATGGGAGCGAGAGACTGAAGCTCAATCCTCTGTCAGATGGGCGGAAGCGGCCCGAAACTCAGCTCCCCTTCAGTGTGGCCCTTCCGGTCCCCCAATCATATCCCTATCCTTCAGCCTTCGGCCTGGGGATTTCTTTGGATGCCTTAATCCTGACGTGCTAACTTCGGGTGCTGGCCGGGCTGCTTGGGTTCCCCTGGCATTCCTGACTGAGGTGGCTACTCTGGGTTTGGAGCTGGGGAGAATAGCCCTCCCAGGAGTCTGAAACCCTTCCCAGCTAAAGTGGTTCAGAGAGGGCAAGGATGCTGGGCCTCCAAGGGCTGCAGGTTGGGCTAGTCCTGGGAACCTCACGGGCACGGAGGCTGTCCCTACAACCTCACAAGCTGCCGGGGCTCGGTGAATTTTGAACCATGCCCTGAGAACCACACCCCCATCCTGGCTGCAGAGGTTTGAGGTGTGGTGCGAGGGTCCCCGTTAGCATTTTCTAGGAACTCTCTCCAAACTCCTTGGAGTATCCTCAGATCCAAAGCTTAGGGCTGGAGGGGACCTGATCATGTCAGTGGGACCTGCCCAGCACGAGCCGAGCAGCCGGCTCCAGATGTGAGGCTCCGGGCGCCCTCGGACCCCCGCTTACCCACTGGCGCCTGTCTCTGACCGCTGACGAGGTGGCAGACGAAGGCGAGCAGCAGTCCACAGGAGGGAGATAAGGGCATGGCTGCGACTGGGCCCGCGCCCGGGTCCTGGGGAGTGGGGGTCTCTGCGGAAAGCAAGCGGGGCTGCGCCGAGCTCGGTCCGACTCCGGCTCTGGCCCGGGAGAGATCCCGTTAGACTTTAGACGGCGGCGCCTTTTCTCCCTGTGCGCTCCCTCCCCGCGCTATTTATGGAAGCCGATCCTCTTCTCCTTGGCCCCGGGTCCGGGGCGCCGGACGTCACTCGGGACAGCCCAGCCCTGCCCAGCCCCTGCGCCGCTGCAGACTTGCCAGAGGTAAACAGGCGGCGGTGCAGTCATCGCAGGAGCTCCCCGCCCCGCCCCACCTGGCACTGCCTCGGGGGACGCGCTGCCCTCTCCGTTTCGGGCCTCGCTGACCCGGAGTTCCCTCCATCCCATCGCGCTACCGTGTACCCTTCGGAGAGGAGTCTCCCGGAGCCTCCGACGAGCACCTGGCGCCCCTGCGCCCACCCCTTGGGATAGAGGCTTTCCTCCCTTCCACCGCCTGAGCCCATGCCAACCCACCAACGTGGGGACAGCGGAATGGTTCAGCTGAGCTGGCAGCAGGGGGCGCGCGGCCCCTGGGTCACCCTCTCCGGGGGTCAGGGAGGGTGGGCTCCCCTTCACGTTCCCCACCACCCCCAGGCCTGTATTTCCCAGCTCCATAGGCAACCGGACCAGGTAGACGGACCCCTCTGGAGACACTGAGAATGCCCTGATTCAACAGACCCCGACTGGGGACAAGTAGCTCATCCCTGATCTGTGACTGTGGTTGGAACCACCAATCTTCCAGTATCCCAGGCTGAACTCCAATCCCCATCCCTACACAGAGACACAGAGAAAGACAGAGACAGACAGAGAGATAGAAACAGAGACAAAGAGATAGAGACAGAAACAGAGACACAGAGATAGAACCTCGCATCCAATCAGTTCCCAATTCCTGTTCTTTGGCTTTCTTACAGCTGCCTCCCAACCCTCTTTCTCTACAATCTGGAATATTGAATGCACCTCCTGATGGTCCTCTCCATTCCCCCACCCCCACTCTCCCTATCTAACCCCAATTAAGAGTCATCCTAGCATCTCTTCATTCTATCCCCAGGGCTTGTATGCCTAGCTCATAGTATATTCTTTAAAAATATCCATTGATTGATTGACTGAAACTCCCATTACCTGCATCAGTCCAACAACTTCCATGGTTCCCCACAATCCACTGGAGAAAGTCCAAATTCTTCCATATGGCATTCGACACCTTCCACTGTCTGACCCTAAAATACTTCTCTAACTTCACTTCCAACTGCTCTGCTCCCCTTCAGGTCATATACATGTTCTATTAAAAGGAGCTTTTCTCTCCCAACCTTCAATATCCTCCTTCATTCTGGCTTTGCCTGTTGAAATCAGGCCCATTTTTCAGTGCTTGAATCCATGCCATTTCCTCTAGGAAGACATTTATATTCCTACTATAGCCTGCCTTTCTTTCACTCAAGCTAGATGCCATCTCTTTATCCTTTGACCTTTAAAACATCCCTTGTTTCTCAATTTAATTTGTCCCAACTATATTCTGCCTTGTATTTAAATTCTGTTATGTCCCATTCCCACACAATGTCAGACTTGTGCAAGCACCCAGCTTGTGGTAAGGAAGAGTTGAGTTCAAATGCTACTTGTGTGACTCTGGGTAAATTACTTCACTGCATCAACCTTTGTTGATTTGTAAAATGAAGGGAATGACATTCCAAAGAGCAATTTGGAATTGTCCAAAGGACTATCAAACCGTGCATACCCTTTGATCCAGCAGTATCTCCACTGGGTCTATATCCAAAGAGATCATAAAAAGGGGAAAAGGCTCCATGTGCAAAAATGTTTGCAGCAGCCCTTTTGTAGTGACAAGGAACTAGAAAATGAGTGGCTGTCCATCAATTGGGGAATGGCTAAAGAAGTTATGGTATATGAATGTTATGGAATATTATTGTTCTATAAGAAATGAACAACAGGAGGATTTCAGAAAGGCCTGGAGAGACTTACATGAACTGATGCTGAGTGAAATGAGCAGAACCAAGAAAACATTGTTCAAAGCAGCAAGATTATGTAATGACCAACTCTGATGGATGTAGCTCTTTTCAGTAATGAATCGATTCAGGACAGTTCCAATGGTCTGGTGATGAAGAGAGTCATCTCCACCCAGAGAGAGACCTGTGGGAACTGAGTGGATCACAGCATAGTATTTTCATTTTTTTGGTTGTTGTTTGCTTGCATTTTGTTTTCTTTCTCATTTTTCCCTTTTTGATCTGATTTTTCTTGTGCAGTGTGATAATTGTGGAGATATGTATAAAAGAACTGGACATATTTAGCATATATTGGATTGCTTGCCATCTAGGGAGGAAGGAAGAGAGAAAAATTTGGAACACAAGGTTTTGCAATGGTGAATATAGAAGACTATCTTTGCATGTATTTTGAAAATAAAAAGCTATAAAATTTTTAAATGAAGGCGTTGAACTCAATGGCCTCTGAAGTCTCTTTCAGCTCTAATTTTGTGTTCCCATGAAGGATGAGAGTCCCATAATCAGAGGTTCAATTTATTCATCTCTCTTCTTAACCCCCTCATTGCCCAAGCAACTGACTATGAATTGGAGAAAAGAGAAGAGTGGAAAGTGAGAGGATCTGGAAGAGAGAGAAAGAAAGACTTTGGGGTGAGAAAGATGAGGAAGAAAGAAAGGGAGGAAGAGAACTTGGGAAGAAAAGAGAAGATGAAAGAATGAGGAGGGGAAAGATATGGAAGAGTAGGAAGGAGGAGGGAGAGGAGACAGAGAAAGAAGATTAAAAGAAGAAAGAAGGAGAAATAGGGGAGGAAATAGGAGGCACTGGATTGGAAGGGAGAGGAGGCAGAGAGAGAAAAAATAAGAGGAATAAGAAAGAGGAGAGAGGGTATAAAAAGGAGAGATAGGAGAATGGGAAGTGTAGAGAAGATTGAGCAGGAAGGAAAAAGAGAAAATATCATTCAATAAACATTTATTAAGCTCTTATGTTCCAGGCATCGTGATAAGTCCTAGAAAGAGGCAAAAGACAATTTCTGCCCTCAGGGAAGTTCCAGTCCAATGGGGGAGATAACAAGTAGATGTATACAAACAAGCTATATACAGGATCAATACAAAATCATTAACGCCAGAAAGGCACTAGAATTGGGAAAGGTAGGGGAAGGCTTCCTACTGAACATGGGATTTGAGTTAGGACCTAAGCTGGGGGAGTCAGTAGATGGAATTGAGGGAGGTATGGGAGACCATCAGAGAAAGTACCTGGAGCCTAGAGAGGGAGTGTCTTATTCTTGGAACAATCAGGAGGCCATTGTCACTGAACTGAAGACTATATTGTGGGTAACAAAGTGGAAGAAGACTGGAAAGGGGGCTAGAGTATAAAGGGCTTTGAATACCCAGACAGAGCATTTTGTATTTGATCCTGGAGGTGATAAGGAGCCACTGGAGTTTACTGAGGGGAGTTGGGTGGAAAGGGTGATGTGATTGAACTTTAGTCACTTTAATGGCTACAGTAGGGAGAGGCTTAAGACAAGTGACCCTCTCCCCACCCTAGCAGAATATTATAATAGGAGTGAGTTGATGAGGGTCTGCACTAGAGGGACGGTCCAGTCAGAGGAGAGAAGGGGGTGTATTCAAGAGATGTTAAAAGGTGAGAGTAACAGGCCTTTGCAACAGCTTGGTTACTGGGGAAGAGGAGGGAGAGAATCCAGGATGATTCTTAGGTTGTGAGCTTGAAGAATGGGAAGATGGTATTGTCTTCCACAGTAATACTGAAAGCAGGAGGCGAGGAGGATTGGGGGAAAGATAATGAGTTCAGTTTTGGACCTGTTGAGTTTCAGATGTCTACTGGAATCCAGTTGGAGATGTCTGAAAGACAATCTGAGATGAGAGATTGGAGGACAGCACAGAGATTAGAGCAGGAAAGGCATGTTTTAGAATTATCAGCATATAGAGGGTAATTAAATCTATTGGAGCTGATGAGATCACCAAGTGAAATAATATAAAGAGAGAAGAGAAAAAGACCCAGGACAGAACCCCGTTAGAGGTGATGATTATAGGGGATAATCTGGAGAAGGATCTAGCAAAGAAAACTGAGGAGGAGCCGTCAGAAAGGTAGGGGGAAAACCAGAGAGAGGAGTGTCTCAAAAATTGAGAGAGAAGAGAGTATCTAGGAAGAGAGAGTATCAGAAGCTGCCCAGAGGTCAAGAAGCATGAGGACTGAGAAAAGGCTATTGGGTTTGTCAACTAAGAGATCATGGGATAACTTCATTTTTTTTTGAATCCTGGAAGGATTTTATTTTACATTCTTACAAGAATGGGTGCCTATGTTGATAGACATGTTTTTGAAACTGCAAAGGTAGTCTTTTATTTCCTTTCATAAATCTCAAGTTCCTCCCTTAATTCCCCATTAATTGGATATTACAGAAGTTATATAGTATTTATATCTACATATATATATATATATATACACACACACACAGAAGTATATAGAAGTGAATCTCCACCAACTTTAGAAGGCTCAATTTTGCTGGATTGATGAAGATGGAAGTCAGATTGCAAGGAGTTAAGAAGAGTGAGAAGAGAGAAAGTGGAGGCACCTATTGTAGACAACCTTTTGGAGGAATTTAGAATAAATATAGGAAGATAGTTTATGTGCTTAAAGATGGAAGGATACAGTGAAGGTTTTCTGAAGATGGGAAGACAAGAGCATGTTTTGAAAAAGTCTGCAGGCCAAAATGGAAGAATTTAATTTCAACATCTGGGGAAACTGGAGAATAGATCATTAAAGAGATGGTGAATTTCTTGAAAAGGAAGCAATGATTACTAAAAGCCAACATGACTTCATCAAAAACAGTTCATATGAGACTAACTTCATTCCCATGTTTTGGCCAGTGTTGCTAAACTGGCCTATCAACGGAGTGCTGTAGATGGAATTTACCTGCTTTTAGCAAAGCATTGGTCAAGTATCTCATGTTATTCTTTAGGGGGAAAAATGGAGAACTGTGGGTCAGAACATAGTACAATTTAGAACCACTTGAATGACTAGACTCATGAGACAGCTGAGTGGAGTAATGGATAGAATGCTGAATGTGGAATCAGGAAAACAAGTTTAGATTCTGTCTCAGATATATCCAGGGCAAGTGTGAATTAAGTCACTTAGCCTTTATTTGCCTTAGTTTTCTTATCTGCAAAATGGAAATAATAATGGCACTTACCTCCCAAGGCTGCTGTGAGGATACAATGAAAGAGTATTTGTAAAGAATTTTTACAAATATTAAAGGGCTATGTGAATGCTATTATCATTCTCATTAATGATATTAATACACAATATATATAATAATATGTATTATATAACATAATATATAATGATAACATTAAATACAATTAACATGTTCCTATGATTCAACAATATTAATATTATGTTAATAACATTAATTATATTAGATATGATTCTATTGTGTTAATCTTGATGGTAATTATAATGTTAATATATTTAGTAATAATGTTATTATTATGTCTGCTTAACAGGAGTTAAGAATAGAATGCCCCAAGTGTGTTTAGTTCTGTGCTATTTTATATTTTTGATCAATTATTTGCATAAAAACATAGAAATCATGCTCATCAAATTTGTAGATGATGCTGTTGGGGAATTACTTAATCCTAAAATCTTTCCAGACAGTAATTCCTTTCACCTTAGTCTCTTTGACTGGAATTCAATAAATCAGGAAGCAAGGCTAGAATATGAAAAGTTTAATGGGCAGTTTCCAAGTGGCAAGCAATGCTCTGAGCAATGAAGAAACATACAGTATCCTGGTGGGGCAGGAAATCTCTATGGTGGTGGAGGGGTCTTTCAAGATTGAATCGGTAGGTTTAACTTGTAGAATAAAACACAGAGGGGTTGTCTCTGTTTATACCACCGTGTCCGTTTGTTTTTTCTACCTTTTAGGTTACTTCTGGTGGAATATTTTCTCTCTTTCCTTTCCCTCACCCATAGGATACAGATTTATGTATTTCTTCTCAAAAATAAAATTTGGTGGGATAGATTGGGACAGGAAACAAAGAGATTTTAATGTTACAGCTTTGGGCTGAGCTGAAGAAGAAATTTAATGAGGTTAAATGTGCAATTTTACACACATGGATTAAAAAATTAGCCAGATTAGAAAGCAGCTTGTTTGAAAACACTCTGAGGGTCTTAGTGGACTACAATCTTTTTAAAAATAGTATTTTATTTTTCCAAATATCCACAAAGACAGTTTTCAACATTCACTTCTGCAAAAGCTTATGTTCCAACTCTCCCCGCCCATGCCAGTAAGCAATCCAATATAGGTTAAACATGTGCAATTCTTCTAAATATATTTTCATATTCGTCTTGCTACACACACACACACACACACACACACACACACACACAATCATATAAAAATGGAAAAATCATGAGAAAGAGAAAAAAAGCAAGCAAACAGTAACAAAAATGAAAATGCTTTGCTTTACAGTGGACTACAATCTTAAGAAGATTCTGTAGGACGATGTGAATTTCCCAATAAGCTAAAGTGATTCAGAGTATAGCAAGAGAGGCTTCCAGGAACCTGGGTCAGATCCTGTCCCAAATACAATGCTCATTTTGGAGCACTACATCTTAGGAAAGACACTGATAAGCTGAAAAGAATCTTGAATCTGTGCCATATGAGGAGAGAGATTGAAGGAAATGAGAATGTCTAACTTGGGGAAGAGAAGAGCTATCTTCAAGTCTTCAAAGATACTTGTATTTTAATTATAAATGCAATTATACATGTGTACCATAAAATAGAATTAGATATAGAGGTGCTTAGGGAGGGGGAGATTAGGGATATCGTTAAAAGAGAGAGCGATTCCAGGTTCTGTTGCCTCCAGAGGGCGGCTCTGGGTACAGACTCCCTAATGTAGACACTATCACCTCATACCTCAAGACTCTCTCCCCACTCCAATTCGGCCTCCATTCAGCCACTAAAGTGATTTTCCCAAAGCACAAGTCAGATCAATAAACTCCAGTGGGTCCCTAGTGCCCCCAGAATCAAATACAAAATGCTGTTTGGCATTCAAAGACTTTCATACCCCTCCTATTTTTTCCAGTCTTCTTTACCCCCAAAACACACTCTGATGAAAGGACAGCAGCCTCCTGGGTATTTCAGGAAGAAGATTCTCCATCTCTGGACTCTCATATTTTCTCTTGCTTTCTCCTTTACCTGAATCACCCTCCGTCCTCTACTCCAGAGACATGTGAACTTGGAGTTGAGGGCTCTGGGAAAGAGGAAGAGAATCCATCTTGTTGAGCCAGAGGAAAACATGGGGTGGGGAGGTGTTAGAGGGGTACATTTCATTGCCCCAGAGACCCTCCTGTACCAGGACTCTCCTGGGTGGGGGATTGGCCCAGACTCCTTGGAGGCTTTTATGAGACTGCTGAGATTTGTCTTCCAACCTGCTCCATCTGAACAGCAACTTGCTCGGGATCCATATCTTGTGGCCAACCAGGAATGCATGAGTCACCCTCCCGGTGGTACTCGTCTTCTTGGAGAACTACACGGCTTCCGGAAACATCACCCCCTGCTGCCAATCAGCACCAGGAACTCTCCACCTCTCAAACTCACAAGCATCTTTCTCAGAATCCGTGATTGGACATTTGTGTTCTGGGAAAGGAACATAAACCAGAAGGGGCAGCCAGGAACATGAGGTCCACTCCTACGCTCCTTCCAGCTCTTCTTCAGTTAGGTCACTTGGTAGTTAGAATTCCTGGAGTCAAGAAGATCCGAATTCAAATCCAGCCTCAGACACTTACTAGCTGTGTGACCCTAGGCAAGTCAGTTAACCTATTTGCCTCAGTTGCTTCATCTGTAAAATGTAGACAAATAATGACATTTACTTCCTAGAGTTTTTGAAAGTTACTTAGCCCAGTACCCAGCACCAGTGAATACTATATAAATGTTAGTTATCATTATCATTAGTATTATTAATATTATCATTATATTAATATTCTCATTACTATGGCAAAGGGGATAGAGCTCAGGATTTGGAGTCAGACACTATCTGATCTCAGACTCTAGCTCTGTGACTTTGGGAAAGTCACCTAATTCTGATTGCCTCAGTTTCCTCATCTGTCAAATGAGCTGGAAATGGAAATGGCAAACCACTGTAATATTTCCACCAAGAAAAGTCCAAACAGGGTCACAAAGAATTAGAAATAATTGAACAACAATATTGTTATTATAATTGCCCTGGGAGGGTAATTACCATAGCACCTGCTGATAAGAGGTGAGGAAAATGCCCTGGCTCTCCAAGAAGTCCAAAGGAAAGCTGTGAGTCTCAAGCCACACACCCCAAAGGGCCAAAGACAGAGAGGTGGAGACTTTGCCTTTTCCTTTGAAAGACTTTGGGGTGGGTAGAAGTCCTTTCCATTCTCTTCAGCATAAAAGGTTGGCAGCCAGCCTCCCCTCCAGGAATCATGGGACCTCCAGGACCCATGACCTTTATTCCAGAGCAACTCTCCCCAAAGTAGCCAAATTCATAGTCAAATTATAAAGGGGCCTGAATGAGGGTCATTCCAAAAGGGGGCAGGAGCAGGTCAACTGCATGATCATTGGCCAGGTCCAGCAATATCTCTAAGGGTGGGATGGGGAGAGGAGGGAGGCTCCCTTGAGGACTCTTACTTACATATGGAAGTTTCTCCTTATAGGAAGAAAAAAAAAGGGTCACTTATAAGTTCTTATTGCTCCTCTCTCTACCTCTCAACCTAAGCAGGGGAATAGTATAGAGATAGCAGCAGCAAGGTATAATAATTCCTATGATTGGCTTTTATCCTTACAAAATGTGATGGAAAAAGTCTAGGACTAGGAACTTGGGGGCTACCAGCTCTCTGTGTGACCTTACAGAAGCCCCTTTCTTGTTTGGGGCTTCAGTTTCCTCTTCTATAAAATAAAGGTTCTTGCAAAATGGACTTTGTTATTCTCTCCAGCTCAGACTAGACCTGGGTTCTAAGGCAGGGCTTCTTAACATTTTCAGTGTCCTGGACCCCTGGAGGAGTCTACGAACCTCTTCTCAGGATTATGTTTTAAAATAATTGAAGGAAATGCTAACTTTCCATTATAGGTTAATGAAAATAAAGATTTTTAAAAATTTCCCCA
Organism: Antechinus flavipes; assembly: GCF_016432865.1. Classification (NCBI taxonomy): domain Eukaryota; kingdom Metazoa; phylum Chordata; class Mammalia; order Dasyuromorphia; family Dasyuridae; genus Antechinus; species Antechinus flavipes. The sequence continues at coordinate 674,676,711 of NC_067398.1, read as the reverse complement.
TCCAAATTCTTGGACCTTCCTGAAATCTATCGCTGTACTCCAGGTTAAGAACCTCTGTTCTCAGGAGATCATTATATACCTCAACAATGATACTGTTTGAGGATGTATTCTGATGGAAGTGGATCTTTTCGATAAAGAGAGCTAATTCAGTTCCAATTGATCAAGGATGGATAGAAGCAGCTACACCCAAAGAAAGAATACTGGGAAATGAATATAAACTGCTTGCATTTTTGTTTTTCTTCCCGGGTTATTTCTACCTTCTGAATCCAATTCTCCCTGTGCAACAAGAAAACTGTTCGGTTCTGCACACGTATATTGTATCTAGGATATACTGTAACCTATTCAACATGTAAAGGACTGTTTGCCATCTGGGGGAAGGGGTGGAGGGAGGGAGGGGAAAAACTGGAACAGAAGTGAATGCAAGGGATAATGCTGTAAAAAATTACCCTGGCATGGGTTCTGTCAATAAAAAGTTATTAAAAAAAAAAAAAAAAGAACCTCTGTTCTAAGGGCCCTCCCAGCCCTTACATCCTGACTTTTAAGGGTCCTCCCAGCTTTGACAAACTGGTTTCTAAGGGTTCTCCTAGCTCTATCATTCTTTGCTCTAACAGCCTTCCCAGTTTTGACATTCTATATTCTAAGGCCCTCCCAGCCCATCCCCTTTTCTAAGGCTCTCCCAGCCCTTACATCCTGTGTTCTCAGAGCCCTTCTAACTCTGAAAGGCTGTTCTGAGCTCCGTGTTTTACGTTCTGAACTCCCTGCCAGTTAGGACCTCCTGTCTTCTATGGTTCTCAGCTAACGGTTGAACACAAGCGGGGTGTTGGGCGGGAGCAGGAGTCCGTGGGTAGCTGCCCCTTTCTGTGCTCAGAGAACTGGAATAGTGGGGGCTTCTGCTCGATGGGGGCCCCTGCTCGGTGGCCCATTGGCCCAGGCCTCCCCCTGCTTGTTCGGGAGGGGAAACAGCCTGGAGAGCGGAGGCCGCTCATTCCGGCTCCTGTTTTCCTTGGCCCTCACTTCACCTGCCGCCTCTGACTCCAGGGTTCACTCTTTGCAAAACCGCCGCCCGGCTGCGGCAGCCGAAATGCCAGTGGTCGGACAGCGCGCTCCGGCACGCCCCGGGAAATGCTCGGGCGGAGCACGTAGGCTCACCGGAGGAGGCTCCCGCACGCAGGGATGGCTCCCGGGGGCCCACGCTCCGCCCGGGCCAACTAGAGCTCGGAGAAAGAAGCCCGGGAGCAGCCGGAATTCTGGGGACACCCACTAAGGACAGACACGTGTCTCGGCGTAGCTGAGCTCCTGAGGGAGAGTTCTGAGCTCAGAGAGAGCACTGCTCAGAGGAGAAGGGACAAGGGAAGAAGCGTTTATTAAGCGCCTACTCCGGTCACCTGGCACAGGTGCCCCTACTAAGGACAATTGGATGTTCCCGACCTAGAGCCAGGAAATCTCCAGTTCAAATGCCGCCTCAGATAGTTATTTATTGGATGACTCTGGGCAAGTCACTGTATTTCTGTTTGCCTCAGTTTCCTGCTTTGTAAAAAGGGGATCACTCTCCAAATGTGATAATATTTATAAATTGCTTAGCATAGCATTTGACACAAGTGTCTATAAATGGTAGCTCTTATTGTTATACACTCACCAATGGATACCCACCTAATATGGGGGCATGTGGACTACCAGGGTGACAGGTCTGCCCAGGGCTACATGTTACTGATCCCAGGACTGCATGCCTGTTTATACAGTGACATATTGCCAGAGACCCAGTATTCATATAAGGACAGGTGTTCATCCTTCTAAATAAATCGCTACAGATTGAACTATCCCTAGTGACAAAGGAAAAAGGAGAGAGTGGGAAAAGCAGCCTAGTAAAGCCTATGGACATGTCAAGCGTGTCTGTCTTTATGTGATATGTTACATTCCCATAGTTCCCCACCTTCTCCTCCACCAGGAAGAAAGAACATTTTCCAGCTTAAAGGTCATTAACCCAGTACAAGGTCCTTTGCTTTCATTGGAGAGGGACTGAATTCAATGTGGTCACCTGCATTTAAAAACATTTAATTTTTTAAAAAATCTCATCACTGAAATTTGAAGATTTGATTTATTTTTCTTGGGGCCTCAGGATCTGCTTTAAAGGTCACTGGATAAGCAAAAAAATATGGTTTGTAAGAAACTTTAAAAAGAGAGCCAGAAGGCGAACTCTCCCATCAGCTAGAGAGTTCCTTGCTCACGAGAGACCAGTGGTTAGGGATCCATGAATCTTTTACAGAGCGTTCCATGGCCATTATGTTGAGTTCTATACAGCCACCTCTAAGGCTGGCTTGTTAGACCTTTGACTGTCTACTAAAAGTACCAAAGAGAAGAAGTTTAAGGATGGATTTGATTTCAGAAGAACTCTGTTTGAATCTTAGTTTTGTTACTTATTGTTCAATCATGGACAAGTTAATTAGTCAACTTCTCTGATTCTCAGTTTCCTCATCCGTTTGTAATCTCCTTTGTGGCTTAACTCCCCTGACTTGCACTGGCACTAATTGGCTGATTAGGTTCTAGAAGGATAGTTACTACTGCTTTTTTATTTTAGCTTTTTATTGACAGAACATATGCATGGATAATTTTTCAACATTGACCCTTGCAAACATTTCTGTTCCAACTTTTCTTTTCCCTCCCTCCACCCCCTTCCCTAGATGGCAGGCAGTCTCATACATGTTAAAGATGTTAAAGTATATCTTAAATACAATATATGTGTACATATTTATATAGTTATTTTGTTGCAGAAGAAAAATCAGATTTAGAAAAAAGGTAAAAATAACCCGAGAAGAAAAACAAAAATGTAAGCAGCCCACACACTCATTTCCCTGTGTTCTTTCGCTGGGTGTAACTGATTCTGTCCATCATTGATCAATTGGAACTGAATTGGATCCTCTCATTGATGGAGAAAGCTACTTCCATCAGAATTGATCCTTATTATAGTATTGTTGTTGAAGTGTATAATGATCTCCTGGTTCTGCTCACTTCACTCAGCATCAGTTCATGTAAGTCTCTCCAAACCTCTTTGTAGTCACCCTGTTGGTCGTTTCTTACAGAACAATAATATTCCCATAACATTCATATACCATAATTTACTCAGCCATTCTCCAATTGATGGGCATCTCTTCAATTTCCAGTTTATTGGCTACTACTTTCAAAGTTCTAAAAGCTACCCTGTGAGAGACTGCCCTAACACTATCTCATGAGCCCCCACTGGTGTACTTCTCCTTAATTATGAGCCTACTGGTTGACTCAATGCTTCAGCAAAGACATTTATTTAAATCACACAGCAGGAACACTTGTAAAATACACCAAGGATTCCTGGGGGGAAAGAGGTATCTGTAGGAATCAAGTATGTAATTAAAATATGGTGATATACAAGGAGATACCCAAAACTCTAGATCTGCAGAACCTTGATGTCCTTTCTTTCTCTGGACAGTCCTTACAAATTTTAATACTAGGCATAAGTCACTTGACTGCTCAGCCGTATTACTAAGGAGAATGTACTATAGAACATAATACATAGGCTCAGGCTTAATGCAGTTTCTACATAGCATTTATCTCAATCAAGTTCATTTCCAAAATCACTATGACTCATATTTAGTGGATCACTCTGAATTGCTGCTTTCTAGGCTGGGTCAAGCTGGTCACTTGGAATTTCACTCCTTACTAATTCAGGCATGGCTCTGCTCCTGAACTTCTGGTAACTTGCTCTCTTAGTCATTTGAAGCCCAAAAATATTGTGAGCTTTTGAGTGTGTGAGGAGATACCCATCTCCAATTGCCTTTGCTGGAACAAAAAAAAGACCAAACACAAATTACAACGAGCCCAGAGTGTGATACCTGTGTGACTAAAGGCATCTGTGCCCTCAGAGATCTCAAATTATCATCTTTGGAAACAACAGTCATAAAGGGGTAGTAGCTAAGAAGATTGCAAAGGCAGTAGTGTAATTTAAAATAGTGTCCAGGTTACATGAACTGATGCTAAGTGAAATGAGCAGAACGAGGAGAACATTATACAAAGCAACTGCAAGATTATACGATGATCATTTCTGATGGATATGGCTCTCGTCAGCAATAAGGTGATTCCAATGATCTCTGCACCCAGAGAGAGGACAGTGGGAACTGAATGTGGACCACGATATAGTATCTTCATTCTTTTTGTTTGTTTGTTTGCTTGCATTTTGTTTTCTTTTTCAGTTGTTTCCTTTTTGATCTGATTTTTCTTGTGCAGCACGATATTTGTGAAAATATGTATAGAATTGCACATGTTTAATATATAGGATCACTTGCTCTCTATGGAAGGGGGTGAGGGGAAGGGAGAGAAAAAATTAGAACACAAGGTTTTGTAATGAAAATTGTCCATGTATATATTTTGAAAATAAAAAGCTTTAATTAAAAAATATTTCCAAGAAAAAAATATATATACACATTTTGTGGGACAAGTGAACAGTTATTTCATGTTCACTTTGAACTTACACTGAACAGTTCATGTGGTCCAAATCTGACCAATCAAGGGATGGCTTTCTTTAATCCACTGGCTTTCAAATTTTTTAATCTCAGAACCCCCTTACACTATTAAAAAATGATTGAGGACCACCCAAAAAACGTTTGTTTATAAGGGTTACATCAATCAATCAGTAATAAACATTTATTAAATTTCAGGTCCTGGACTATGGTTACAAAAAGATTAAAAAAAAAAACTAAACCCTGTTTCTATCCTCGAGGAGTTCACAGACTGATGAAGAAAGCAACATGTAAACAAATAGGTACAACGAAACTATAGACAGGATAGGTAGGAAATAACCGTGGAAAGGCTCTGGAATTAAGAAAAATTTCCTGGAGAAGGTGGGATTTTAGTTGGGACTTAAAGATAGTCAGAGTAGCCAGTAGTGAAGATAAGTGAGGAGAACCTTCCAGTAATGGGAGAGAAAATGCCCAGAATTGAAGGATGAGTGTCTTGTTCGTGGAACAGCTAGGAGGCCAGTGTCACTAGATTGAAGAATACATGTTGGGGAGTAAGGTATGAGAAGCCTGGAAAGATAGGAGGGGATTAGATTATGAAGGACTTTGAAGGCTAAACAGAACATTTTGTTTTTGAACCTGAAGGTGATTGGGAACAACTGGAATTTATTGAGTAAGAAAGTGCCATGGTCAGATCTGTGCTTTAGGAAAAACATTTTGGTGACTGAATGGAAAATGTAGTAGAGTAGGGAGAGACTTGAGGCAGACAGACCAGTCAGCAGCTACTGCAGTAATCCAGGTGTGAGGTGACGAGAGCCTGTACTAGAAGAGTAGCAAGAGAAAGGAGTGTATTTGAGAGGTACTGGAGAGATTAAATCTAAAGGCCTTGATAATGGCTTGGATATGGAGAATGAGAAATAGTGAAGAGTCCAGGATGATTTCTAAATCGTCTTGGAGAACTGAGAGGATGGTGTTGTCCTCCACAGTATTAGGGAAGGTAGGAGAGAGGGGGTTTAAAAATAATTAGTTCTGATGACCAGCAGGATGAATACAGAGAGGCTTGGAGAGACTTACATGAACTGATGCTAAGTGAAATGAGCAGAACCAGGAGATCATTATACACTTCGACAATGATACTGTATGAGGATGTATTCTGATGGAAGTGGATTTCTTTGACAAAGAGAGCCTTAATTGATCAAGGATGGACAGAAGCAGCTACACCCAGAGAAAGAACACTGGGAAACGAATGTGAACTATCTGCATTTTTGTTTTTCTTCCCGGGTTATTTTTACCTTCTGAATCCATTTCTCCCTGTGCAACAAGAGAACTGTTCAGTTCTGCAAACATATATTGTATCTAGGATATACTGTAACCTATTCAACATGTAAAGGACTGCTTGCCATCTGGGGGAGGGGGTGGAGGGAGGGAGGGGAAAAATCGGAACAGAAACGAGTGCAAGGGATAATGTAAAAAAAATTACCCTGGCATAGATTCTGTCAATATAAAGTTATTATAAAATAAAATAAAATATTAAAAAAAAAGAAAGAAAGAGAAAAAAATTAAAGGGAAATGAGCTGGTTATTAAATTGATATATAGCTAAAAAAAAGAAATAATTAGTTCTGTTTTGTTCATATTGAGTTTAAAATGTTTTTATTGGACATCTAATTTGAGATATTGGAAAGGTAATTGGAAATGCGAGATGGGAGATCTGCAGAGAGGTTGGAACAAGGAGGGTAAACTTGAAAATTATCAACATAGAGATGAAAATTAAATCCACAGGAACTGACGAGATCACTGAATGAAGTAGTATAAAGAGAGAAGAGAAAAGGGCCCAGGATAGAGCCCTGATGGACACCTCTGGTTAGAGGGCATGACTTGGAAGAAGATCCAACAAAGAAACAGACACAGAGCAGTCAGAGGTATAGGAGGAGAACCAGGAGAAAGAAGAGAATATCAAGGAATCGAGGATAATCAACAGAATCAAAGGCTGCTGAGAGAGGTCAAGAAGAGTGAAGATAGAGAAATGGTCATTGCATTTGGCAACTAAGATATTATTGAAGAGAGCAGTTTTGGTGGAATAAGGTAAGAAGCCAAATTGTAAAGAGTTAAGAAGAAATTAAGAGGAGAGAAAATGGAGTCATCTGTCATGGATGGCTTTTTCAAAGAGTTTAGCCATAAAGGGCAGAAAAGGTATAGTTAGCAGAGATAGAAAGATCAAGTGAGGCTTTTTTTTTTCAAGATGGCAGGGACAACAAGCATTTTGGAGAAAAATTTGGAACGTATATATCTTAGCAATACTATTATATCCCAAAGAGATCAAAGAAAAGGGGGAAAGAGCCATTTGTATACAAATATTTATAGTAGTTCTTTTTTTGTGGTGACAAAAAATGGAAATTGAGGGAATGCCCATCAGTTGGGGGATGGCTGAACAAGTTGTAGTATGTGAATGTAATAGAATACTATGGTGTTACAAGTATATGAATGTAATAGAATACTATTGTGTTACAGGAAATGATGAGAAGGTCATTTCAGAAAAACTGCAAAGACTTATATGAATTGAAATAGAGAAGTGGGCAAAACCAGGAAAACGTTGCATACAACAACAGTAATATTTGAAGTTTGGTCTACTGTGAAAGATTTAGCTACTTTGATCAATAGAATGATCCAAGACAATTCTCAAGGATCCATGAGGAAAAATGGTATCCACCTTCAGAGAGAGAACAGATGAACTCTGAATGCAGACTGAAGCAGACTTTTTGAAATTTCGTTTTTATTTTGTTTGTCTTTTTTTTTTTTTTTAACAATGTGACTAATATGGAAATCTTTCTGGCATGACTTCACATGTACACTCGATATCAAATTACTTGACTTATCAAGGAGCAGGAAAGGAGGGGAAGGAGGGAAAGAGTTTAGAATTCAAGATTTTTTTTTCCTGAGGCAGTTAGGGTTAAGTGACTTGCCCAGGGTCACACAGTTAAGAAGTGTTAAGTGTCTGAGACCAGATTTGAACTCTGGTTTTCCTGACTTCAGGGCTGATGCTCTATCCACTGCGACACCTAGCTGCCCCAGAATTCAAGATTTCAAAAAATGATTGTTAAGTTTCTTTTTATATGTTATTTGTATTATTCAACAAAATAAAATCATTTTTAAAACTAAAATTTTTTAAAAGGGATGGCAAGGAAAGGGCATGTTTGTGGGTAGTAAGAAATTAGCTAGTAGACAAAAAAAGATTAAAAATAAGGGATAGAATGGGGATAATAGAAAGGACTAACTGTTGGAGGAGATGGGAAGGAATAAGATCTCTTGAGCAGGTAGAAGGGATTAGCCTTGGTAAGGAATAAGGTCACCTCATCATGTGAGTCAGGTGTAAAGGAGGAGAGAGTGGCAGAAATCACAGGAGTGATAAAACATGATAAAACTTAATACTGACATAATAATAGTTACTACTTTAAGAACTCCTTGAAAAGACCTCCAGCGATTCCCAGAACATATTTTGAGAACCACTGCTTTAATCCTTTAGCTATGGGATGATCTGGTCAGTGATCATCTTCTCTTCTGAGAAGCCTGTTCTTAGGGAAATCCTTTTCCCTTGGGTGGCTGATACAAGAATCTCAAACCCACAAACTCTGAACCCATGAGGTCACTGACAAATTGGGAATGCGTTTCTTAGAATTGCTAGTCACTTACCCGCATTCAGAGATGGAAACAGAAGAAAACCGGGGGTCCAGTCTTAACCCCAACTAGGCAATCCCATGTTCTTGCTGCCATGTGCTTCGACTGCAAGCCGCCATTGGCCCTCAGGAGAAGTAAATTCTTCTCTCCACTCCATTCCTCTCCCTTCCTGGAATTCCGAGGCAGAAAAGGCATCAGAGCTCCAAAAGAACAAGATCTTTCTCTTCTCTCCTCTTAAAGACCACAGAGAGAGTGACTCTTCCCAATGAGAGTTCATCCTCCTTATTCTTAGTCTCCAATCGCCTTCTTGCTTAGCCCTTAGGCAATTGAAGAACAATTAGAACTTGCTAGGTTCATTTTTTCTCACTTAGTAGTATTTTATTGGTTTATTCTTTAAAAAGCTTTTATCTCTTAGCAAGGACCCAGAGTCTATATCCAACTCCATGGGGAAGGGGGGTGTCCCAGTACAGCAAATCCAAGGCCCCTATGATCGCCTCTGCTGCAATGATAGATGATCTTTCCCCACCATTTAGTCACTTCCCACTAAATCACCCCACCCTTCTTTGTAAGAAATTAGTATAGTCAAACAAAACAATTCAACACATTGGCCATGTCTGAGAATGTATGCGTCATCTTGCACCTCTGCTCCATCTTCTCTCTGCCAAGAGGCCAGAAGAATGCTCCCTGGTAATTCATCCAAAGTCATGACTGGGTATTGCATCGATCAGAGTTCTGGACATTCTCAAAGTTGTTTTCTTTTCCATTTTTGTGGTCATCATGGAGATGTTCTCCTGAATCTGCTCCTTTCACTCATTTTATTCCCTTCTCACCAAACCCATTCCTTCTGCAAAATTCCTCATCGTTTCTGTTGTGGACACCTTTTCCCAGATACACAACCATGGAGTAATTCTTTATTGTTCTCTTTTTCCCACCAATTTTAAAACATTTTTATTTAAGATTCCTATCCTCTCTTCCCGCCCCCCTCCCTGATTCTTGTCTTTCTAAAACTTCATTGTCCTATCAAAGGTAAAAATCTAATTCTATTCCTGTAGCATCTTTCATATGCATCCCTTTCTCTGTATTCACTTTCAGATTCTCCTCTTTTTCTGCCTGGACTATTTTTATAGCCTCATGACCTCTCAGCTTCTACTCCTTTCCCTCTCCAATCCATACCCCATCCCCACTTCCACCTGACAAATTGGTATCCCTAAAACACAAACCTAAGTCTATCTCCTACTCAGAATTTTCAGGAGCCTTCAGTCTCTAAATTAAAAGACAGTCTATGAGCCTCCATAATATATATTAATATATGATAATAATAACTACAACTTTGTGCAATTTTAGTGAATATAATTTCCCTTCACTCAAACGCCATTCATGCTGAATAGTTTGGCAGCATTTCCCTTTTGTAATAAGTTGGGTTGGGAAACATTTATCAAGCACCTACTATGTGCCGGGCACTGGGCTAAGCATTGGAAATTTAAAAAAAAAAGGCAAAAAAATAAATAAACCCAATCCCTGCCCTGTAGTTTGCTCCAGGAGGCAATACAACCATATGCAGGCGAGGTATTTACAGGATAAATGGGAGGTTGTCAGACGGAAGGCAGAAGTATTAAAGAGGATCAGAAGAGGCTTTTGCAGAAAGTGTGTGTGGAGCTGAGACTTGACAGAAGCACAAGGAGACTTCCTAGAGTACAGAGACGGGAGCTGAGCGCCATGAATGATAAGCAATTTGGCTGGACCCCAATAGATATGAATAGGAGCAAAGTATAATGGGCCTGGAAAGATAGGTAGGAGGAGGCCAGGTTATAAAAGGCTTTTAAATGCCTAAAAGAGGATTTTATATTTGATTGTGGGGATAATAAGGAGCCATTGAGATAATTTTTTTCTTTTTAAAAAATTTTTTACCTTCTGAATTCAATTCTCTCTGTGCAACAAGAAAACTGTTCGGTTCTGCACACATATATTGTATCTAGGATATACTGCAACCCATTCAACATGTAAAGGACTGCTTGCCATCTGGGGGAAGGGGTGGAGGGAGGGAGGGGAAAAATCGGAACAGAAGTGAGTACAAGGGATAATGCTGTAAAAAGTTACCCTGGCATGGGTTCTGTCAATAAAAAGTTATTTTAAAAAATAAAATAAAAAAATAAAAAAATTTTCAGAGAGAGGGAGAAAGAAGGAAGAAGGGAGAGAAGGAAAAAGAGTGAGAGAGTGAGAGGAAGAGTGAGAGAGAGACAGACACAGAGAGAGACAAAGAGAGAGGGATAGAGAGACAGGGACAGAGACAAAGACAGATAGAGACAGAGAGAGAGATGGAGAAAATAAAATAGAAATAAATATGTAGAAATAAAGATATACACAGAGAGAACAGAGACACACACAGAGAGAAACAGGAGGAGGAGGAAGAGGGAGGGAAAGAGGACAGGGAAGACAAGGAAGGAGAAGAGAGAGAAAGGAAAGGAGGGAAGGGAAAGAGGAATGAAAGAAGGAAGGGGAAACTAGAGTGAAAGAGAAGGAAGGAGAGAAAGAGAGAGGGTGAAACAGAGGCAGAGACAGAGACAGAGAGAAGTATATCTGGGCTGAGGCACAACCATGAACACATAGAGAATAGAGTACACTTAGAGTTAACATTTCCCAGTCCCTAACTAAACATGAAGAAACACACACAGATATAAAGACATGGAAGAGCAGGGATCACACGCAGAGTTTGTGCTCAGAGCTGGCCAGGATGTGCGGGAGCAGCTGGTTTCCACATTCGGTTCTCCTGCTTCCTCTCTTCTCCCTACCCCCTCCTCTAGACAGCAAGCAATCCAATATACATGTGCAGTTCTTCTGTTCATATCTCCACAATTATCATGCTGCACAAGAAAAATCAGATCAGTAAGGAAAAAATGAGAAAGAAAACAAAATACAAGCAAACAACAACAAAAAGAGTGAAAATGCTATGTTGTGATCTACCTTCAGTCCTCACAGTCCTCTCTCTGGATGCAGATGGCTCTCTCCATCACAAGCATTAGCCTCTGAATGAGGCTAAAAATTCAGGGTTTCCAGGTCAGAAGACCTGCATTTAAATTCTGGCTGTCCTTACTACTACCTAAACTCTCTTAGCCTCCATTCCTCATCTTCAAAATGCAATGACTGGATTAGGTGATCCCCTAAGTTTCCTCCCATCTTTAAATATTTGCTTACATGAAATTACAACTCTCTCTATTTTATAGATATGATACCTGAAGCACCCAGAGACCAAAAGGCTTTTTGGGTGAGAGAGCAGAAGTTCAGACTTATTTATACTTTAGGAAAATCACTGCGGTGCCTTTTTGGTGGGAAAAAAAAGGACTAGAGCGGGGAGACACGAGATAGAAATCATTTAGGAGGCTATTGCAGCAATCTAGGAGAGACTGTATACATGATTTTTTTCATTCATTTTGCCTCTATGTATGCTACACCTCTCTACCCCCAGTAGAATGTAAGCTTCTTGAGGAGAGAATTGCTTTTCATCATTTTGTCTGTGTAGCCCTAATAGCTGGTACGTAGTAGATGCTTAAAAAATGTTTGTTGACTGATTTTTTAAATGGCAGAGATGCTATATGGATATAATGGAATACTGTTGTGGAACAAGAAAGGGTAAACAGGCAGATTTCAGAAAAACCTGAAAAGGCTTGTATGAACGGATACAAAGTGAAATGAGCAGTAGCAAGAAAACATTGTTACATAGCATCAGCAATATCATGTGATCATCAACTATGACTGACTCAGCTTTTCTCAGCAGCACAATGATCCAAGACAAATACAAAGGCTCATGAAAGAAAATATTTTCCATAACCAGATAAAGAACTCAGAATGGACTCAGAATGCAGATTCAAGCATATTTTTTCATTTACCTTTTTCTTTCTCATTTTTTTCTCTTTTAATCTGTTTCTTCTTTCACAACTGTGACTAATATGGACACATGTTTTACATGATAGCACATGTTTATCAAACTGCCAACCATCTTTGGAAGAGAGAATGAGAGAGAGAAGGGAGAAAAATTTGGAACTTAAAATCTTGCAAAAATGAATACTAAAATTTTTCTTGACATGTAACTGGGGAAAAATAAAATACTATTTTAAAAAATTTAGAAAGAAAGAAAAAAATGATTGAGAGTAGATCTATAAGCTACAAAATCAGTGACTTTCACTTTAAGTCTTGGCAAAATTCTAGAATTATTATATATTTTTTAAAAATTTCAATAGCATTTTGTTTTTCCAATTACATATAAAGATAGTTTTCAACATTTGTTTTTGTAAAAATTTTGAGTTCCAATTTTTTCTTTGTCCCTTCTTTATCTCCCCCCTCCCCAACACAGCAAGCAATCTGATATAGGTTATACATGTATAATTATTTTAAACATGTTGTAATGTATTATTAACAAACATCTATTGTGGTTATAGTGACTACAAAGAAGCAACCCAGTTTCATTAATAATAAATCATGTCAGACTAACCTTCATTTCCATTTGGTACAGTATTATTGTGTTGGTGAATCAGGAAAACATCAAAGTGTATATTTAACTTTTATTTTTACATAAGAGAGACTGTATACATAATATTTTTCATTCATTTTGCCTCTATGTATACTACACCTCTCTACCCCCAGTAGAACATAAGCTTCTTGAGGAGAGGAATTGCTTTCATCATTTTGTCTGTGTAGCCCTAATACCTGGTCCATAGTAGATGCTTAAAAAATGTTTGTTGACTGATTTTTGACAAAGTCTCTCGTTAGATTATTGATAAGAAGATGAATAGATATAGGCTTCTCAATAATATAAATGACTATAGAATTGGTTGAATAGCCAGACTCATGATTTAATGTCAGTTTGGAAGTCTATAACGGATTGTCTCAGGCATCTGTGCTTGACTCTATATTATTTAATTTTTTTAAATCAATGACTTGGACAAAGTCACAGATGACAAGCTTACTAATTTGCAGAAAACACAAAACTAGGAGAGGAAAATAATACATTGGATGATAGAATTAAACAAGTTATTGCCAGGTAAGAGTATCAGAGCAAATATCTATTAAGACAAAATTTTATAGACATAAATATAAAGATTGCTCATCAAAGCAAGACAAATCAATGCAACAAGTACTTATTAATGATCTACTATATTCCAGGTATTGTGCTAAGTGTTGAGAATAGAAAGAAAGGCAAAAAAATAGTTTCTGTTCTAATAGGGGAAGACAATACACAAACAACGATGGTCAGAATCTTTTTCTGTTGTCTGCTCATTTTCCCCACCTATTACTCGGCTTTTAACTCTTTGTTAAAATAGGGCTCTGACTCCAGGGTAGAGGGTGATCTCTCCTAAGCTGTTTTCAGAGATTCTTCTAGGGACCTGACCACAATCCTTCTTTTCTTCCCTGGAACTGTGAAAAGTGTCTCAACTCCACCAAAGCAACAAGATTTAGTGTGCTAAAACAACAGACTCCTTCCTCAGTATTAGTAAGAACACTTCCTATGAGCTGAGGTCTCCAGAAGCTGCTGCCGTAGCCACCATCCACATCCACTCCTGTTTTACTGGTTTCCCAAAGTCCTCTCACTCTACTGACAAATCTTTCCTGCTGACCTTCCAAGTTGCCTTTGGTGTCTCTGACCTGAGATCTAGAAACTGCCAGTACATCGCTGATTCAGAGCCCCAAGCCCTGTTTTGCTGGTGCTGGGACTGGAGCCGGGCTGCTTTGGCGGGACCTGAGCCAAGACTGTGCACTGGACTCCCACCCTACTGCCATAGACCTTTCCTGCTGACCTTCTAAGGTGTCTTCAGCTGGAAAATGTTCCACTCTATCTTTTCGTGTGTTCTGACCCTCTAACATTTGTTTAGAGTCATTATTTAAAGGAATCTGGAGCAGTTTGGGGTAGAGTTCAGCAAATCCCTGCTTTTACTCCGCCATCTTGGCTCCCATGCAAACAACTATGAATAAGCAAGACATATGCAAAATACATTAGAGATCATTTCAGAGGGAAGGCATTAGAATTAAGGGGAAAGGGAAAGGTTTCTTACAGATGGTGAGATTTTAGCTGGGACTTAAGAAAACAGAGAAGAGAAGAAATAGAAATGAGAGAGAGAAAATTCCAGGTATGGGGACAGCCAGTGACAATGTAGAAAGTGGGAAGATTGAGTGTCTTATGAGATGAACAGCCAAGAGGCCAGTACCACCAAATGGTAGAATATGTGAAGGGGATTAAGATATAAAAAGTCTGGAAATATAGAAAGGAGTCAGATTATGAAAGATTTTAAAAGTCAAAATGAAAAAAAAAAGCCAGAATAAGACTTCTGAGGAAGGACAGAATAAAAAGAGAGAAAGAAGAAGAAATAGAAGAAAATGAGATGGAGAAAAATACACAGTAATCATAATTATGAATGTGAATGGGTTATGCTCACCAATAAAACAAAAGCTGATAACAGAATGGATTAGAAACAAGAATCCAACAATATATTGTTAACAAGAAACATACATGAAACATAAAGATAAACACAGAGTTCAAACAAAGGATAGAACAGAATCTAATATGCTTCAGCTAAACTAAAAATGAGCAAGATCTCAGACAAAGCAAAAACAAAAAACAGATCTAATTAAAAGGGATAGTTATGTTAAAAAAAACTATCATAGACAATGAAGTAATATAAAAATTTTATTGTATGATTCTCTGATAAAAGCCTTATTTCTCTTTTTTATTAAAGCTTTTTATTTTCAAAACATATTCATAGATAATTTTCAACATTTACCCCTGCAAACCCTGCGTTCCAAAATTTCTTTCCTTCCCTTCCCCTCACCTCCTCCCGTTGATGGCAAGTAATGTAATATATGTTAAACACATACAATTCTTCTATTCATAGTTCCACAAATGTTATCCTGTACAAGAAAAAATTAAATCAAAAAGGGAAAAATGAGAAAGAAAACAAAATGCAAGCAAATAAAAAAAGTGAAAATCCTATGTTGTGATCCACACTCAGTCCCCACAGTCCTCTCTCTGGGTACAGATGGCTCTCTCCATCACAAATCTATTGGAATTAAAGGCCTTATTTAAATCAAATATATACTAAGTAGAGGATTTTAAGAAATAAGAGCCTTTCATTAACTGATAAATGGTCAAAAAGATATAAACAGACAATTTTCAGAAGAAATCAAAGCTTTCTACAATCATATGAAAAATGTCTAAATCATTTGAACAGTAGATTAGAGAAAGCTAAATTAAAACAACTCTGAGATACCACTTCATACCCATAAGAAATGGCAAATCCTGGAGAGGATGAGGGAAAATGGGTACATTAAAGAATTGTTGGTGCATTAGTGAGCTGGTCCAGCTACTTTGGAGAACAATTTTGAACTAGGTCCAAAGGGCTCTATAAACCCACTATACCCAGCAATACCATTGGAAGTCTTTATCTCAAAGAGATCAAAGGAAAAGGAAAAGGACCTATATGTGCAAAACTATTTATAACAGCTTTTTTGTGGTGGCAAAGAATTAGAAATTAGAAAAAAGAAATTGCTCATTAATTGTGAAATGACTGAATATGTGGTAGCATGATTATGATGGAGTACTCTTGGGCTAAAAGAAATGATCAGGGGGGTGGATTCAGAAAAATATGACAAGAACTATTTGAACTGATGTAAAATGAAACGAGAAGAACAAGGATCATTATGTAGAATAACAGTAATGCTGTAGTGATGAGCAACTGTGAAAGACTTGGTTATTCCGATCAATCCAATGATTCAAGGTAATTCCAAAGACCTCACAATGAAAAATGCTATCTACTTCCAGAATGAGAAATGATGAACTCTGAGTGAAAATTGAAGTATAATTTTCTCATTTTATTTTTCTTACTTTTTAAAACAAAACATGGACAATATGGAAATGTATTTTGCATGATTTGACATGTATAATTGATCTCATTGATTGCCATCTCAGAGGGTGGGGACGAGGTAAGAGAGAGGAAGAGAATTTGGAACTCAAATTAAATATATATTATATACATATATTAAAATAAATAATAAAAATTTTGAAATATTTTTAAAAAATAAAAGTCAAACAGAGGATTTTTATGTTGATCCCAAACGTAATAGGGAGCCACTGGAATTTATTATATAGGGAAGGTGACATAGGCAGACCTGTACTTGAGAAAGTCGGCATTGACAGTTAAGTGGAGGATGGACTGAAATGGGGGCACTTGGGACTTATGGGAGGCAGACCCACAAACAGGCTACTGCAGAACTCCAGGCATGGGAAAGGGTGAGAACTCAGGTTCCCAAGTATATGATGGAGGGATGGTGGTGAGACAATAGTTCATCTGAAGAAAATCTGGGGGCATTTTAGTGGACTGCAAGCTCAATATGAGTCCACTGTGTGATATGGTAGCCCAGAAAGTGAATATAACTTAGGAAGCACAAAGAACTAAGGAGCTTAGTTCTCTACTAAGCTCTGGCCAAATCTAGAATACTGAGTTCAATTATGGGGGAACTATTTTAAAAAGAAAATTTGATAAACTAAAAATTATTCTCCAGAGAAAAGCAACCAGTACAGTGAAGGGTCTTCTCCATGAGTCAGCTGAAGAGATGGCTGTGGGGATCAACAACAGGGTTGGGCTATTGAAATGCTTCTGAAGAGTTACCAAATTAGTTTTGTTCGGCTAACGAGCAGAAGAAGGGGATGGGGGACTGAGGGGCAGATTTTAGCTCAGAATTAGAAATCGGAAAGGAGGATGGATTGGGATCTCTTGGAAGTCAGCCTTCACTAGTGCCTTCATTCAAAGTCTCCAAGCAAAAGATAAACAACCATCTGTCATGTGCTCATGGGGAGATGATTCTGTATTGAATTGTGTGACTTGGGAGATCTCTTAAGTTCTGACTAGCTATTATGCCATGACATTCTTTGCTCAAGATTTTAAGATTCTTTATAGCTCTGACTTTCTGTGTTCTAAGGACCCTCCCAGATCTGACATTCTATGTTGTCTCTCCCTCCCTCCCTCCCTCTCTCCCTCTCTCCCTTTCTTCCTTCCTCCCTCTCTTCCTTCCTTCCTTTTCCCCTTCCTCTCTCCTTTTTTCTTCCTTTTCCTCCCTTCCTTCCTCCCTCCTTCCTTCCTTCCTTCCTTCCTTCCTTCCTTCCTTCCTTCTTTTCTTTTCTCTCTTCCTTCCTTTATTTCTCCCTACTTTCCTTTCTTCCTTCCTTCCTCCCTTCCTCTTTCCTTCCTTCCTTCCTTCTTTCCTTTCTTCCTTCCTTGCTCCTTTCCTTCTCCTGTTTCCTTCCATTTTGCCTCTAGGAAAGAACCATTACCCACAGTTGTTCATATATAACACTGATCCATTAAAGCTTAAGAACAGCATTTTTAAAACAGGTCACCATACCAAAGGTTCATAATCTCCAAGTAACATGAAATGAAAAGCTTTTAAAATATAGATACCTCGCAGAAGAAATCAGTCACGTGGGAACAGAATGAAGTACATTGCAACTACATCATTTTTTCTTCTAGTAGAATTATACTGAAGAGTGTTTCAGTAAGACTGATGCTATGATTTTAATTCTAATATGTTTATCCAACTACAAAAACAGTCCTTTCTTCCTCCTTTCTTTCTCCCTCCCTCCCTCCCTTCTTTCTTTCTTCCTTTTTTTGGAGGCTACTATGGTTAAAGAATTTGCCCAGGGTCACACAGCTAGCAAGTAACTGAGGTAGAATTTAAATTCATATTCTCCATGGCCAGTGTTCTGTCCACTGTACCACCTAGCTGCGCATGATATTATGTTCTAAGCACCCTCCCAGTTCTGACATTCTGTATCCTAAGCTCCCTTCCAGCTCTAAAATCCTATGTTCTAAAGTCACTTTCATCTCTAAAATTCTGTTTTTCCAGTGTTCTTAAACCACTTCCCGTCCTAGTAATATTCTCTCCCCTCCCTGCCCCCCCACATAAATACCTCTCTCATAACAAAGAAAAACAGTTTAGATGGAAAAAAAATGTCATAGCCACTTCCACTGGCTCTATATGCTGCATTCCACCCTGAGTCCACAGCCTCTCCACCAAGAAGTTCTTAGTATTTATCAGGGTTGGTCTTCATAAATACTTCAGGGCTATTTTCATTTACATTATGTATATTGTTATGTTGTCTGACATTCTATATTCTAAGACCCTTCTGCCTCTGACATTTTGGGCTTAAAGGTTCTCCTATTTCTCGTCTCTTATGCTCTAAGTTTCCTTGAAGTTCTGACATTCTGTGTTCTAAAGCCCCTCTCAGCCCTGATATTCTGGTTCTTAGAGTCCTCCCAGCTTTTATATTTGTATTCTGAGGGCTTTCCCAGCTGTGACATTCTCTATTCTAAGGGCCCTCTTGGTTCTGACATCCTGGGTTCTAAGGACCTTCCCAGTTCTGATATTCCATGTTCTAAGGACCTTTCAGTCCTGATATCCTGGGTTCTAAGGGCCCCCCAGTTCTAACATCCTGGGTTCTAAGGGCCCCCCAGTTCTGACATCCCAGGTTCTAAGGGCCCTCTCAGGTCTACTTCTAAGCTTCCATTGAATGTCTTTGTCCCCCTGGCTCTTTACAAATATGTCCAAAGTCTACCCAACACTTTAAAAAAAAATTTATGCTTGGAAAGGTAATATGTGGTTAAAAATTCAGTGTCTTGAGTCTTGAGCATGAGAGAATGAATAGAGACTTGACCTCAGAGTCCAGACCTGAGTTCTAGTCCTATTCTGATGTTCCCTTCTTGTATGACCAAGAACACAACTGCTTAACTTCTCAGGGCCCCAAGAAAACCCTCTAAGGTTTTCTGTGCAGATATAGACCTGCATTAATGAGGACAATCAAGTCAGAGGAAACTTCTCACATTAATCAAATACTCCGTCTGATCCAACAAAATGAAAACATCTTCATTTGCCCCTTTTCTTATCCTCTCAAGCTAGCATCCTTTATTTCTCTCTTTATAGCTAAACCAGAGAAAGCTGCTTCCATTTCCTTCCTCTATTCCCGTGGTCCTCAAACTACGGCAGCAGCTGAGGATAATTATCCCCCTCACCCAGGGCTATGAAGTTTCTTTATTTAAAGGACCACAAAACAAAGTTTTTGTTTTTACTATAGTCCTGCCCTCCAACAGTCTGAGGGACAATGAACTGGCCCCCTATTTAAAAAGTTTGAGGACCCCTGCTCCCAGCCTTTACTCCCAGTCTCTACTCCATGCCTCCATTCTCTGCCTCCACTCCCTCCCTCCATTCCTTTTTCTTCCACTCATTTCTCAGGTCCCAATATCTGCCTTCCATCCTCACTATCAGAGCCCTAAGGCCAGCTAGAATTTGGTCCCATTGCAGTGTTTGAAAGAAAGGAGGAGAAAGGAAAGGAATAAGTATGTAGTGCTTACAGGCTCTGTACTAATATTATTGATTCTCACAACAATCTTGAGAGACAGCTGCTGTTCTTATTCCTATTTTGTAATTGAGGAAACCAAGGCAAAATAGAGTGAAGTGATTTGCTCAAGTTTACACAGCCATGAAGTGTCAGATTGAATTTGAACTTGAATCTTCCTGGCTAGTTAAAAGGATGAGAAAGAAAGAAAGAAAGAAAGAAAGAAAGAAAGAAAGAAAGAAAGAAAGAAAGAAAGAAAGAAAGAAAGAAAGAAAGAAAGAAAGAAAGAAAGAAAGAAAGAAAGAAAAAGAAAGAAAGAAAGAAAGAAAGAAAGAAAAAGAAAGAAAGAAAGAAAGAAAGGAGGAAGGAGGAAGGAAGGAAGGAAGGAAGGAAGGAAGGAAGGAAGGAAGGAAGGAAGGAAGGAGAAGAAAAGGAAGGAGAAGGAAGGAAGGAAAAGGAAGGGAAGGAAGGAAGGAAAAGGAAGGAAGGGAAGGAAGGAAGGAGGGAAGGAAGGAAGGAAGGAAGGAAAAGGAAGGGAAGGAAGGAAGAAAAGGAAGGAAGGGAAGGAAGGAAGGAAGGAGGGAAGGAAGGAAGGAAGGAAGGAAAGGAAGGAAGGAAGGAGGGAAGGAAGGAAGGAAGGAGGAAGGAAGGAAGGAAAGAAGGAAGGCAGGAAGGAAGGAAGGAAGGAAGGAAGGAAGGAAGGAAGGAAGGAGGAAGGGAAAGAAGGAGGGAAGGAAGGAAGGAAAGAAGGAAGGCAGGAAGGAAGGAAGGAAGGAAGGAAGGAAGGAAGGAAGGAAGGAAGGAAGGAGGGAAGGGAAAGAAGGAAGGAAGGAAGGAAGGAAGGAAGGAAGGAAGGAAGGAAGAAAAGGAAGGAAGGAAGGAAGAAAAGGAAGGAAGGAAGAAGAAAAGGAAGGAGAAGGAAGGAAGGAAGGAAGAAAAGGAAGGAAGAAAAGGAAGGAAGGAAGGAAGGAAGGAAGGAAGGAAGGAAGGAAGGAAGGAAGGAAGGAAGGAAGGAAAGAAAAAAAAGAAAGAAAGAAGAAAACCAGCACATGGTTAGAAAGAATGGTTAGTTAACAAAGGAAATAAGCAGATACACCAGGCTTCAGCTGCTCCCCTCAATGGCCAGGCCCTAAGGAGCTCCATTCCAGCCCTGCCACCATCCGCTCCCTCTTACTCTCATGAGTTCCTACCCCCCAAGCCTTGGAGGTCTGTATATTACCCAGCCACCTCTATCCAAGGATCAAATGCATTTATTTTTAAAAATCGTTTAAAGCTGGCTCCCTGTGCCTTCCCTGGGCTCCCGGGCCCTTCCTGGCGCTCAGTGGGCGCCCCAGCCGCCATTCTGGCTCGCAGGGCGGGAGAGAACTCGCTCACCCTTTGGGTGGGATGGCTTGGGGGGCATTTGAACAGGGCCCTGGGGGGTGAGAGCAGAGGGAAGGGAGGGGGGTCTCCTGGGAGGAGTGTGAAGATGAGGAGGGAATGAGTGGGGACGCCCAAGCAGACCCGGAGGAAATGCTGAAAAGGAGCAAAGGGAAGTGGCAGCATTTGGGGGGCTGGGGCCTTGCCGGGGTCTCGGAGGGGAAGCCGACTCTGAGCCCGCTCTGGGGAGGATTAGAAATAAGGGGCCGAGGGGAAGGCAGGGGCAGTCTGGGTGGTTCCATCTCCCTGGCAGGGGGTCTCCCAGGTCTCCTCCTGATAGTCCTGATAGCCTGAATGAGGCCCTCCTGATAGTCCCCAGCGGTGTTGGGGGAGGCTAAGGTAGGAGCCGCCACCCATGGGAGAAGCCTGGGCTGAGCCCTGAGCCCGTCCTGAGGGATGGAAGGGGGCTTTTCTCTGATTCACACCTTCCTATCGGGGCAAGCTAACAGTAATGACCAGCAGTTACACAGCACCTCAAGGTGTACCCAGCATGCTTCATGGAGCCTGACGATCCCACGAGAGAAGTGTTATTATCCCCATTTTCAATTTTTTTTGTTTTTTTTTGGCTGAGGCAGTTGGGGTTGAGTGACTTGCCCAGGGTCACGCGGCCAGGAGGTGTTAAGTGTCTGAGACAGGATTTGAACTCAGGTCCTCCTGACTTCAGGGCCGGTGCGCCCCCTAGCTGCCCTATTATCCCCATTTTAACAGATGGGGAAACTGAGGCTGACACAGCCGGGAACGATCTGAAGTGGGAAGTAACTCAAGGCTCCCTCCCTCCGAGGCAGCTCCTGTCTGCCGCACCGCCCGGCTGCCTTGCCTCAGTTTCCCCCCTGGGCCCGGCTCGGAGCCCGGGAGCCTCAGAGGGCTCTGTCGGCGGCACGGGGCCGGCCATGCTTTGGCGGGGGCCCCTCTGCCACCAGGCTGATGAGCTTAGCAGACAGCGCGGCCTGCCAGGCCTCCTCTCCACCCCAGGGCCTGTGGCTGGGCCCCGCCCGCCCGGGAGCTGCTCCCCAGACCTTCCCAGGAAGCAGCTGACATACTTTCCCCTACGATTCATGCTCCTCGGCCCGGATGGCGGCGGGGGGCCTCGGCCTGGGAGGCAGCCGGGGATCTGAGGCAGGGAGGGAGAAGGTCTGTCTGGGAGGCTGGGGCAGGGGGCGAGGGCGAACGCCTACCCCCCCCCTCGGCTAATCTAGTCCCAGGACAAAGCCCTCGTTTCCAGGAAGCCTCTGGCCTGGCCCAGCGCCACGCGGCCCCAGGGGGACCCTAACACAGACACCAGCCCCGCTCCTCACCCCGCTTGGCTTCCCCTGTGAGGCCGGCGTCCCTCCCAAAACCACCGGGCCCTGGCCAGCACTGGAGACATTAATGAGGGAACCGGCGGGGGGGCGTCGGAGCAAGGGGGATCGTAAAGCGCTAACCCAGCGGCCGGGGAGTCAGGCTAATGAGGGCCCCAGGGCGCCCTAAACCCGGGACGGGCACCGAGCTGAACCCCTGGGCGCCCACGGACACGTGGTCAGTGCGGGAGAAGGGCACCGAGTGCCTTCCAGCTCAGGCCACCAAGGGGCTCTGTGACCTTAAACAGCCTTTTCCAAGTCTCAGTTTCCCCTTCTGTAATATGTGATGTTTACACAGACTTTAAGGCTCCTTTTAATGTTCACATCCTCTCTTCTCATCTTCCTCCCAGCTCTGACCTCCTGGGTTCTAAGGGCCCTCCCAGCCCTGATCTCCTGGGTTCTAAGGGCCCTCCCAGCCCTGACATCCTGGGTTCTAAGGGCCCTTCCAGCTCTGACATCCTGGGTTCTAAGGGCCCTCCCAGCTCTGACCTCCTGGGTTCTAAGGACCCTTCCAGCTCTGACCTCCTGGGTTCTAAGGGCCCTCCCAGCCCTGACCTCCTGGGTTCTAAGGGCCCTTCCAGCTCTGACCTCCTGGGTTCTAAGGGCCCTCCCAGCTCTGACCTCCTGGGTTCTAAGGGCCCTTCCAGATCTGACATTCCCTGTTCTAAGGGCCCTCCCAGCCCCGACTTTTGGTGTTCCTCCCAGCTCTGCATTCTGCTTTCCAGTTTCTTTTAGCTCTTCTCTTCCCTGAGTTCCAGAGTATTTCCTTCAGTATCTACAAGGAAGCATCTTTGTATCCACTCCCACCTCCACCCTGCTCCCACCACTGCCAGGGTTCTGGCCTCTGGGAAGGGACCAGAGTCAGGCCTGTTCCCAGGGGGGAAGAAAGGTGTCCTGCTTTCAGGAACAATGTCTGCTCCCTCCTCCCAGTCTCCACCTAAGTAATCAGTGCAGGTCAGCACTGAACCAAAGACAGGAGAGGGAAATGTCTCCACTTTCAGGGAGCTCAGTGAAGAGGATTCAGGAGATCTGGGTTCTAGAACTGGCCCTTGACTCTAAGGCAGGGACTGGATTCTGCCTTTCTGCTGTCTCCAGCACTTAGCACAGGGCCTGTGCATCCTCATAGGCCAGATGGGATTCTCTCATAATTCCAAAATATTGTAGGAATGGAGAGAAAGGCTTGTTTGCTCACCGGGATTGAAGCAATCAAGATGGCCTTGGAGGAAATGGTGCTCTAGACCTTCACAGGTAACTTGTCTGGGAGTGGGACACAGCTGGACCCCACGCTAAGGTTAGACCAGGGACTTGGGCCTAGGCTGGGCATTTCAGGACGGAGAATGGGGAATCCTCTCCCTATACCTGCCCCTCCACACCCCCACCCCCTGGCTCTGGAGAAGTGGGGGCTGGGCCCTGTGGGAAGCTGGGGAGGGATGAAGCAGCAAAGACTGTTTCTCTTTCCATCCCTCTGGGCTCTACAGACATCACTGGCCCCAGCGCTGCTGTTTACCTACTCTGAGCCCAGATTTTGCCCCACCCCCGGCTGTGGTCACACACTGTGCCTGGCTTGTCCATGGGCAGCTGGACCCAGGGCTCAGGCCCACCACCTGCCAAGGAGGAAGGGAGCCACAGGCACATACTCCCTCAAACACACACTCACACACATACACATACACATACACATACTCTCTCTCTCTCTCTTTCTCTCTCTCTCTCTCTCTGTCTCTCTCTCTTTGTCTCTGTCTCTCTGTTTCTGTCTCTTTTTCTGTCTTTCTCTGTCTCTGTCTCTCTGTGTCTCTGTCTCTGTCTCTCTCTTTCTCTGTCTCTCTCTTTCTTTTTCTCTGTCTCTATCTCTTCTCTCTCTGTCTCTCTCTGTGTCTCTGTCTGTTTGTCTCTCTCTGTCTCTCTCTCTCTCTCTGTGTGTCTCTGTCTCTGTCTGTCTCTCTCTGTCTCTGTCTTTCTCTGTGTCTCTGTCTCTGTCTCTCTTTCTCTGTCTCTGTCTCTCTCTTTCTCTGTCTCTTCTCTCTCTGTATCTCTCTCTGTGTCTCTGTCTCTGTCTGTCTGTCTCTCTGTCTCTCTCTCTGTGTCTCTGTCTCTCTGTCTCTTTCTTTCTCTGTCTGTCTCTTCTCTGTCTCTGTCTCTGTCTGTCTGTCTCTCTCTTTGTCTCTGTCTGTCTCTGTCTCTCTCTCTCTCTGTCTCTGTCTCTGTCTCTCTCCGTCTCTGTCTCTGTCTCTGTGTCTCTGGCTCTCTGTCTCTCTCTGTCTCTGTCTCTCTCTGTCTCTCTCTCTGTCTCTGTCTCTCTGTGTGTCTCTCTCTCTATCTCACACACACACACACGTTCACCATTGACCCCATAACTTGAAGGACAGGGCAGAAATCTAACTAACCAGCCTTGGTCGGTTGCCCCAGGGGAGTCCCATGTTGCTGCTATTTGTCCTTGGGGCTCAAAAGCATCCATGACATCAGAGAGGTGATGTCATGACAAGCAAGTGGAACGGTTTGGGGGAGGGGGGGTTGGGCAAGGTCCCCTGCCTCACTTTCCCCTCTGGGTCCAATGGCCAGCTATAGATCAGGACAGCTGGAGATGACCCTGGATGGGAGAACTCTATGGGAAGTCTTCAAGAAGTCCCTGTCTCACCAAGGCCACATCCATGCAATTAAGTAGCACCTGAGGCAAAGAATCTCCTTTCACCTGGTCCCAAAAAAACAAACCAAATCAAACCAGGAAAAAAACCCAATAAAAAATCTAACTGTATAAATATATTTGGAAGACCCTCGGGTTTTTGACCAAAGCAGAACCGAATGCTGTTTACCTTCCATCTGAGTCAATCGGGGACCTAACTTAGACCAAACAAATGTGCCCCAGGAGTAAGGAAGAGGCTCCTGGGCTAAAAGGCTAACCTCCTCCTTTCCAGCCTTTTGCAATCTGGCTCCAGGCTACCTCTCCGGGATAATTGGGCTTTCTAGCCAAGCCTGGGGCATTTTTGCGCAACACTTTTCCAATCAGTGTAGAAGTTCCGCCTTGAAGAGAGGAGCAGATTGGATGCAAGCTCTTGGGAAAAGAGTCTTCTTTCTGTTGAATTAATTAAGAAGCTCTTATTAAGTGCCTACTGTGTGTCAGGAAAGGTGCATCTCTCTATGACCATCTCTGGATACAGTGGGATCCACTCCATCCCCACCAAGGAGAAATTCCCCAAAGTTTTTATGGAGGCAAGGAGGAAATAGAAGATGTGTTCTCCTATGTACCTCCTGTATCCAAAGTCTCTTTTTCTCTGTGAGTGTCCAGTATCAATCCCAGAAAGAGCCTGAAATCATGTGTCTTCTCTCAAAACACAGAAAAAAAGAATATCTCTCCTCTCCAAAATTCATATATCAACCCCGCCCTTCATGCCATCACATTTATTCTCTTTGCTCTTCATCCAAATAATGTTCCAGGCTCAGTTTAGAAACCTGGATTCTTCATAATTATTATTACTTCCCTTCGGGCACTCAAATCGGCTTACTTGCTCCTCCTCCATGATATATTCGGTATGGTCCTGAGGAAAAGGCATTAGAGCTTTGGAACCAGAGGACCTGGGTTGCTATCCTGGCTCATCTATTTACCACTGAATCACATTTCCTCTGGGGTTCTTGTTCCAGAAGTGGCTGCCGTAATTATTAGCCCTGGCTCTTGCCTGAAGTGGTTTTTGGTTAGAAGGGATGGCTCAGAGTAAGCTTATCTAGGGGAGAGAGTATTTGAACTACACTGGGGTGAGAGGAAGTATATAAAGAGGGATCAGAGGGAAGGGGAAGGTCTTCTAGGAGGAATGTTAAGATGAAGCTAGAACGTGGGTATGAATGAATGTGGTGGGGACAGCCCAAGCAGACAGGGAGGAAATATTGATAAGGAGGCAGACAAAATGGATCTCATGGAGGTAACCAAAACTGAGACCCCTGAACCTTTCCCAACATGTAGTAGACACTTAATAAGTGCTTATTAAGTTATGGAATACTATTGTTCTGTAAGAAACGATCAGCAGGATGATTTCAGAAAGGCCTGGAGAGACTTACAGGAACTGATGCTGAGTGAAATGAGCAGGACCAGGAGATCATTGTACATGGCAACAACAAGATAATGTGATGATCAACTATGATGTATGGTGCTCTTCTCAACAGTGAGGTGGTTCAGGCTAGTTCTAATAGACTTGTGATGGAGAGAAGCATCTGCATCCAGAGAGGACTATGGGTACGAGATGTGGATCACAGCATAATATTTTCACCTTTTTTGTTGTTTTTTGTTTGCATTTTGTTTTCTTTGTCATTTTTTTCTTTTTTGATCTGATTTTTCCTGTGCAGCATGATAATTGTGGAAATATGTATAGAAGAATTACATTGGTTTATCATATATTGCATTATTTTCCATCTAGGGGAGAGGGTGGGAAAAAGGTAGGGAGAAAAAAGATTTGGAACACAAGGTTTTGCAAGGGTGAATTTTGAAAACTATCTATGCATATGTTTTGAAAATAAAAAGCTTTAACAACAAAAAAAGAAAAAGGTTTTTGTTTTTTAAAGCACAACTCTAAGTCATTATTGATGAGAGAAATGCAAATTACGACAAATCTGAGGTATCACTACACACACCTCTCAAATTGGCTAAGATAACAGGAAAAGATAATGACAAATATTGGAGGGAATGTGGGAACATTGGGACACGATACATTGTTGGTGGAACTGTGGATGGATCCAAGCATTCTGGAGAACAATTTGGAACTTTGATGAAAGGGTTATCAAACTGTACATACCCTTTGATCCAGCAATGTTTCTACTGGGCTTATACCCCAAAGAGATACTAAAGAAGGGAAAGGAACCTGTGTGTGCAAGAATGTTTGTGGCAGCCCTCTTTGTAGTGGCAAGAAACAGGAAACTGAATGGATGAATCACCACTCAGTTGGAGAATGGCTGAATAAATTGTGGTATATGAATGTTATGGAATATTATTGTTCTGTAAGAAACGACCAGCAGGATGATTTCAGAGAGGCCTGGAGAGATTTACATGAACTG
This sequence comes from Antechinus flavipes, assembly GCF_016432865.1. Taxonomy (NCBI): domain Eukaryota; kingdom Metazoa; phylum Chordata; class Mammalia; order Dasyuromorphia; family Dasyuridae; genus Antechinus; species Antechinus flavipes. The sequence continues at coordinate 674,649,387 of NC_067398.1, read as the reverse complement.
ATGGGTTCAGTAGGGACACTTTTGCCCCTTTTGTGAAGACTGGATCATGAGCCATATAAAAATCATATTCTGAAATTCTCAGGAGGAAATTATGCATGGGGAAATACCAACCAAAGAATTGTACTTTTTGACAGGCCCTCAAGATTGAATTTGAGATGCTATGGCTGTGTGTTATACATACATAAAATAATAAAAATGGAAGGAACCTTAGAAATCATTTTTTGGGGATATCAATGTTCCACTCAAGCAGCCCATTGCTGGTCCTTCATACTTGCTCCATGACTACCTCTGGTTATATATATCCTCCAGAAATATTTATGCTTCTTTTTTTTCTTGACAATCTGCTTATGCCCATCATAAAACATTTTTTATATTTTAATTTTATTGATGTTTTTACTTTCATATCACTTTTGTTTTCTTTTTTCTTTTTAAAAATTATTTATTTTATTTTTCACCAATTATATGTAAAAACTATTTTCAACATTAATTTTTTAGATTCTGAGTTCCAAATTCCCTTCCCTCCCCATCTCCTTCACAATGTGAAATTTTAAAAAATATCTTTTTATTTTTATTAATAACTTTTTATTGACAGAACCCATGCCAGGGTAATTTTTTACAACATTATTCCTTGCATTCACTTCTGTTCCGATTTTTCCCCTCCCTCCCTCCACCCCCTCCCCCAGATGGCAAGCAGTCCTATACATGTTAAATAGGTCACAGTGTATCCTAGATTCAATATATGTGTGCATAACCAAACAGTTCTCTTGTTGCACAGGGAGAATTGGATTCAGAAGATAGAAATAACCCGGGAAGAAAAACAAAAATGCAAACAGTTTACATTCATTTCCCAGTGTTCATTCTTTGGGTGTAGCTGTTTCTGTCCATCATAGATCAATTGAAAGTGAGTTAGATCTTCTCTTTGTTGAAGAAATCCACCTCCATCAGAATACATCCTCATACAGTATCGTTGTTGAAGTATATAATGATCTCCTGGTTCTGCTCATTTCACTTAGCATCAGTTCATGTAAGTCTCTCCAAGCCTCTCTGTATTCATCCTGCTGGTCATTAAATATCTTTTTAACCAAGATAATAAAATTTGAGTTGAAATAATCTCAGAAGTCCTCAAGTCCATCTATTCCTAACAAAGGAATGCCTTCTACTACAATACTTCCCCAAAGTGGTGATCTACCCACTGTATAAAGAACTCGATAGTTGGGGAATTCCCTCCTTAACCTTAAGGAAAATTATTCTATGTTTTGAAAAATTCTTGATTTTGAAAAAACATTTCCTTATGTCAAGTTGAAATCTAACTCTCCTACTTCTACCCACTCTACCTTTGGATTCCCTAAAACATGTCTACCTTTGGATTGTTTTTCATTTTAATTCTTTTGGGACTTAAGTTCCTCATGAGACACCACAGCTTCACATGACTTTAGAATTGGATCTGTGAAACCATGGAATTCTAAAAGCAAAGAGTCATAGAATATTGGAAATGTGGAATTATGTAGTTAAAATTCATAGAAGTAAAGTGACTTAGTGCCCCAGCTTCTTAAACTGTGAGTCCCAACTTCATATGGAATCACATAACTGACTGGGGGGGGGTCACAAAATTATGATTTATTATCAGTAAATGTTTGTTTCATATACCTATTTTATGTACCATACTGGGGTCATATAAAAATTTCTTGGGTGAAAAGTGGTCAAGAATGGAAAAAGTTTAAGAAACTCTAAGTGAATAGGACACTGGTTTTGGAATTGGGAAAATCAGGGTTCAAATACCACTTGAGGTACAATTTCTGTAAAAGTATGGACAGATAGAGTGTTTTCACTGCTATTGGCGTGTTTCCTTATTAAATTTCTCTTTGGATTGTAAGCAATCTAGTATGTAGAAATATGTTATGGGCCAGAACTTGAAACAAAGTGCTAAGTCACTGGAATTGATAGGCACTTCAGGAGATTCACAAGTCAGGATTCACTCCAGGAGATTCACAAATCAGAAGAACAAGCCAGTAGAGGAGGAGCCCACTAGAGGAGGAGCCCACTCTCAGAGGCAAGACAGATTCATTCCAACTTCCACTTTTGTGCTGGCTGGAGGCTTTGGATTCAGAGGGAACCAGAGGCAGAAGCTGGAAGAGACAAAGGACTAGCAGCAAGAGCTCTCGGAACCCAAGGAGAGAGATAGGCGTCTAAGAAAGCTAACCGGGCTATTTTGGAAGAGACAATAAAGGACTGTACCTTAACTCCTGCTGCATTTGGGGTGATTATTTATCTGAATTGAAATGAAGGCTGCCTCGAGAAGCCCCTCAAGAAACCTGCTCTTGGAGAACATTATAATTTAGAGAAGAACATTACGTTTTGGCGCCCAACGTGGGGCAGACACAATCCTGATTCCAGTGGAAAAGCCTCCAATCCTGATCTCAGTGGAAAAATCTCTGATCCTGATCTCAGGTGAAAAGCCTCTGATCCTGATTTCAGTGGAAAAGTCTTCTCAACCCAGAAATTAGGGTGAATACAACAAGGAAACTTTGTTAAAGAGCTAAAGTAGAATTTCAGCTGAAATGGGACAGATGTTTAGAAAACAGCCTTCTGTTTCTCTTCAAGGAAAATGTTTAGAGAGAATTGTCAAGGTTATGAAAAGCCAATGTTTGATTATAATTTGGGAGCAGATCACTGAACTTTTAGAAACTATACATTACATCTCCTTGGTTCTCTATGGAAAAAGAATTGGATCTAGGTGAATGGAAATTAGTAGGAGAGCAACTATGTCAATACTATAATAATAATGGACCTGACTCAATTTTCAAAGACACAATTAATACATAAATTTAATACAACTGGCTGTAGGAAATTATATAAGTTATAGAATAAGGAAAAAGAAGAAAGAATAGAAGGGGGAGGTGCCAACAAAACTAGGTGAAAAGGATGAAGAATCAGATAAGAATTCACAGCAGGAGAAATTAGATCATTCCCAATCCCCTGACCTACTTCCCTCAATTAACCCTTCATGGGTGGAGGGAAAAGGAGGAGGGGGAGAGGCAGTGACACAAACAAAATCACCTATTAAGCAGCCTATGACAAGATTAGAAAAAACATTGGTTAAGGCAAAAATGAAGGACAGGGTATATCTGATTTTATAAATGCATACCCTGTGATTAAAGGGCTATTTTGGAAGAGACAATAATAAAGGACTGTACTTTAACTCCTGGCTGCATTTGGGCTGATTATTGATCTGAACTGAAACAAAGGCTGTCTCCAGAAGTCCCCCGAGAAACCTGATCCCAAAGAACATTATAATTTAGAGAAGAACATTACATTTTGGCGTAAAGGAGAGAACTTTATAATTCAGAGAAGAGAATATTACAGAGATACCCCAGAGAATATAGACATTGAAGAACTTCTTTTCCTAACTATTTCTTTCATTTATCTATCTATCTCTTTGTTTTAAGTACATATTGCTTTATGAATCCTATTGAGAGAAAAAAAATCAGAACAAATAGGAAAAACCATGGGAGAGGAAAAAAAAAAACAGAAAAAAGAAGTGGACACAGCATGTGTTGATTTACATTCAATCTCCACATTTCTTTTTCTAGATGCAGATGGCATTTTCTATCCAACATCTATTGGGATTGCCTTGGGCTAATTGGCTCATTTCATACCTCAACCTGAATTGAAGAAAAACTTCTCTCCCTTTTGGATTAGTTTCCTTTTCTCAATCCCAAACCACACTCTTATGGGTTGAACACAAATTATTTTTAATGGTCATATATTTTAATAGCAATTGTAAATAACATAAAAATACAAATGAAGTACAGGCTACAAGGATTACAGCCAGTAAGGATTATACTTCTTTCTTCCCCACAACCCTTCTCCCACTGGTCAGAGGGAAGATAAAAAACAAAATAGACAGGTAAGGAGGAACTTTAGGTTTTTCTATTCAGTACTCCAAGTAAGCAGCAGATGGCAAGTACTATGGATCATATTCTGGTGGTACTATCAATCTTGGTCTACTTTCAAATTCAATCACATCTCCTTCCCCTTTTCAGCACACTCTGCCATGCCATGATGTCTCAATTCAAGTCAACAAGTGTTTATTAAGCATCTATTATGTACCAGGATAAAAATAAAAGTAAAAATGGTCCTTACTTTCAAGAATCTCACAGTCAAATGGAGGCAGAAAATATGAAAACGGCTGTGTATGTGAGCTAATACTTTGTTGGTGGAGTTGGGAATTGATCCAATCATTCTGGAGAGCAATTTGGATATGCCCAAAGGACTATCAAACTCTGCATATTTTTAATATCCAGCAGTGTTTCTACTGAGTCTGTATCCCAAAGAGATAGTAAAAAAAAAAAAAAAAAAAAAAAAAAAAAGGAAAAGGACCTACATGTGCAAAAAGCACATGTAGCAGCCGTTTTTATAGTAGCAAGGAACCAGAAACTGAGTGGATGCCCATCAGTTGGAGAATGGCTGAATAAGTTATGGTATATGAATGTTATGGAACATTATAGTTCTATGAGAAATGACCAGCAGGATGATTTTGGAGAGGCCTGGAGAGACTTACAGGACAGAAGCAGGAGATCATTGTCCACAGCAACAGCAACATTATATGATGATCAATTCTGACAGGTGTGGCTCTTTTCAATAATGAGGTGATTGAGGCAGGTTCCAATGGTCTTGTGATGGAGAGAGCCATCTGCACCCAGAGAGGACTATGGGGACTGAATGTGGATCACTGCATAGCATTTTCGCCTTTGTTGTTGTTTACTTGCTTGTTTTTTTTCTTTCTCATTTTTTCTTTTTGATCTGATTTTTATCATCCAGCATGATAATTGTGGAAATATGTTTAGAAGAATTGCATATGTTTAACCTATATTAGATTACTTGCTGTCTCAGGGAGGGGGATGGGAAGGAAGGAAGGAGAAAAATTTGGAACACAAAGTTTTGCAAGGGTGAATGTGAAAACTATCTTTGTATGTATTTTGAAAAATAAAAGGCTATTATTATATAAAAATGTGTGTGTGTGTGAGAGAGAGAGAGAAAGAGAAAGAAAGAAAGAGAGAGAGAGAGAGAGAGAGAGAGAGAGAGACAGAGAGAGAGAGAGAGAGAGAGAGAGAGAGAGAGAGAGAGAGAGAGAGAGAGGATCAATTTAAAGGGAAGTCCCTAACATCAAAGAAGATTGGGAAAAGCTTCTTATAGAAAATAAAATTTTAGTTAAGACTTGAAGGCTGCCAGGGAAGCCAGGAGGTAGAGATAAAGAGGGAGAAACTTCTAGACATGGAATAAAGTCAGTGAAAATACAGAATCAGAAAATAGAGAGTCTTGCTCAAGGAACAGCAAGGAAAACAATGTTCCTGGATCATAGTGAGTGGAAGAGTATAGTGTAAGAATATTGGAAAAGTTGCCAGCTCACGAAAGGCTTTACAAGCCAAATAGAGGATTTCATATGTGATTTTGGAAGTAATGGGGAAACCACTGGAGTTTTTTAAATAGTGGAGGTGATGTGGTCAGCCTTGTGCTTCAGGAAGATCCCTTTGAAATACCAAGGGATCCAAGACAGGTAGACCAAGTAGAAGACTAATGCAATATTCCGGGTGTGGAGCAATGCGGGACTGTCACTGGGGGTGACAGTGTCAGAGAAGAGAAGAGGGTATAAGTTAAAGATGTTTTGAAAGTCAAATCAACAAGATTTGACAACTGATTGGATATGCGGAGGGGGATGAAGTTGAGGATGACATTTGGTCGCAAGCCTAGATGAGGATAGTATCCTCCATAGTAATAATGAAGTTAAGAAGAAAAAGTTTTGGAGGAAAGATAATTCAACTCACTTTTCCCTGCCTTCTGTCACAAATTCAATGCCCAGTCTCCCAGTTTTCTGATAGCTCAGTAAGGGAAAAATGAGAGGCCAGCATGGCTCACATTTCGGCTAGTGGCTCACATTTCTTGTCTCTCCACATGGCTACTCTGCATCTTGGCTGTATGACTTTTCAATGGAAAGTAATTCTTTCTGGAGTCAAAAGTCCATGGGAGCTTGGAGAACTCTGGGTAATACCCAAATACTAACATTCCCATTCTACCAAGTCTCCATGAAAATATCCCTAAATAAAATGAAGTCTTAAAATTATTGTCCTTGATGAAGATCTAGAAAATGATGATTATATCCTTACAAAGTGACTTTTACTAAGAATTACAAAGAATCAAATTATCAAGAGCAGGCTATGACAAAATAAACTTATTTTCTTTCTTTCCCTGCCCCCAAGTCTACCTAACTAGTTATCAAGAGTTTATCTAGATTTTAGCAAAGTATTTGAAAAGTGTTCTCATGCTAATTTTGTATAAAAGATGGAGGGTTACAACTTAAATGGTAATGCAATTAGATGGAAGAGAACCAGCTACACCCAGGGAAAGAACTATGGGAAATGAGTGTGGACACAACATAACATTTCCACTCTATCTGTTATTGTTTACTTGCATTTTTGTTTTCCTTCTCAGGTTATTTTTTTTACATTCTTTCTAAATCTGATTTTTCTTGTGCAACAAGATAACTATATAAATATGTATACATATATTGTGTTTAACATTTACTTTAACATATTTAACATGTATGGGTCTACCTACCATCTAGGGAAGGGGATGGGGGGAAGGAGAGGAAAAGTTAGAACAGAAGATTTCACAAGGGTCAATGATGAAAAATTACCCATGCATATGTTTTGTAAATAAAAAGCTATAATAAAAAAGAAAAAAAGAAATGACAGTTAAATTCAAGCATATTATTTTCACCTTAAAAATACAATTAGATGAATGAGAACAAGTTGAATAATTGGACTCTAGTTAATCTCACTGGGCAACTACGTGGTACAATGGGTAAAGCTGTGGGCTTAGAATCAGAGCTGAGTTTAAATTCAGCGTCAGATGCTTACTAGCTGGATGACCCTGGCCAAGTCACTTAACCTATTTGCCTCAGTTTCCTCATCTGTATACATGAACTAGAGAAGAAAATGGCCAATCACTCCAGTCACTTTGCCAAGAAAACCTCAAAGAGAGTCAGGAAAAATCAGACATGATTGAAATTGTTATCATTATCATCTCATTGTCATCTTTCTCAAAGGAGTTCAGATAGAAATATTCCCTGGGAGTATCTTTGGATAGTCCTTGCCTCCTCATCCCCCTCCTCACATCCAATCAGTTGTCAAGTTCTGTTGATTGAGACATCTCTCACTTATATCCCCTTCTCTTCTCTGACATTGCCACCCCCTAGTGAGTCCTGCGTCACCCCACACCTAGAATATTGCATTATTAGTCTTCTGATTGGTCTTGGGTCTCTGTGCACTCCAAAGGGATCTTTCTATTATTCTTTAATATTTAGTATTCTGACAGGCAGCATGGAATAGTTGCTAGAGAATTGGCCTTGGAATCAGAAAGATCTGAATTTAAATCCTGTCTCTGACACATACTGGCTTTGTGACCTGAGGAATCACAAACCCAAATTTTCTGTGCCCTGGGCAACTCCCCAAGATTATAAGGCACAGGGAGAGTGCCAACTTGCATTAGCATATTGTTTCTTATTTTAGTGGAATCACAGGTCTAGTTTCTATCCTTATTTTAATGTTCTACAGACAGGAAAACCTGAGTTCAAATTAGGACACAGGTACTTACAAGCCAAGCTGTGTGATCCTGGACAAGTCACTTAACCCATTTACCTTAATCCACTGGAGAAGGAAATGGCAAACCACTCTAGTATCTTTGTCAAGAAAACCCTGTGGACAAATATTAGCTTGCTATGGTCCACAGGATCATGAAGAATCAGACAAGACTGAACAACAAAAAAAGTCTATTCAGAGATTCCTAAAATAGCTGTGTTTTGTAGTTGAATGTAATTCAACTGTGATGTAAGCTTACCTTCCGTGGCTTGTGCCAGCATCCTTGGTATACATCCAGTGGCAGACAAGATGGCAGAGAGGACATTCACCTCAAGTGGTTTCCACCAGATTCTGGTCTCCTTGCTAAGTCTCTATGTTTTGAAAGTTTTCCCATTCCATGTGGTGTGGAGAATATGATGGCATTTATTACAAAAATATTGTTCTTCTATGCTCAAAGCACTACTAAACTGCATACTCTTTGATCCAGCAGTATCTCTACTGGGTCTGTATCTAAAAGAGATCATAAAAAAGGGGAAAGGGATCCACGTGTGGAAAAATGTCTGTGGCAGTGCCTTTTGTAATGGCAAGGAACTGGAAACTGAATGGCTGCCCATCAGTTGGGGAATGGCTGAATAAGCTGTGGCACATGGATGTTATGGAATATTATTGTTCTATAAGAAATGATGAGCAGGCTGATTTCAGAAAAGCCTGGAAAAACTTACACGAACTGATATAAATGGAATAGAACCAAAAGAACATTATACACAATAATAACAAAATTATATGATGATCAACTGTGATGGATGTGGTTCTTTTCAACACTGAGGTGATTCAGTCAATTTCAATAGACTTGTGATGGAGAGAACTATCTGCATCCAGAGAGAAAACTATGGGGACTGAATATGGATCACAACAAAGTATTTTCATCTTTTTCATTGTTGTTTGCTTTGTCATTTTTGACCTGATTTATCTTATGCAGCATGATAAATGTGGAAATATATTTAGAAGAATAGTCCATGTTTAATCTATATTGGATTAATTGTTGAGTTAATTAAGGGGAGACGTGCAGAGGGAGGCAGAAAAATATGGAACAAAGGTTTTGTAAGGGTAGTGGTGAAAGCAATCTTTGCATGTTTTTTGAAAAATAAAAAAGTATTATAAAAATTGTTCTTAAGTTTTCATAGATCCATGATGCATCTGAGCAAACATGGACAATGGTTCTGTTTATCATAATGGCCTGGTTCCAATGGTTTTTTGTTATTCAGAATATTTTGCAGTCTGGATTTGTGATTATTGGGATTTGTCATTCATCAGTGATTCCATCAATAAACATTTTAAAGTGCCTACTGTGTACCCAGTACTATGTTGAGTGCTCCATAAAAGATAGCTAGTTTCTGATTATAATTCTAACCATCAGATCAGAATCAACAAGCATTTTTTAAACACTAAGTCCCAGGTATTGTGCTAAGTCCCGGTGATACCAAAAATAAAAGTTACTACAAGGCATTCTGGAAGTACCAAATTTGTACCATTTGCACTGATGTACTGCAGTTTCTACTGCTTTCTTGCATAAAGGCTGATCACTAATCTGGAATCTAAAAGGAATACTGGAGGGATGCATGAAGGGAGGTAAGGAAGGAAGGAAACAAGCATTTTTTAGTGCCTACTGCAACTAGATATAAATAATATCTATTTGATCCTAACAACAGCTCTGGGAGGTAGGTGTCCCCATTTTTACAGATGGGGGAACTGAGGCAGACTATGGTTAAGTGGTTTGCTCAGGATCACACAATCATGATAACTCCTTGATTTCCAAACCAATATAAATGAATCATTCATTTGGCCAATGCTGTATTATTGGTGGAGGGTCTCTTGATTCTATTTTGTTTTTGTGCTTTCAGAAGCTCCAATTAGAGATTTGTGATGCTTTCTGTTACCTTTGAAAACTCCATTGGCAAGTACCTGTATTTCAGCCTTATTATTATCTGCCCTCAAATTCCAACCCTTTGAACATATAATAGTAGGAGGAGGGGAAGGGAAGGCTGTGTAATCAGGATCTCATGCAGACAGCAGGGACAGAGTGAATTCTGAGACAACATGAGGATTGTAAACGGTTATCAAGCACCCTAAAACAGCAGCCATTTGTATTCTAGTGATACCCCCGGGGTTAGTACCTTAGGGCGAATAATGAAATTTCTCCTATAAATCTAAGAAAGAGATAGGCCATTGTTATAATCAAAACACAAAACCTGGTAATCCTAAAATCTTTGAATCACCAATCCCTAGAGAGAGATGCTCTAGTCCAGACCCCCAGAAATCCCTGACTGAATTTCTGATCTAGGATTGAACCAAGGGCCTCCCCTCCCCTTCTTTAAAAGATGCTTGGGGAACAGACTGGGGCAAAGAAGGGCCTTGGAGTTCCCTGTAAGGAGCAGTGAAGGAGGAAGAGAAATGGGTAGAGCCTATGCTGAAGGCCGGAGGCCAAACACATCTATACATTTTTCAAACACAGTCCTGCCAAGTAAGCGGGGGGAACAAGGAAATAGGGTCTGTCTGTGGTCCAAGTCTGCTGGGGACTCGGAGTGCTCTCCACAGCCGGAGTGGAAAAAGCGATGGTTGGGTTTGCTTGCTTAATAAAAGCAACAACCCAGCATCTGGGGCCTGGCTCCATCCATTAAATACCGTCTGGGTGGCTGGTGGGAGGGAAGGTGAGCAAACCATCCTCGAGACTGGGATCTTTTTGAATGAATGCTTCATCAGTCCCAAGTGTCTGTTCCTCTTCTCAGAAAGGGGTGGAGTTTGGAAAGGAGAGATTTGGGGGATTAGGCTCAGGTTTGCAACAGGGAAAAATTGAGCAACAGCGAGGTGGAAGGAATTAGGGGTGTTTAGCAGAGAGAACAGAGACATAAGGGGGTCATAAGGGATGTTTTCAAGCATTTGAAGAGGAAGGATGAGATTTTTTTTCCACTTGGCCCCAGGAAGAATGGGGAGCAATGGATGGAAAGATGCGAAGAGGCAAATTGAGGTTTGATGTCGGGAAAAAACATCCTATTAGAGCCCAAAGTGAAATGAGCTGTGAGGGAGGCGGTGCCCCCAATGTTGGAATAGATAGTCACTTGTCAGGGAAGTGGGTGTAGAGATTCCTTTTGGGGAATGGATGATTTAGATGGCCACCAGGGCCCTTTCCTTCTCTAAAAGTCAATGTTTCTAAAGTTTATAACCAGGCTTATAAAACTCTTATTCCATAGGCATTCCATAAGGCATTCACTGATTTAGTGATTTAGAATCATAGGACATCAATTACACAATTACACAATTAAAACCCAAAATGTCAGAACTGGGGGTATCCCCAGAACTTGGAATTTCAAAGCTGGGAGGGCCCTTAGAACATAGGGAGGGCCCTTAGAACTCAGATTGTCAGAGCTGGGAGGATCATTAGTACCCAGGAGGTCAGAACTAGGAGGATCCTTAGAACCCAGGATGTCAGAGTTGGGAGGACCCTTAGAACTCAGGATATTAGAGTTGGGAGGGCCCTTAGAACTCAGGATGTCAGAGCTAGGAGGGCCCTTAAAACCCAGGATGTCAGGGCTGGGAGGGCCCTTAGAACCCAGGATGTCAGGACTGGAAGGAGCCTTAGAATATGGGTTGTCAGAACTGGGCAGGCTCTTATATCTTGTGTAGAAAAATCATTCACAAAACACAATGATCCCTTCCATATCCTCCCTTACAGAGCTTTGTCCATCCTTTCCTGTACATTTCTAGTCACATGAACTCAATGTCTCCCAACCCAGATTTCTCCCTGTAAAATATCTCCAGCCAGGTTGTGAATTGGCTTGACCTCTGTCCCTGGGCACAGAAATCCTGAGAGCCCTGGCCACACTTTCCCATTCTTTAGTAGAACAGGGCATCTCAAGAATAAGTTGTCCATGGTTAGACCAGGAAGTCTAGTGGGTGCTTTTCTAGTGGGTGCCTTCACTCACCCCACTCTCCCCCAACTCTCCCAGGTATGATCTTCTCTCCCCCCCCCCGGGGGGCATCCTCTCAGACCCCCCCCTTCTGACTTCCTGGAGTCTCTGTCCAATCCCACCCTGGGCAGTCATGGGATCTCTCCTCCAACCTCTTCTTGAATTTTCTAATAAAGTTTATATTTCCTGTGGCTTGATTCTGAATGTATAACTGCTAGTTATGGCTCTGACTCATTACAAAATCTTTCTTAATGACATCTGCCTTCCCATCCCTCCCTCTGCTCTCTGCCTGCACATGCTGCTCTGCCCATCACGTGTCTCTTCCCTATGGCACATCTTCACCTCTTCAAAGAGAGCAGCCATGAGGCTGGATTGTAATTTGTAGAAGTAAGCCCTGAATGGGTCAGGTAAGACCAGATGCCTTCCAAAAGCCCATTCAACTCTAAGCATGTTCCCATCCCTTCCCTACGTCCTTTCTTCTACTGGTTCTCATTAGAGTTTTGTGCCTTCCAAGATGATGAATATTCCATCTGATAAGCTAGTGTTTTGGATAAGATCAATATGTTTTCCTCCAGGGATTTCCCAGAGGCAGCACCTTTTGCTTTGATGGTGACTTTGATAGTGGAAATTGAGACACCCTGATGGGATGGAATAAATGGGGGAGCGATTTGGGGTGGTGCACAGGAGTCCCCATCCACACCCCTCTGTCACCAAACTTCTGACATGACCCCTGCCAGGCCTGCCCCAAACTTGACATCATCCTCCATTCTCTGGCTGCCATGGCTGTGTCTCCTTAAGCTGCTTCTGGGGAAGTCTGGATAGGCTGGCTGAGAGGGGAGGTTCCCAGGTCAGGCTGTGGGCCAGGGACAGCAAGAGCTGAAGCCAGCCCCTCGGCCTCCTGACCTCACCCCCCCAATGCAAGGAAAGAACATGTTCCTATCCTAAGTGTCTGCCTTGTGGGGAGAGCTGAACTACATGAAAAATCCATCTGGGGTTGCCACCGCCAAAAATATTATTTTTAAACTGAATACAGGCAATGCCGTGCCGACTTTTGCCAGGAACCAGGTTGGACTCTAACACAGACTGATGAGTGTCTCAAATAGCCACCAAGTCATTATTCCTGTGTTTCTTACCAGAATCCTTGGCCCAGCTCATCTGGCAAAAAGAATCCCAGAATACCTAAATTAGAAGGGATCTTAGAATAGAAACTATAGAATATCAGAACTAGGAGGGCCCTTAGAATACAGGATGTCAGAACTGGGAGGACCCTTGAGCATAGAATATTAGAACTGGAAGGAAATTTAAAATTTTAAATGTCAAGACTGAAAGTGCCTTGGGACCCTGAACATGGAAATTCAAAGCTTGAAAGGATGCTATAATAGAACAAAAAGTATCAGAAGCAGAAAAGGCCTCAGGAAAAAAAAAAAGGAGAAAGAAAGGAAAAAGTGTAGCTACTAAGCTACCAGGGGAAGTAGCTACAAAGCAGGAAAATTAGCATTAGGGACACTCAGTAATTCTCTGAACTAGAAATTGTTTAAAGGATCTAGCATTAAAGCCTATGCTTTGAAATATAACTATATACAAATACCCAAACTGTGGGTGATAATCAAAATCAACCTAAGGTCCTAACTGAAGCAAAATTGACTTCATAGAATCTTTGAAACTTGGTCATTGGGATGTGAGTTTAGACTATGGCTTTAGTGATGTAGACTGTTAAAAAGATCAGAAAGTTGTTTTTTTTTCAAGGTGAAGGGAGGGAGAAAGAAGAACGGCATATTAAGAATATATACTTGAACCACTACATAGAATTCCCAATCCCTCTATTTTTGTCCACTTGCATTTTTTATTTCCTTCACAGGCTAATTGTACACTATTTCAAAGTCCAGTTCTTTTTGTACAGCAAAATAACTGTTTGGACATGTATACTAATATTGTATTTAACTTATACTTTAACATATTTAACATGCATTGGTCAACCTGCCATCTGGGGGAGAGGGTGGGGGGAAGGAGGGGAAAAATTGGAACAAAAGGTTTGGCAGTTGTCAATGCTGTAAAATTACCCATGCATGTAACTTGTAAATAAAAAGCTCTAATAATAATAATAAAAGAACATATACTTAAGTTTCTGGTACCAGAAGGAAAATCATGGTAGAAAACATTTGGTTAAAGATCAATGGAAACAGAGAGGTATAATACAGACCACTTGGACAGAAGGAGGCAATAGATGAAGTTTAAAAAATCTAGCACAGAGATATAATGATGGGAGGGGAAACCTTAATTATATGAATCTCTGCTGGAGCTCTGATAAGTAGAGCAGCCAGTAAATTATTGGCTACCTTTATGACAAATTAATCATTTTGAAAGTTCAAGAAACCAAAGGAGGAAATGCCATTCTGGATTTGATTCTTAGCAACAGGAGGAATGGGTTGAAGTGATGGTAATATTGATGGAAAATGACCATTTCATGTTAGAAGAAAAGAAATCTGTGAATGATCAACAGACTTTGATTGCAGAAGAACATATTTTAAAGGATTCAGAAAAAAAAGATACATAGAAATTCAGGTCCCAAAATTCAACAAAGTAAGTCAACCCAGCAAGGAGAGAAAGATATTGAGAATGAAATTCTGAATGCACAAAGAGAAATAATTATGATGCTAAGAAGAGGAAAGGGGGAACTTTCTAAAAAGACCAATGGAGAAGCATAGGGAACTCACCAACCAAATGAGATTTTCAAAAGACATACAGAAAATGGAAATAAGAGCTGTAAGACAAAATGGGTTTATGATCTAGACATAAAGCATGATATTATAAGCAAATTAGAAGAACATAAGATAGTTTACCTCTCAGATCTGTGAAGAAGGAAAGAATTTGTGGCCAAAGAAGAACTGGAGACCATTATTGATCACAAAATATTGATTATATTAAATTAAAAAGTTTTTGTACAAACAAAACTAATGCAGACAAGATTAGAAGGAAAGCAATAAACTGGGAAAATATTTTTACATTCAAAGGTTCTGATAAATGCTTCATTTTTAAAATATATAGAGAATTGACTCAAATTTATAAGACTTCAAGCCACTCTGCAATTGATAAATGGTCAAAGGATATGAACAGACAATTTTCAGATGAAGGAACTGAAACTATTTCTAGTCATATGAAAAGGTGCTCTAAATCACTATTGATCAAAGAAATGCAAATTAAGACAACTCTGAGATACCACCATATACCTCTCAGGTTGGCTAAAATGACAGGAAAAGATAATGACGACTGCTGGAGGGAATGTGGGAAAACTGGGGACACTAATGCATTGTTGGTGGAACTGAACAGAGCCAACCATTCTGGAGAGCAGTTTGGAACTATGCTCAAAAAGTTATCAAACTGTACATACCTTTTGATCCAGCAGTTTTTTCTACTGGGATTATATCCCAAAGAGATCTTAAAGGAGGGAAAGGGACCCACATGTGCAAAAATGTTTGTGGCAGCCCTTTTGTAGTGGTAGGAAATTAGAAGCTGAATAAAAACCCATCAATTAAAGAATGGCTGAATAAATTATGGTATATTAATGTTATGGAATATCATTGTTCTGTAAGAAATGACCAGCAGGATGATTTCAGAGAGGCCTGGAGAAACTTACGTGAACTGATGCTAAGTGAAGTGAGCAGAACCAGGACATCATTATACACGGCAACAACAAGATTACATAGTGATACTGGGAAACGAATGTGAACTATCTGCATTTTTGTTTTTCTTCCCGGGTTATTTTTACCTTCTGAATCCAATTCTCCCTGTGCAATAAGAGAACTGTTCAGTTCTGCAAACATATATTGTATCTAGGATATACTGCAACATATCTAACATATATAAGACTGCTTGCCATCTAGGGGAGAGGGTGGAGGGAGGGAGGGGAAAAATCGGAACAGAAAAGAGTGCAAGGGATAATGTTGTAAAAAAAATTACCCTGGCATGGATTCTGTCAATATAAAGTAGTTATTAAATAAAATAAAATATAATATAAAAAAATTTTTAAAAGAGGAAAAAAAAAGACTACATAGTGATAAATTCTTATAGACATGGTTCTCTTCAACAATGAGGTGATTCTCCAATTGTTCAGTGATGAAGAGAGACATCTGCATCCAGAGAGAGGACCCTGGGAACTGAGTGTAGACCACAAAATAGCGTTTTCACTCTTTCTGTTGTTGTTTGCTTTCATTTTGTTTTTTCAATTTTTTCCTTTCTTGATCTGATTTTTCTTGTGCTGCAAGATAACTGTGTAATTATGTATACATATATTGTATTTAACATATGTTTTAACATATTTAACATATATTGGACCACCTGCCAACTAGGGGAGGGAGTGGGAGGAAGGAGGGGAAAATTTGCAACAGAAAGTTCTGCAAGAGTCAGTGTTGAAAAATTACCCATGCATATGTTTTGTAAATAAAAATCTTTAATAGAAAAAAGAGTTGTAAGGGAGGTTGAATATGAAAGTGAGGCAATATCTTCTAAGAATACTTTTATACCCAGAATGAAAATAAGCTAAGGACCTTTTTTAAGTTTAAAAAAAAAACCTATTTGGGGGGAAAAGAAGAGATCCAAGAAGGAGATAGACCCATTACTCAGAATGAATAGATTGACAATAAATAATGATAAAGACAAGACAGAATTATTTAACTCAAATCAATCAATAAACATTTATTAAGCACTTATTATATTCCAGGCACTCTGCTAAACACTGAGGATATATAAATAGGCAAAAAACAATTCCTGACCTCAGGAAACTTCCAATCTAATGGGGGAGACAAGATACAAATAATATACAGGTTAAATAATAAATGATTAAGATTGAGAAGGTATTATGTCTGTATTCTCTGCCAAGGAAAATAACCTTTAGCTTGGAATGGATAAGAAATATGAATTAACAAAAAGTTGGAGCCTGAAATAAGTAAGGAAAACTTAAGAAAGCACCAAAGAAGACCAGCCAAGAGGGTAGAATAGAAAGATTACATCTAACAACTATTCCACCAAAGATCTAGAATAGCACTGGACTGAATAAAAATACAAAGAATGAAAAAGTGATTAGAAGGAGGAGGCTAAATAGAGCAGGTATATAATACAGAGAGAGACAGAGAGATAGAGACGAAGAAGGACAGAGATAAAGAGAGATAGAGACACAGGAAGAGACATTTCCCTCAACAGGAAAAGTAGAAGGAATGTGCAAGTGCTTGGCATAGAATAGGTGCTTAACAAATGTTGATTAGATGGGAAGAGGGCTTAATAAGGAATATCTGTTCAGGCAAGGATTAGATATAAACAAAGCAAATTTCAGAAGCAAGTATGGATCATGAAGAGGAGTTCAAGAAGGAAGAAAAAAGGATTAAAAACCTGTGATTTTGTTCTGGGTAAGGGAAAGAGAAAGAATCAAGGGAACAGAGACAGCCTGCAAAAATCATAGAGCACTGATACTAACAATAGATAACATTTTCATATTTCTACTATGTACTAGTACTGTATTAAGCAGTTTACAATTATTATCTCATTTAATGTACCTAATACTGAGATGCTATTATTATCCCCACTTTAAGAAGAGAAACTGGGGCAAAAAGAAGTTAGGTGACTTGCTCAGGATCACACAACTAGCAAGTTTCAAAGGCCAAATTTGAATTTCTCATTCACCACCCTCTTCTTTGTAAAGAGGGAGAATGAAGCAAAAAGAGGGAAAGCATAATAGAATAAGGTAAAGGAAATACAAAGTTAGGAATCATAACTGTGAATGTCAGTGGCATGAACTCACCTATAATATAAAAGAAAATAGCAAAATGGTGGGGAGGGGAGTTTTGGGGGGGAGGTTGTTGGGTTTTATTTTGCTGAAGCAATTAGGGTTAAGTGACTTGCCTAGGGTCACACAGCTAAGAAGTGTTAGGTGTCTGAGGCTAGATTTGAACTCAGATTGTCCTGATTTTAGGAGAATAATCTTTTTCTTTTTTTTTTTTTTTAAAGAATCCAATAATAGATTGTTTACAAGAAACACATTTGAAATAGAAAGCTACATATAGAGTTAAAATAAGGTGCTAGAGCAGAATTTATTATGCTTCAACTGGAGTTAAAAAAAAAGGCATTAGTCGCAATCATGGTTTTAGACAAGCTAAGAACAAAAAATAGATATGATTAAGGGAGATTTTCAAGGCATTACACCTTGCTTCCCTTGATGAGACCAAATCACTAAATCCAGATAAACTATTTCTAGGAGTACTGAAAAAACAGGCAGATGTGATTTCCAAGATATCAGAGTTCTTTAATTCTGTGAATAAAGGCAAAATGTCCCAATTTTCAAAAAAGGAAGGAGAGCAAAGCCTACAAATTATAGATACTTGAGTGTGACTTTTATTCCTGGCAAAATTTTAGAATGTTATGATTAAAGGGATTAAAGTGAACATCTGGAAAAGGAAGCAGTGGTCACAAAAAGTCAATATGGCTTTATCAAAAACATATCGTTGGAGACCAAACTCATTTTCTTATTTGACTTCAGTCTCCATCCTTACTATTCCCCCACAACAAATGCATCTCACCCATTTTTTCACTCATCTTTCCTCCTAAAATATTGTTTAATATTGTGCAATCCTGGTTGATAATGTATCATGGACTGCTCACAATCACCAAAGCCTTCTCCTTTGCCCTTTGGGTGACCTTCTACTTCAATGCTTCAGAGGCTATGGTATTCTATGACTCACAGTTTCCCCCAAAAAAATCTTACTTTTAAAAAGATGGCTCTTTGTTTCAGAGATAAGCTTAGAGCCATCAAAATCATTTTGCAATCTTTGCTGTTCTCTCTCCTACTCCTGTTCAGTTCTGAGTCTACCTCACTGCCCATATACAATTTTGGATATATGTGCTAATAATGAACCAGATCTCTGGGTCATCCATCCAATTATACATACTAGTCAAGAAAATAGAAATCTCTCATTTATTTGATTTTCTCCAGGAGACACAGCTAGGTCATAGTATGGTTAGGTTATGGATTTCATTTAAGAGGTTCTGAAGTTTTCAGGTCTTCCTGCAATTAGCGCAGTAGAATCCACAAACAGGAGCATTAACAGGACTTCTTCCTCATCCTCTTCCTCATCATCATATTTAGCATTTATATTGGACTTTAAATTTTGCAGACACTGCATAAACATCACCTTATTTGACTCTTGCAACAATCTTGATAAATAAATAATCCCAATTTTACACACATGGAAACTGAAGCAAACAGAAGCTAAATGACTTGTCCATGATTACACAGCTAGTAAGTATTTGAGGATGGATTTGAACTCAGTTTTTCTTGACTCCAGATCCTGTCCAGTCCTCTATTATACTAATTGTATCATCACCTACAAGGAATCCTTTCATTTGGATGTTGTCACATCCTCTCCAGTGATGGCAAACAGCCAAGGGGATGCTGGTAAATGTTTAACAATGGACTTTCTAGGGGCAGCTGAATGGTGCAGTAGATAACATATAAGGCTTGGAGTTAGGAGGACCAAGTTCAAATACAGCTTCAGACACTTAACATTTACTAGCTGTGTGACCTTGGGCAAGTCACTTAATTCCAATTACCTTGCCCTCCCCCCCCCCAAAAAATGGATTTTCTGAGTTAGGAGGTACACGTTTCATCTGTATTATAAACATTTTCTCCATCATTTAAATTTACAACAAATCAATAAATTTAATCAATAAAACAAAAACCAAGGCTTGATTTGTAGTTTGTTGATTTCTAAGGTGTAAATTCTCACAATTAAATTAAACAAACAGCTCTCTTGGGAAGAACTGGCTGCAGCATGTCACTAAGAATACCTTTCCCTGTTTTGTTCTGTGCTTGATAGTAATCATCCTTAATAGCAGTCAACTAATAAGATAGAGACATCTGGATGGTGGAGTAGATAGAGCCCCAGGACCAGTGTTATGAAAAGCTGAATTCAAACCCAGACTCAGATACTTTTTAGCTATGTGGTCCTGCTCAAGTCACTTAACTCTGTCTTCGTTTCCTCATCTGGAGATGAAAATGGCAGACCACTCTAGCATCTGCCAAGAAAATCCCTAATGGAGCCATGAAAAGTTGGACACAGCTGAAAACAATTAAACAAACAAAATCATGGTAGGAGAAAGCAGGAGAGCTGGTTGACCTTGATGACAACAAAGTATTTGATAAAGTATCACTTGTTATTTTTAAAGAACAAAACAGAGAGATATAGGCTAGACAATAGTGCAATTAAGTGGATTTGAAAATATTTGAAGGGCCAGATGGAGGAGTAATTAATGGCTCCAAGACAAGTTGGAAGGAGGTCTTTAGTGGTGTGCCTCAAAGAACTGTGCTTGGGCCAGTATTGTTCAATGTTTTTATCAATGACTTGGATAAAGGCATAGATGGCATGTTCCTCGGATTTAAAGAAGATCCAAAAGTGGGAGGGCTGGCTAACACCCTGGATGACAGAATTAGGATCCAAAAAGCTCTCAACAAGCTAAAACATTGTGCTGAATATGATGAAACTGAATCTAGTAGACATGAATGTAAAGTCACAGAACTCCAGAGTTCATCTAGACCAAGTCATTTGTGGATATCTCATACCTAACAACATTCTCAAAAAAGTACCCACTGTCCTTTGCTTGAAGATCTCTGATGATGGGGAGCTTACTACTCCTCCAAGGCAACTGGCTCCATTTATTGGATGGCTCTAATTGTTAAGAATTTTTTTTTCTGATTTCTGGTGTAAAGCTACATCTTTTGTAGTTTCTTTTAGTTTTGAAATATGTTCCTAGTTTTGCCCTCTGGGGACAATAGAGCAAGATTAATTTTTCCTCCAACTCTTAACTATCTAAATATTTGCAAAGAGTTATCACATACTTCTTAAGTCTTCTTTTCTCCAGGCTAAACATCCGTAATTCCTTCAACTGATTCCCATAAAGCATGGTCTCAAAGGAAGACAGGAAACAATCATTTATTGAGCACCTACTCTACTATATAATATTATATATATGGTATCTATAGCTATAGATACTATATAATATAATATAGATACTACTATGCTAAATGTTTATAAACATTTTCTCATTTTGAACCTCACAACAATCTTGGGAAGTAAGTACTATTAGGATCCCCATTTTATTTGGGGAAACTGAGGCAATCAGCTCCACTGACTTGCCCAGTAGTTAACACAACAAAGCATCAGGTTTAAAAGAGATCTTAAGAGCCTAAAATTCAGGACCAGTTTTTATAAGATGAAACTTAATAGAAATAAATATAAAGTCTTGGACTTGGGTTCAAAAATCAATTTCACAAGTACAACATGGTGGAAGTGGAACTATACAGGTAAGAAACCCGGTGGCTTTCAATGGAATAAAAACTCAGAATGAGTCAATAGCATGACATGGCAGTCAAATCAACTAGCATTTGTTAAGGACTTCCTGTGTACCACGAGCACTAAGAATTGAAAGAAAAGCAAAAGAAAAAAAAAAGAAAAGAAAAGATCCTGCTTCAAATAACTCATAGTTAATGAGGGAAAGGAGTGCAAATATACAATTAACTATGTATAAAAAGATGAATACAGGATAAATTGGAGCTAATCAACAGAGAGAAGGCATTGGCATTAAGGAAGATGAGAAAAGGCTTCTTGCAGAAGGTGGAATTTTAGTTGAGATTTATGATTTTAGGCTGAATTAAAAGAAGCCAGGTCTAAGTAGGTGGTTTTTCCCCTGTATTCTGCCCTAGTCAGACTACAACTGGAATGTTGTATTTTGTGATGGGCACCACATTTTAGGAAGAATATGATAAACTTAGTAAAAGATGAAAACAATCCAAAGAACAACTAGGATGGTGTTTTTCTTTATTATACAGGGTTCTCCCTGAAGGGAAGAGAAGGGGTATTTCCAAAAATGATTGTGATGTCAAAACAAAGGCATCAATGTGATTTAAAAAAAACAATAAATGAAATTATCTTTTCTCAGTCTTCATCCAATTGGATTTCTCAGCAGCTTTCAACACTGTCAACTTTTCTCTCCTCTTGGGTATGCTTTCTTTTTTTGGCTTCCAAGATAGTGCTCTTTCCTGGTTCTCTTTGTGTCAGATGAAGACACGTTGGAGAAATTGAGGATGTTTAGTCTAGAGAAGACTTGGGTGGGAGAGAGGACATGATAGTATTTATGCATTTGATGAGCATCTCTTAGGCCATATCTGGACAATCTCCTTAGCAATTTTGGGTTCCAAACCAGAAATCATGCTCTTGAAGTTTTTTGTTTTTCATTTTTAAAAGACATTTTTTAAACTTTTACCATGTGCCAAAGACTGTAGTAGGCCCTGAGAACACAGAAAAAAGTTTAACCTTTTCCTCTCCAAAATTTCCTCTCTGGGCACTACCATCCACAACCTCCCAACTTTAGCAACTGCCTCAACCTGTCCACTAATTCACACCAGCCCTAGGCAGTCTTTACTTCTCTCCTTATTCCCCAGCTGTCTTCTTAACAACTCTCTCCTACCCCACTTGACAATTCTCTCTGAAATCAGATCGATTCTGTCATTGTCTCTGGAAGAGAAGTTTCAGTCTAGTCCCTATAATTTTCATAACCAAACTTCCGTTCACTGACCATCCTTCCCCTTTATATATTATTTCCCTTTATTAAAGTAGAAGCTGCTGAAGACTGGAACTATCTTTGCTCTTTTATTTGGTTCCCCAGAATATACCTGGCACATGATAAGGGCTTAAATATGATTTAAAATTCTTTAATTAATTCATATATAAAGCATATTAGATGTGTATTGCTTGGCCCCAGAGGACAGAACTCAGAGAAGTGGATGGCAATTGCAGAAAGGCAGATTTAGGCTTAATAGAAAAACTCCTGCCATGGGGACATGAGTCTGAGCTTTGAAGCCAAGCTAACCTACTAGTTTTTTACCCCTGCAAGTGCTTCTAGGCTCTGGAGCTTTCTCTAAGTCTCAGTGTAATTTGCATGGACTTGGGGAGACAGGGAGGGAACATGATGGGAAAGAGAAAGATAGATGGTATAAATACTCTTTTGCAATTCCAAAAAGCTTCACTGAGAAATATTGCTTGAGTGGGCAGGGAGGGAAAAAGAAAGGAAGCATATCCTGAGCAAGCTGATCTCCTTAGTTTAGCTATGAATAAGAACAGGGATCTTTGCTTTGGGAAAGCTCTTCACAGCCACATTATAGGATCCTAAGGTGTGCTCTGATGTTTGAGTGAAAACAAATCAATAAATATCTAATAACCCAAATTCATATCAACCCTACTTATCACATTCTTTAAAAATTATATCATTTTCATTTCTGAATATAGTACACAGATAACAGACACACACACACACACAGAAAGAGAGAGCGAGAGAGAGAGAGAGAGAGAGACAGACAGACAGAGAGAGAGAGAGAGAGAGAGAGACACAGAGAGAGAGAGAGAGAGAGAGAGTCAGGCATCCCTTGTAATAAGAAATATAAGGGGAAAAAAGTATCAGTTCAACAGAATAAGTTATCATGTCAGCTGAGTCTAATGGTATTTTCAATGTTCTGCACAGAGTCCCTACCAACTCAATAAAGAAGGAAAGAAGGTACATTTTCTCTTCAGGAATGAAGTTGAGCATTATACAATATACAGAATTCAGGAATTCTTTCTTTTAAAAAAAATTTAGTGTTTTATTCCCCCCCCCAAGTTATATGTAAAAACTACTTTTAACATTAATTTTTAAAACTTTGAGTTCCCATGCCCAAAGGGCTAACAAATTGTGCATACCCTTTTATCTAGTAGCATCAATACTGGGTCTGGATCCCCAAAGTATCATTAAAAAGGGAAAAGGACCCACATGTGCAAAAATGTTTGTGGCAGCCCTCTTTGTAGTGGTAACTGAGTGGATGCCCATCAGTTGGAAAATGGCAGAATAAGTTATGGTATAGGATGTAATGAAATATTATTGTTCCATATGAAACAATCATTAGGATTATTTCAGAGAGGCCTGGAAAGATTTACATGAACTGATTCTAATTGAAGTGAGCAGAACCAAGAAATCATTGTACACAGCAACAACAAAATTATACAACAATCAATTCTGATGGACATGGCTCTTTTTAACAATGAGGTGATTCAGGCCAATCCCAATGGAATTGTGATGGAGAGAGTTATATCTATCCAGAAAGGAGTCTATGGGGAGTGTGCATTACAATTATTTGCACCTTTTTGCTATTGTTTGCTTTTTGTTTTCTTTCTCATTTTTTTCTTTTTGATCTGCTTTTTCTTGCGCAGCATGATAAATGTGGAAATATGTGGAGAAGAACTGCACATGTTTAACATATTTTGGATTGCTTACTGTCTAGGGAAGGGAAGGGGGAGAAGGGAGGGAGAAAATTTTGGAGCATAGAGTTTTGCAAGGATGAATGTTGAAAATTATCTTTGCATGTATCTTGAAGATTAAAAGTATTATTTTAAAAAAAACTTTGAGTTCAGATTCTCTCCCTTCCTTCCTCCTTATTCCCTCACTGAGAATGCAATTTAATATATATGTACATATGTAGTCTTGAAAAACATTTTCATGATGGTCATGGTATGAAAGAAAACAGAGGAAAAAACCCTCAAGAAAAATAAAAGTGAAAAAGGATTCCTCAATCAATATTCAGATACCATGTTTTCTCTGAGATGGATAATCTTTTTCATCATACATCCTTCAGAGTCATCTTGGGTCAATGTATCACTGAAAATAGTTACGTTATTCACAGCTGACCATCTTATAATATTGCAGTTACTTTGTACACAGTACATTTCACTTTGCATCTGCTCATGGAATTCTCTCAAGGTTTTTCTGAGAGCATTCTTCTCATCATTTCTTATAGCACAATAGTATTCCATCATAATTACATAAAACAATTCAGTCATTTCCAAATTAATGGGCATCACCTCAATTTCTAACTCTTTGCCTTCAGAAAAGAGCTGCTATAAATGTTTTTTGTACATAAATTCCTTTTTGTGTTTAGCTCTTTTGGAATACAGATCTAGTAGTGGTATTAATAGGTCACAGGGTAAGCATGGTTTTAAAATCCTTTGGGCATAGTTTCAAATTGAACTACAGAATTGTTGAATCAGTTCACAACTCCATCAAAAGTGTATTAATGTGTCATTTTTCCAACATCCCTTCTAATATTTGTCATTTTCCTTTTCTCTTCTATTTGCCAATCTAATAGATATGTGATAGTACTTCAGAATTGTATTAATTTTAATTTTTCCAATCAAAAGTGAATTAGAGCATTTTGAAAATAAGGTTATAGCTAGCTTTAATAACTTCATCTGAAAACTGTTCATATTTATAAATTTTTTAATAAATTTATAATTTATAGGGAATGGATTTATAAATTAGGGAATGAATCTTATTTTTGCAAATTTTATTCAGTTCTCTATTTTTTTTTTGCAACCAGTTCTCAAATTTTTCCCCACTATGTACTCTTGCTAACTGTATTTTCCTGTTTTTTTCTAATCTCTCTGTCCTTTTACCCTGTTCCTCTTTAAAAGTGTTTTGACTACCCTTTCCTCAATCTGTGGAGTTCTTGTTCTTTTAAAATAAGTAGAAGAATAGTTCTCTCTGGATGAGGGAGCAGGTTTCTCGGGGGAGGTTTTCTTGGAGGTAGCTTTAGTTTCAGTTAAGAGTAAATAATCACCCAAATCACAGCCAGGTGATAAAAGTTCAGATCTTTTATTGTCTCGAATATAGCCCAGTTAGCTTAGAGACCTAGCTCTCTCTGTTTGGTTCCAAGGGCTCCCTCCGAATGTCTCCAAATCCAAAGGTTTTGTCCTTCAGTCTCTGCCTCTGCTTTCTTCAGCCTCCAGCCAGCACAAAGATGGAATGAATCTCTTGTCTCCTTCACTTGGGGCTCGGCTAGCTTTCTGGCGAGTCTTTCAGACCAGCTTGGTCTCAGTGGGGGAAGTGCAGGAGTCCAGCCACCACAGTGCTGTGAGATGAAGATGAATCCGGTTGTGCCTCTGAGAGAGCTTTCTCAATCTTCTGCTCAACTCTCTACTCGTATCTTCTTCCTCTGAAAACTCTTCTTCTGCCACCAGCCAGCCAAGTGGAAAATATTCTAATGAATTTCTCTTGCCTTGGAGAGAGGGCTTCTGGCGTAATTCAGCTGAAATCTGTCCGAGAGCCTCTGTCTGTTTCTTTTATACAAGAGGGATGAATTATGGGTTTTCTCCCATAGTGCTCTCTGGCCTTAAGAGCTTCAAGGGAGGTGTGAATTCACAAAGTTACACAGTTAACCTTGTGAACTCCAATGAGTAAAGGTGTGAACACAAGCATTGTATCAATTAGTTCTACTTAGTACCTTGTTTCAGATTCTGGCCCAAAACATCTTCTTGTAAGATTAGAGCAATAATCTATCAACTCTAATGAGTTAGCAGTTTGTAAAGATTCCAACATCCCTAACTTTAATTCACTTCCCCTCCCAATCCCCTTTAGGTTGAGATAGATTTGTATATCCAATTGGGTATTTCCTCTTTGAGCCAGTTTTAATGAGAATAAGGTTTATTCACTCTTCCTCACCACCCCCATTTTCTTTTCCATTGGAAAAGATTTTTCTTGTCTCTTTTATATGTAATAGTTTACCCCATCCTATCTTTCCCTTTTCCTTTCTCCTAGTATATTCCTCTATCATTCCTTAATTTTATTTTTTTTAGAAATCATCCTTTCACATTCAACTAACACTTTTACCTTCTGTCTATGTATACTTCTTCTAACTGCCCTAATAAGGATAAAGTTTTTTTTTACAAGTTCTTAAAAGTTTCTGTGTAGGAAAGTAAACAGTTTGACCTATTTAATCTTTTTTGATTTCTCTTTCCTGTTTGCCTTTTAATGGTTCTCCAGAGTCTTTAATTGAAAGTCAAATTTTCTATTCAGCTCTGGTTTTTTCATCAAGAATTCTTGAAAGACCCTTATTTCATTAAATATCTATTTTTTCTTCCCTACATGATTATACTCAGTTTTGCTGGGTAAGTGATTCTTGGTTGTAAATCTAGCTCCTTTGCCCTTCAGAATATCATATTCCAAGCTCTCTGATCCTTGTAGTTGCTAAATCTTGTGTGGCTCCAATATATTTAAATTTTTTTCTTGCTGCTTGCAATATTTTCTCCTTGATTTGGGAACTCTGAAATTTGATTACAATATTTCTGGGAGTTTTCATTTTGGGATCTTTTTCTATGCATTGTTTTAATTTCTACTTTACCCTCTGAACAGAATTCCTTGACAATTTCTTGAAAGATGATATCTAGCAACTCTGAGGTACACCTATCTGATTGGCTAAAATGACAGTTAATATAATGATAAATGTTGAAGGAGATATGGGAAAACTGGGATATATGCATTATTAGTGGAGTTGTGAACTGATCCAACCATTCTGGAAAGAAATTTGGAACTATGCCCAAAGGGCTATCAAACTGTGCATACTCTTTGATCTAGCAGTGACTCCACTGAATATGTATCCCAAAGAGATCATAAAAGAGGGAAAAGGACCCATATGTGCAAAAACATTTGTAGGAACTCTTATTATAGAAGCAAGGAATTGGAAATCAAGTGGATCCTCATCAATTGGAGATTGTCTGAAAAACTTATGCTATATGGAGGTGATGGAATACTATTGTTCTATAAGAAATGATGAGCAGCCTAATTTCAGAAAAGTCTGGAAAGAGTCATAGGAACTTATGCTGAGTGAAGTGAACAGAACTAGGAGAACACTGTATACAGTAACAGACGTACTCATTATATATGATAGACTTAGCTCTTCTCAGCAATGTGGTGATCTATGACAATTCCAATAGACTTGTGATGGAAAATGCTATCTGCATCAAGAGAGAAAACTATGGAGACTAAATGTGGATTGAAGATTTTTATCTTTTTTTGTTTGTTTGCTTTTCCTTCCTCATAATTTTTCCCCTTTTGGTCTTATTTTTCTTGCATAACATGACAATTGTGGAAATATATTCAAAAGTATTGTACATGTATATCTTTTCATGTATCTTGAAGATTATAAACTTATTATTAAAAACCTATAATTGTCTTGGGAAGAGGGGAGGGAAGGGAGAGAAGGAGAAAAATTTTGAAATACAAAATATTACAAAAGTGAATGTTGTTAAATGTTCCTGGGGGAAAATATTATATAAATAAAATTTTAAAAGTGAATCTTGAAAACTATCTTTGCATATATTTAAAAAAATAAAATTCTATTGAGAAAAAAAGATGATGTGTAGGATCTTTTTTGACTTTCAGATAGTCCAATAATTTTAAAATTATCTCTTCTGGATCTATTTTCCAGATTAGTTGTTTTTCCAACAAGATATTTCACATAGTTTTCTTTTTTCCCCATTATTTTTTTGATTTATTGTTTTTGATTTCTCATTAAAAATATTAGCCTCTTTTTGCTCAATTCAATTTTTAAGGAATTATTTCTTCAGTGAGTTTTTGAATATCGTCTTTCATGCACCCAATTCTACTTTTAAAGGAGTTGTTTCCTTTGGCAAATTTTTATACCTCTTTTTCTTTTTGGCCAATTCTGCTTTTTAAAGTATTCTTTTCCTCATTGGCTTTTTGTACATCTTTTACCATTTAGTCTCGTCTACTTTTTTAAGTGATATTTTCTTTTTTGGTGTCTTTTTTACCAAGCCATTGACTTGTTTTTCATGATTTTCTTGCATCATTCTCATTTGTCTTCTCACTTTTTCCTCTTCTTCTCTTACATGATTTTCAAAATCCTTTTTGAGGTCTTTACATGGCCTGAGGCCAATTTGTATTTTTCTTGGAGACTTTGGATGTAGGAGCTTGGATTTATTATATGTTTTGATCTTCCTTGTTACCATAGTAACTTTCTATGATCAGTCTTTTTTGTTGTTATTTACTTATTTTCCTTGCTTATTACTTGACTTTTAACTCTTTATTAAAGTAGGGCTCTGCTTTGAGAATATAGTGTACTGTCCCAAGCTTTAGGAGTTTGTGCAGTTGTTTTCAGAGATACTTCTGGGAACCTGTAAGTTTTCAGTTCTTTCAAGGTGGTATGATCTGAGGAGAGGTGTGTTTACTATTCTCCTGGCCTGTCCTCTGGTCTTTTCTGCCCTGAAACTGTAAGAAAGGTCCCTGTTCCACTGTGGTCACAAACTCTGGTGTGCTAGTGCTCCTCCTCCCCTTCCCTGGGACTGTTCCCCATGGCTGAGACCCAGATTTGAGTATGAGTAAAGCAACAGGATCATTTCTCAGCTGGAAAAAAGACCCATGTAATCTCTTTCTGACCAGTTGTTTGACCACTTTATCTTCTGTGGGCTGAGAGCTCCAGAGGCCAGAACTGCTTCAAGCATAGACCCTCAAGGTCTGTGTCTGATTTGCTGGAGCTGGGCTGTATTGGTGTGACTTGCACTGGACTGTGCTCCATCTCTGTTGCAATACTTTTCCTGACTACCTTATAGATTGTCTTGGATTAGAAATTTGTTTCATTACATCTTTTGTGAGTCCTACTGCTCTAGAATTTGTTTAGAGGTATTATTTAAAGGTATTTGGAGGGATGTGAAGGAGAGCTCAGACTCTTTCTGTTTAAATTGTAAGTTGTTTAAATTGTAAGCCTGTTGTTTTTCTGGTTTTACCTACTTCATCATATAGCAGTCTATGTTTTCCCATGCTTCTTTAAATTCTCCATATTCACCATTTTTATAGTACAGTAATACTATTCCATTGCATTCAAATAACACAATTTAATTGACTGTTGTTGACCAGCTGATATAAATCAATTTATTTTCTAATTCTTTGCTACCATAAAAAAATGTCATTGTGAATATTTTGCTGGATAAGGGAACTTTCTTTCTGCCTTTGGCCTCCTTAGGTAATATTTAGCATTTTTAGGATTTCTGAGTCAAAGTACATAAATATTTCTTGCACAAAATGACTAATATGGAAATGTTTTACATAATTGCAAATGCAGAATCTATATAATATTGTTTACTACCTCAGAAAGGAGAGAAAGGAGGGAAACAGGGAGTGATAAAATTTGAAATCAAAATTTCAAATAAATTTTTTTAATTAAAAAATTAAAGAGTATAGTTATTTTAGTCCCTTTTTTGTAAAAAATACAATCCAAATTGCTTTCTGGAATGGTCAGACCAATTCATAGTTCTAGTAATAATGTATTAGTTCCAGAGTAACTTATGCTAAAAGATATCTCTTTTCAGAGAAAGAGAGAGGGTTAGAGAGAAAGAAACAGAGAGAGAAAGAGACAGAGAGAATAGAAAGTAGATGGCATTAGCTGAATCAGAGACAAAAACAGCAATAGTAAAACAAGTGTGCACTAATGGAAAGGAAGAAGAAAGAGAGGGAGAAAAAAAGAGAATGAGAGAGAGGGAGAGAGGGATGATGAGAGAAAAGGAAGATAAAGAGAGAAAGTAAGAGAAAGAAAGGAGAGAGAAAGAGAGGAGAGAAGAGGGAGAAAGAAAAAGGGAAGGAGTGGAAAAGAAAGACCGAGAAAGGGCAGAGGAAGGGAGGATAAGAGGAAACAAAAGAAGGAGGTAGAGAGAAGGAGATATTGGAGTAACATTGAGTGGCACTCAGTGCGGAGATAGAGAATTAAACAGACAGACAGAGACAGAGACAGTCAGATACCACACAAACCTTGAGACAATAACAATAAAACACTGGCCTACTAAATACCAATAGAATGATGAAGCCCTTGAAGAGGAGACTGGGGAGGCAAAGTCTCAAATCACGAAGACTGCAGGAGGTGCTGAAATAGAGCAGAACCACCATGTTTAACAAACGTGGACTGTGTGCTGGTACTGTGAGTCATGAGAACTGTGCAGTTCAGGAAGCTGACGCTCTGATAACCTTGAGTTCTTCCATGATTGGTTAGAGTATCAAACCAAGGGAACTTTGGAAGTTTGGAGCCAACTGGAAAAGGTGGACTTACATGAACAAAAAATTGGTTTGCTATACACTTGAAAGGGAGAGGAGAGTTTTCTTGATTCTCTCATTAAGAAACCTTAAATTTTTTGTATCCTGGACCCTTTTGGCAATCAGGTAAAGTCTACATAGGCTTCTCAGAATAATGATTTCAAAGGTATAATATAAGATACATAGTATTAGAAAGGAATCCAATTATATTGAAATAGTTATTAAAATATTTTTTAAATGTTGACAGATTTCAGGTTGAGAATTTTTTATCTCTAGCATTAGATATAATTTTTTTCTCTGCTCATTACTCTATTAAATAAATGTATTTAATGCTTTAGCTTGAATGCTCAGTTTTCCTAGCTGAGGACATTGTTAGGGAGATAGCAAAGTAAACTGAATAATCTCTAAACAAGAAATAAACCAGAGGGATTTTGAGAGGGACCACCTGAAATTGGATTGGTATCCTTCTGGCAAGAGAGGTGCTCCAAGATCAGGGTTACACTTCCTATCAAAGAGAAATGCCCAAAGGCAGGATGAGCTATCTCAGGAGGTAGTGAAACAAGTGTGCACTAATGAAGGGAAAGAAGAAAGAGAGGAAGAAAGAGACAAGGAGAGAGAGGGAGAAATAATGAGAGAAAAGGGAGATAGAGAAG
The DNA here is from genome assembly GCF_016432865.1 of Antechinus flavipes. Lineage (NCBI taxonomy): Eukaryota > Metazoa > Chordata > Mammalia > Dasyuromorphia > Dasyuridae > Antechinus > Antechinus flavipes. The sequence goes on along the minus strand of NC_067398.1, from coordinate 674,618,190 downwards.
ATAAGAAAAAGAAAGGAGAAAAGAAGGGGAAAGAAAAAGGGGGGAGAAAGAAAGACTGAGAGAGTGGGAAGGAAGGGAGGAGAAGGAGAAGGGAGGCTCTCTTCTCTGGAGAGGTTTAAGTGAAAGTGAAATGACCATTTTAGGGGATTAAGGGAATGTTGGAAAGAAATTCTTATAAAAGCCCAGGTTAAGTGAGATGGATGCTGAGATCCCTTAAAATGTTAATATTCAGTGAGTGGGTTTGCCTGACTTTTGGTGCCTCACAAGGGTTTTCTTGGCAGAGATACTGGAGGTTTGCCATTTCTTTCTCCAGTTCATTTTACAGATGAGGAAACTGGAGCAAATAGGATTAAGTGACTTGCTCAGGCTCACACAGCTAGCAAATATCTGAGGCCACATTTGAACTTAGATCTTCCTATCACAAAGGAGAGAAATGGACCCATATGTGCAAAAATGTTTGTAGCAGCTCTTTTTGTGGTGGCAAAGAATTGGAAAAGGAGTGGATGCATCAATTGGGGAATGGCTGAACAAATTATGATACATGAAAGTAGTGGAATATTATTGTTCTATCGAAAATGACGAATAAGCTGATTATAGAAAGGCCTGGAGAGATTTATATGAACTGATGGTGAGTGAAACAAGCAGGACCAGGAATTGTACACAATTGTACACCATAACAGCAAAAATGTGTGATGATCAACTGTGAAAGGCTTGGTTCTTCTAAGCTTCAGTGATCCAAAGCAATCCCAATAGACTTTGGACAGAAAATGCCATCTGCATCCAGAAAAAGATCTAAGGAGACTGAATATAAATCAACACATGCTATATTCACTTCTTTTTTCTGTTTTTTTATTCTCTCCCATGATTTTTTTCCTTTTTGCTCTGATTTTTTTCTGCCAACATGATTCACAAAGCAATCTGTATTAAAAATAAATAAACTTACAAAAGAAAAAAAAGAACTTAGATCTTCCTGACTTCAGGCCTGCTGGTCTATCCACTGTATCACCAAGCTGCCCACACCATCTAGCTGTCCTCCTTGAGAAGATAAAATGAGATAATATTTGTAGGGCACTTTGTACACTTTAAGTTGCTATATATTTATTGCTGTCATTTTTATTACATTTTAAAGATTTTATTTATATAAAATATAACATAAAATATTTTATTATAAACTTCATTATATTTTATTATTGCTAACTATTATTTTATTTTTAAACATTAGTTATATTTGGAAAATAATATTGAAATATTAATAATAATGGTAAATATTTCAAAAGCTCTGGGAATGCCTACAGTATAAATTTACAAGGTGGGACATATTCTCCCTTTAAAGAAGCCACAAGGTATTAACAAAGAGAGGGCCAATCTCAGAGCCAAGAAGAGCAGGTTTCATGTCCTTCCATGACACTTACTGGCTATGTAATCTAGGCCAACTTCTCTAACCCTGATCCTCAGTTTCCTCCATTGTAAAAAGAGGGGATTAAACTATACAAGCTGTGATCTGATTGCCTATAATGATTGCCTTTTAAGTATATGAAAGCAGACATCATTCCCACCCTACTCTACTTCTCTCTCCAAGCTAAATGTTTCTTTAGCCAATATGGCCCGGATTTCACCTTTCTCTGATTCCTTCTCAGCTTATCAAATGTCTTTCTTTAAATGAATTTCCCAAAGCCAAATGCCATGCTCCTGATGAGGTGAGACATGGGCAATGTAGTGGGGCTGTCACTTTCCTGCCCTTCTTTTTCTTTCAAAACAGGGAAAAATGACCCCAGAAAGGATCTGTGCCTTGTTCTGGTTACATAGCTAGCAATCCATCCTCCCCTGCTGACCAGCCTGGGCCACTTTGAGGATCAAAGAAGAAAGTGGATGAGTTGTTTCAAGTGTACCCAGATGTGATTTGAAGTTTCCCAAAGTGATGACGTCTTTATTGCAGGCTATGAAGACCATTTGGATACACACTATTTACAAATCAGACAATCACGAGCCTTTGCAGAGTCCAGCTTGGGAGAGAGTGTTTTGTTGGCTGTCTCCCTCCATCTGGGCAGCTCAGTCTTGAGCCTTACAGCCCAGTTTATTGTCAGTTCTTTCTGTCAGTTTTCCAAAAAAGATGAGGTTTGCAGAATCAGAATCTGGAGGGTGGAAAAGCTCTTGGGGGGGGGGGAAGTAGGAATACTTCATGGGGCTTCTCTGTTCACAGCTGTCCCCAAAGGAAAGGGGGCATTCAGTGTAGTAAAGTGTTTCCTTACCTGAAGCCCAATGCCCCTCGTTTATAACCTCACAGAATCACAAGGTCTGAGCTGGAATGCAACTCAGAAGTCAACTCATCCAATTCCCCCTCATTTTTCTCAAGTTTGGTACCCAAAGTTCCACAGCTAGGAAACAGCACATCTAGCTCTTTCCCCCCAACATTAACCCTACCCTGGGATGCTGAAAGATCCTGGGGGACAGCTGAGTTCTTGGTAATTTGGAGTTTCCTCTTCACAGACTTCATCTATCACTGGTGAGCAATCTGGCTCAACCCAGAATGCTGGTCTTTTAAGAGACCCAGGGTATCAGAAGGATGGATATCTGGAGGCTGATAGAGGGGATGAGAAGTGGGATAGGGGACGTGGGGAACATAGGGATGGAGGATAAGAAGTATTCCCCAAAACAATTTCCCCAACTCCCCCTCACTTTTCACAAGTTCAGCGAGGGATCTGGTACCCCAAGTTCTACAGCTAGGAAATAGCACCCCTGATTCCTAGCTTCTTCCCCCCAGTCTTAACTCCACCCTATGATGCTGAGATGTCCCGGAGAACAAATGAGTTCTTGGTAACTTGGGGTTCTCTTTTCACAGACTTCATCTGTGTGAGCAGTCTGGCTCAACCTAGAATGCTGGTCTTTAAGAGACCCAGGGTGGCAGAAGGATGGATACTTGGAGGCTGACAGAGCGGGTGAGAAATGGACTAGGGGAGATGGGGGACATGGGAGAGGAGAAGAAGAAGGATCCCCCAAAACAATTTCCCCAGACTGTGGAGCAAGCAAGCAGCACCTCTCACAAGAGTAGATCTTGCTGGACTTCATGGTCAGACTCCCTGGGGTCGGGTGCATCACTAAACAGCTCTTGCATTAAGTGGAAAGATTTTTCTCCTGAATGCTTTCCTGGAGATCCTGGCAAGCCCCTGAAGGAAAATTCCATGGCGATATAAAAAGAGGTTTGAACCCAGCCGAGCTGTGACTGGCTAAACGGCCATAAATTGAGAAGAGGGGTTTGTCTGATCTCTGAGACAAAGGAAGACACAGAAGACTTGAGAGGAAGAGAAAGGGGATAATGGGCCCATAGATTTAGAGTTATCCTTTTACTGTGATACTTTTCTGAGAGCTGAAGGGAGTCAGCAGCATCTCCTTAGCTTATGTTTAGAGATGCCCCTGGGACAGATCTGCCTTATCCCTGCCCAGAAGGGGATGGGAGCCAGCCAGGGTGTGGGGCTGCTGGCTGGCTGATGACTTCTTCCACAATCATTCAATTCAGGCTGCTTTTCAATGTTTGATTCAATCCAAAAGACACTTAGTTTACAATCGAGGGTGAGAGAGTCAGGGAGGTGGAGAAAGAAATGGGAATAAATGCTGTACAGTAGAGAGGAAGGTCAAGGTGAAGCAGGAGAGGGATCCTTGGGTAAAGAACTGAGAGAAATCCGGGAAAGGAGTCACCACTCTCTCCCAAGGGAAGGGGAGAGAAAGGTGAGGTGGAGAGTTTTCAGGGAAGCCTTCCCAATTGAAAATGGCACATTTAAAGCTGAGTCTTGAAGGAAGGAAGAGCTGGAATGATACTGTGGAAAGGGGTCTGGATTTGGAGCCTAAGAAACTGGGTTCAAGTCCCACCTACAATATTTACTACCGTTTGACCTTGGTTGGGTAAGTCAGTCCCCCATTTGGAAGTATTTGTCCTTGTCTTTAAAATAAAGAGGCTCTATTTAGAACATGAAATGTCTTGAACAAACAATGTTAGATCTAGAAGGAATCTTTAAGCAGATAATGTCAAAGATGAGAGGAGGCTGGAGGAGGATAGAGACTTTAGATATAAAATGGCAGAGCTAGGAGAGTCTTCAGAACCCAGGATGCCAAAGCTGGGAGGATCCTTAGAACATACAATGTCAGAACTAGAAAGGATCTCAGAATGAAGAATATTAAGAGATCGAAGAGCCATTAGAACACAGAAGGTCAGAAGTAAGAGGGCCTTCAGAATACAAAAGGTCAAAGCTGGAAATGCCCTTAGAACATAGAATGTCAGAGCTAGGAAAGTCCTTAGAAGGTCAGAGCTGAAAGAGGCCTTAGAACAAAGAATGTCAGAGATGGGAGGGGCTTTAGAACCCAAAATGTCAGAGTTAGAACATAGGCTCTTTCCAGCTCCAGAACTGTGATTCTATAATTTTTGGAAATGGATTGGAATAAGGCAACTCCTAAAATCCCAGAGAAGGAGAGAGAATGATGATCCAGTCTGGCCAATACAAAGTCTGCCATGAGAAGAAGTATAAGGTGAGATAGTGCAGAGAGATGATAACTAGGCCCTTGAAAATTTGAATCAGAAATTTAGACTTTGGGGCAATAGGGGGCCACTGATGGTTTTTAGGTGGAGTAGTGACATGAATTGAGTGGTGCCTTACAAAGGTTCCTTAGGATTGCTCAGATAGAAACATTAATGAGAGAAGGAAGAAACCAGACAGACAATAGGGAGACTCTTAGTCTAAGGGAGAAGCCATGATTTGAGGTAAATCATCATGGAGACGGGCAGTAGGGAATGTTGACCCTAGAGAAGAGAAGGGGGTGGAAGCTATAGAAGCAAATTTAGGTTTGGTATCAGGGAGAACTTCTTAATAGGTTAAAAAAAAACAGGTTGCCTGAGAATGCAGAGGCTTGTTCCTTCAAGAGTGCAAGGGGAACATGCTGAAAAATGTTTGTAGCAGCTTTTTGTAGGGGCAAGGAACTGGAAACTGAGTGAATGTTGAAAACTATCTTTGGAAAGATTATTTGGAAAAATTGTTAAAATAAAAAAGTGAATTTTTTTAAAAAGAGTACAAGGGGAAAGGGAAAGGAATAGGTATTTATTAAGCACCTACTATATATGCCTGGCACCATGCTAAGTGCTTTATAATCTGATTATAATGCTATTAGTATCCCTCTTTTTACAAATGAAAAACCTCTTAGGTGATTTTTCCAGTATCACACAGCCAGGAAGTATTTGAGGCCAGATTTTAACTCAAGTTTTCCTAATTCCAGGCCCAACGTTCTACCCACCGTGCTACCTGGCTGCCTCAGAGGCTGGGTGACTATTCATCACGAATTGTTGTAGTAAGCTTCCTTCTAATGCTGTGATGCTGTGTGAAGGAAAAAAAGAAATCAAAGAAAGAGTAAGATTTAGATGTGGAGGATGAGAAACAGGGCAGAGCCAACAAAAACTCCCAGGTCACAATGGAGGAGACAGGGAGGATCATCCCCAGGATTGTGGAGATAGAACAGAGAGTAGAAGTCATTGAAACCAATCCTTTATCTTCACAAATGAGGAAATAAGGGACAGTGACTTACCCAGGATCACAGATCTAATAAGTGTCTGAAGTTGAATTTAAACTCAGCTTCCTGATTTGAGGTCTGATATCTCACCCACTACTCCACGTTGGTGATGAAGGGATGCGATGAATTATCTGGAGTGATGATTGAGTAATTTGGTAAGCAGGATATTGGACTCAGAGCCAGGAAACGCAGGTTCTCATTCTGACTTAGTTGCTAAATTAACATTGGATCCTTTTCTGGAACTCAGTTTTCTCAACTGAAAAATTAGAGGTTGGAGTAAATAATCTCAAAAGCTCTTTCTAATTTTGTGTTCTAAAATTTTATTATAGCTCTGACATTCATCTTCTCAGGACTCTCCCAGCTCTGACATACTCTGTCCTAAGGGCATCCTGGGTTCTAAAGGCCCTCCCAGCTCTGACCTCCTGGGTTCTAATGGCCCTCTTAGCTCTGACATTCCATGTTCTGAGGTTATATATCCCATGTTTTAAGGGTCCTCTTAGTTCTGAGATTCTGGGTTCTCAGAACCCAACTGTGATATTTTAACTCAGAAGTACTCCTAGTATGAATACAGAGAGGACTGGCGAGACTTACATGAACTGATGCTAAGTGAAATGAGCAGAACCAGGAGATCATTATATACCTCAGCAACGATACTGTTTGAGGATGTATTCTGATGGAAGTGGATTTCTTTGTTAAAGAGAGCTAACTCAGTTTCAATTGATCAAGGATGGACAGAAGCAGCTACACTCAAAGAAAGAACACTGGGAAATGAATATAAACTGCTTGGATTTTTGTTTTTCTTCCTGGGTTATTTATACCTTCTGAATCCAATTCTCCCTGTGCAACAAGAGAACTGTTCGGTTCTGCACACATATATTGTATCCAGGATATACTGTAACCTATTCAACGTGTAAAGGACTGCTTGCCATCTGGGGGAGGGGGTGGAGGGAGGGAGGGGAAAAATCAGAACAGAAGTGAATGCAAGGGATAATGCTGTAAAAAATTACCCTGGCATGGGTTCTATCAATAAAACGTTATTTAAAAAAAAAAAAAAGGAAGTACTCCTAGTTCTTAAATCCTATGCTCTAAGCTAGTACTTTCCAGGCCTGACTTTCTGGGATTCCCATAATTCTTTGTGTCCCCCACAGCAGTTAGCGCAAGGCTGAGCAGGCAGAGGATGTTCATCAGCTATGAAGGGAAGACAATTCAGGTAGGGACTGATCCGCCACTGAAGCCTGGCCTGCAAAGCTGGATGACATCACCGGTCACCAAAGCAGAAGGTGATGACCCAGCAACAACCCTTTGGCAAGAGGAGAGGTCAGCTCTGGACCAGGATTGCCGAGAACATCCTCTCCCTGCTTGGGTCTTTATCAAAGGACCAGAAGGGCCTTGGAGAAAACCATGCTTGAGTCCCATCCTCCAAGGGGGCCCTGCTGGGAACCTTTCCCACCAGCAGAGGATGAAGGAGGGGAATGGCAAGAGAGAGAAGAAGCTGTTCTCAGGCCCCTTTCCCAGGCCTCCCTTCCTCATCCCATCCGGGGCTGGCCAGGACTCAGGTGGCTCCCCAGAGACAGGTGTGGCCCCAGTTCCCTCCAAGTTAACTGGAGATGAAACAAGCACCCTCCACTCCCCCCACTGCACACACGAACACCTCCTCCCACCAAACGGTTTGAGTCTTATCCAGTTCTTTTCCATGAATCCCCAGAGTGCAAAGAGTTGGCAGGGCTCGGTCCAGGTGCAGGTAGCCAGTGGTGGAAGCGTACGATATCCCAGGCCTCGAAGCCAAACTCGTCTCCGGCCCACCCACTCCCCACCCTTGAAAACACCTTCACCATCCGCTCTGGGGCCCCTCCCCTGCGATTCTGGGGAGTCTGCCTGGATGGCGCTAGAATGTCATGTCCTAGAGAAGGGGGGAGATCCCTCGGAGACCACCGCCCATCCAAACCCTTCAGTGTACGGATAAGCAAACCGTGGTCAGTGAGGAAGAACACGTGACCCACCTTCTGGCCCACACCTCTTTTAATGAGACCATTGGGTTCCCATTAGAACTGTGATGTGGCCATGACACAGGCCATGACACACTGACTCTGATGGATTCTCCCTCCTTCCCAGGGAGAAAATGACAGAGCAACATCAGAACTTAGAGGTCAATCAGGCTTCCAATTCCACCTCTACTTGTTACCTGTCTGATGGTGGATAAACCATGAAAGTCTTTGGGTCTTGGCTTTGTCACTTGTAAAATGGAGGAGGAGCTGTTGACTTTCTAGCCTCCCTTTAGTACAAAGATTCTTATGATCCTCTCACTTTGCAAATGAGGAAACTGAGTCCCATCCACCCACCCCCACTCTCACTGTTGTACTGAGGAGGAAAAAGAATCAGAAAGTTGCCTAAGTTGTCCCAGAAAATGTTGATTTTATCCCCAAAGAAAAGATTTTAGACCTAGAGATGGAAGAGATTTCAGAGGTCCCCTAGACCAATCCTCTTATTTTTACAGAGAAGTAAACTGAGGCTCATCACAGTTAAAAGATTCACCCACAGAAGTAATTAGGTCTTCTGAATCTGAAACAAATATTCTTTCTCCTGAGAAAGTGTGTGTGTGTGTGTGTGTGTGTGTGTGTGTGTGTGGTATGTATGTATGTGCACTGGACTGTCTTATGCTCAGCGTTCATTTTATGATCCAGATGTCTTAATTAATAGCTCTGGTCTTTTCACTAGGAATCGGCAACATAGTCAGCAAGCTTAGGAAGAGCTTTAGAAAGTGCATTATTATTATTTATTGACCCAGTGGAAGGTCCCCAAACAAAGAAACAAAAATACCGGTTGCTATGTAGCTCTGTGCTCAAGGCCTCCTTCACGCTTGGCCCTGAGAGCCGGAGCCACATCCTGAACCAGAGACAGAGTCGGACGTGATGGATAGAATGCCGTGCTCTCACCCTCTCCCGGTGACATGGGCAGGGAGCCACATGGCTCCTCCACGCTCCACTTACTCCTTGTTTCTGGGGAGAGCATCCCCATGGTCCAGCCACCTGCCCCCACTTACCCTCGTTCCTGGCTCTGGCCTTGGCTACCCGTGCCCATCAGAGCGGGGAAGGAGGGAAATGGGAAACATGATTCCTTTTCCAGGGAATGCCCAGGAGGTAAGTGTCTGGACCTGGGGACCGCCTGCTTCTCAGATCTCCAGGAGGGAGTCCAAAACCAGACTCTTCGCACAACTGGAGGCATGGGGCTGGAGAAAAATTCCATCGGCCGGGATGGGCCCAGAGGCCAAGTCACCCTGGGGAGGGGGGCCTCCAGCTCTTCATTTCCTACCAGTTAATACCCCTGCACGCTGCCCAGTGCCAACAGGCTGGAGCCTGGGCATGGAATCTTAGGGGAGAGGAGGAGGTCTGCTGCCAGACGGAGGCTTTGACTTCTCCACTTAAAATCCAGGCTTCTCACACACGCCTTCCTTCTGGAAACTCCAGCGGAAACAGTCGCTGCCTTGATTCCTCTCAACCCTATTCCCAGTGCCTGTCTGACGTGATGTCCCCACAGGCAGAGTGGGAAGAGCCCCAGACCGGAGACCGAGGGTCTAGTCCTGCCTCTGCCAGCGAGTCACCGGGAAACCTTGGACACGGTTCTGGCCCTCTCTCTGTTTCTGTTTCCTCACCTGGAAAATGAAGGGGAGGACTTGGATAGATGGCCTCAACTCTTACTTACGTCCTGTGTTCTCTGTTCAAAGATCCTGAAATTCAATAGTCTAAGGACCTTCCCAGTCTGACATTCTATATTCTGTTGTGAGAACAATTCCAGACCTGCAGTTGTACCCCCCAAGAGTGTGCAACCTTTAATGTTGATTCAGTGGAAAGAGCAGAGTCGGAGGACTGGAAAGGGAATCCCAGTTCTGCTATTTATGGTGTGCATGTGATCTTGGATAAGTCATATAACCTTCTGAACCTCAGTTCCTCATCTGTTAGAGAGGGGAGTTGCCTTAGACGTTCTCCAAGGTCCCTCCTAGGTCTAAATCCTAAGATTCCGTGATTCCATTCCAGCCCTAACATTCTATAATCTGTTCTATGGTCCCTTCCAACTCTAAATTGTTATGATCTATGAATGAGAGGGGGATTTCAAATCCTCCCCTCTGGGGCTCAACAGTACAAGCCTAATCCCTCACTCAGAGGGAGTCAGAGGCTTTGAGAACATCCTGCATTCTCAGAACAGCAGTGGACGCTTTGCCCACTCCAGCAGATGACTGGGACCATTCTCTTGGGTTGAATTAGTGGAGGGGAGGGAAGGAGGAGAGCTCATGAAGCATCCCCAGTCATTGGTGGACCAAACTGTCCATCAAAGATCAGGCCAGCCAGTAACAAGCTAACTACTATTTAACTCTCATTATTGATGCTTCTTCCCGTTGGTAACTTAGAGCTCCAGCTGCTGGTAATATTGTAGAGAAAGGAAAATGAAAGAGGTAGAATTAGGAAGGAATGGTAGATGTTGCAAGGAAGTAAATTGAGGCAGAAACAATTAGAGCTCTACTTAGTTCTGCCTCCCTTAAGGACTCTAAGCAGGGGCTGGATCCCTGTCTGGCATGTTATAGTGGGGGTTCCTGTTAGGTATAGGTTAAGGCTAGATGGCCGTCAAGGTCCCTTCCAACTCAAATTCGGTGACTCTGTGCGTCTGGGTTCCCTCTGACCAGAAGAAATTCCACATTTTTTCCTGCTCCCTAATTATTCCTAAGCTTTCATTAGAACTAAAGTCTTGGACCAAGTTGACCTCAGACCTCAAGCTGGAGCTTTCATTAGCTACCCCTGGAACTAGTGCCCCCTTGGGTATCTCTAATAAAGAGCTGGTTTTCTCCTTGGCGTTCACTGCCCGAGAGTGACCTAAGTTAATTACATGCCCTCTGAAAAAACATCTCCTCCCTTTAGCATGTTTTCAAAGGACGGTTTCAGGCCTTGGCTCTTGGGGCTGCCACTAGAAGGACCACTGAGGAGGGTCTGTGCCTTGTGAACTGTCCTGGTAGAGGGGAACACTCGTGGCTTCCTGGGATGCCCTATCTGACCTGGTCCATAAAGGGAAAATTCCGGTTTTCATTCTATGCTCCAACTCCAAGAATTACCTTCCTGAGTCTAGAAGTGGAAGGATACAATAGCGAGCTGGACAAATTTGGAGTCACAGAACCTGTGTTCAAATCCCAACGGCTACTGCATCTGCATAATATTGAGCAAGTCACTTTCTGTCTCCTGCAAAATGCAAATTGCTGATTAGGTGACTTTCTCCATCCATATATCTAATGGTCTAGAGCAGAAAGTCTTAATTTGGGGTCTTGATGTATGTCAAGGGGTCCCTGAAATTGGATGGAGATTGCATCTTTAATTACATGTTTTATAATAGATTCTTTTATGATCCCAGGTATGTTAGGAAATGAAGTAGGTACGGAGCTGGACTCAGATCCTTGGCATTCAGTTGTTTTTTTAGTCATGTCCAGCTCTTTGTGACCTCATTTGGAGTTTTCCTAGCAAAGAGTTATTTTGCCATTTCTTTCTCCAGCTCATTTTTATAGATGAAGAAACTGAGGAAAATAAGGTTAAGTGACTTGCCAGGGGTCACACAACTAGTGTGTTTGAACTCAAGAAGTTGAGTCTTCCTGATTTCAGGGCCAGTTTTATCCACTGCTGGCCCAGGATTAGTAAAACCTGAGTTCAAATCCAACTTTGGAGGTGCCATACCACACCCATCAGATTGGCTAACATGACAGAAAATGACGAATATCAGAGGGGATTTGGGAAAACTGGGACATTAATGCATTATTGGTAGAGTTGTGAGCTGATCCAACTATTCTGGAGAGCAATGTGGAACTATGCCCCAAAGGTTATAAAACTATACATACCCTTTGATCCAGTAATAGAACTACTAGGTCTGTATCCCAAAGAGACCATTAATAAAAGGAAAGGACCAAAGTCTGCAAAAAAAAATTTATGGCAGCTCTTTTTGTGGTGATAAAGAATTGGAAATGGAGTGGATGCCCTTCAGTTGAGGAATGGCTGAACAAATTGTGCTATATAAATATAATGGAATACTATTGTGCTATAAGAAATGCTAAGCAAACTGATTTCAGAAAAACCTGGGAAGACATTATAAGACATTATATAAAAATCTGAGACATTATAAGACTTATGACAGAAAATGCTATCTACACCCAGAGAAAGAACGATGGAGTCTGAATGATAATTGAAACATATTATTTTCACTTTTGGGGTCTTTTTTTCTTAGAATTTTTCCCTTCTATTCTGAGTCTTCTTTCACACTATGACTAACATGGAAATATGTTTAACACAATTGTACATGTATGACCTATATCATATTGCTTGCCATCTTGGGGAGAAGGGATGTGAGGAAAGGAGAGGAAAATGTGGTACTCAAAACCTTATAAAAGTGAATGTTGAAAACTACATGTAATTGGAAAAAATAAAATCTTTTTTTTTTTTTAAATCCATCCTCAGATTCTTGCTGTGTGACCTTGGGCCAGTTTTGTCACCTCTGTCTGCCTCAGTTTTTTCAACTGTAGAATGTGAATCACAATAGCGCCCCCTCCCAGGATTGTAGTGAGGATCAAATGAGATTTTTGTAAAGTGTTTAGCATAGTGTCTGCCATGTAGTAGGCGCTATGTAAATGCTAATATTGTAGTTTTCCCCCTGAGAAAGAGTCATATCACCAGACTACCAAAGGTGCCCTGTAATGACCGCATATTTAAAATCAGCCGGAGTCAGGAATTCAGGTTAAGGGAAAAATCTTCACTCTTTATTGAAGTGAAGAGGTGAATAAGGATTGCAATAACAATATGGGCAGCTGCGATTGGAAGCCAGCTAACAGAGGGGGATCTCAGCTGAAAGGTTGTCACAATGGCAAAAGAAAGCAGTCTCTCCTCCCCGTCCTTTTCCACTCCCCTGCCTCCACCCACCAAAATCATCATTTCCTATACAACACATCAGGACTTGCACAAAGAGTGGGTGGGGGCCATTCTCTCTCCAAGCTTATCTATTAATAGAGTATGGTCCAATTACTATTTAGCCTCATGTGCTTGGAACCTCAGTGCATCAACTCAAGCCTCAGCCCATTACAGTGCCCATCAAATAAAAAAGTAGTATGAATCTTTGGTGGTGACAAAGAATTGAAAAATGAGTAGATGGTCATCAATTGGGGAATGACTGAATAAGTGATAGTATATGAAAGTAATGGAAATTATTGTCCTATAAAAAATAATGAACAAGCTGATTTTTAAAAGGTCTGGAACAATTTATACAAACTGATGCTGAGTGAAAGTAACTGCAAGATTGTGTGGTGATCAGCTATGAAATGTTTGGTTCTTCTCAGTGGTTCCATGATCCAAGGCAATCCCAATAAACTTTGGAGAAAAAATTTCATCTGCATCCAGAGAAAGAACTATGCTACACTCACCTTTCCCCCTTTTCTTCTGTTTATTTTTCCCTCTCACGGTTTTCCCCTTTTATTCTGATTTTTCTCTCCCAACGTGATTTATAAAGGAATGCTTATTTTAAAAATAAATGTACACATATAATCAGGGAAAAAAGAAAACAATAAAAACAATAAAAAAAGTTTTTTTAAGAAAGAACCTTTGGAGTAGGGGGGCTTTATACAAATGCTTAGACACATGAAAGTAGAAAAGCAATATTTGTGAAATGTGAAGGGAGGAAAAGAGGAATGATAGATAATGGCAAGATGGTAACCTGAGACACTAGGTGGTATCTTCAATAGAAAGATGGTAGAAATAGAGGGAATGTAGGGAGAAAATAATGAGTTCAGTTTAGGACATTAGTTTGAGATGTCACTTAGACTTAGAGTTGGAAAAATCCAACAGGCAATTTATGACTCAGAACTGAAAATAAGAGATGTAACTGAAGCTGAATCTCAACTCTGACTTTCTCCCATGTCTTCAGTGACCACTTCTACTAGATGACACCTAGAACTTGTCGGGGAGGGAAGAAAGTAATGGGCCTGGAAATCAAAGAGCCCGTCTGGGAATCTAAAAAGACAAGGTCAAGTGGCTTGAAATTCTGTCCCAGAAGTTTCTCATCCTTCATAGCCATACCAAAATTATAAACTTCAAAATATCCTTGAGATTCCAAACATGAGTTTCAATCAGGTAAGACCATGATTAGAAAACTATTTTCCACAACTGTCCAAACATTGATTCATCAAAATTTGAGAAAAAATTCTAGTAGGTGTTACCATGCTAGATATTCAAAACACCAAACTACACAGAACAAAAAGACTGCAAAATATATAGGCCAAGTGAAAGACTAGATACATAGCATCTTAGTTATCCCAACTGCTATTGGAATTGATTCAAGGATGCTTCTAGTGACTCAGCAAAAGATGACGATATGCTCATTTAATTATCAAAGCAATAAGCCACTGGACATCACCTATAAATGAATATCACATGGACCATTTCTATCTGAATCCCATCAAAAATGATGAGAGTGATGATAAAATAATAACAATAATAATCCAGTCCATATTTCCATAAGCCTGCTTATTATTTCCCTTACAGTTCTGTCAATCAACAATCATTTCTTAAGCATCTACTGTGGACCAGATACTGTATTAAGAACTGAGGATACAAAAGGAGAAAAAAGACAATTCTTGTTCTCAAGGAACTCTCAATCTAAAGGGAGAGACAAAAGACAAACAAAGTATAAAATAGCCATATATTAAATTAATTAGTTAAATCCATATAAATTGGAAATAATCAACAGAGAGAAAGCTCTAGTATTTAGGGGGATTGGGAAAGGCTTCTTGCCAAAGGTGGAATTTTAGCTGGAACTTGAAGGAAACCAGGGAGATCGGGAGATAGAGATGATGAGGGGGAGAATTTCAGGTATGGAAATACATTGAAAATGCTCAGAGCACTTCCCATAAAATTACCTTGTCAGTCAGTAAGACAAAAAACTATCTATTAAGCACATAATGTATGCTAGACACTGTGCTAAGCATCTGGGACACAAAAAGAGGTAAAAGACAATCTCTTCAAGGAGTTCACATTCTAAAAAGAGAAGGCAGGGGACAACAAGCAAAAAAATGTACACACGAAGTATATTCAAAAGACAAGAACTAATTAATAGAGGGAAGTCTCTAGAATTAAGAAGATTTAGGAAACATGATTTCTGAAGATGGCATTTTAGTTGGAACTTGAAAAAAGGCAGGGAATCCAGTAGGCATAGATAAGGAGAGAAAGCAATTGACTTTGTATCTACTTTGTATCTTATGTATACTTTTTTATATACATATTAGTTTTTCCATTAAAGTTTAAGCTCTATGAGGGCAAGACTTTTTTTCTACTCCTGGTACTTAGGACAGTACTTGGTACATGCTAATCTCTTAAATTTATTCATTTTCAGTTGTGCCCAACTCTCTTTGATGTCATTTAGGGTTTTCTTGGCAAAGATACTAGAGTAATTTGCCATTTCCTTTTGCAGCTCAGAAGAACTGAGGCAAAGAGGGTTGAGTAACTTGTGCAGGATCACATAACTTCTTAGTATGAGACCAGATTTAAACTTGAGTCTTCCTGGCTACAGACCCAGAGATTTACCCACTATACCACACAGCCACCCCATACTCCCTCCTCTAGTGATCCTCAAAGCTGAGATAGGCCAGGTCTCTTCTTAGCATTAAGGCAGCAGCTGCCTTCCTGTACCCTCAGCTCAGTTCTCCTGCCTCTCTGATCGCAGTTACATCAATCAGCCAGGCTCCAAACCTTGAAGTTACCTAGTTCTCTCCTTTTTTAACTTGTCCCTTGTTCCAAGAGGTCATCAAATTTTGTCTGTTCAATTCCAAAAGACTCAGTGAAGAAAAATGCTAGAACTGATGAAGTCCAAATACAGATCAAAGCATGCTATTTTTCACTTTCTTGCCTAATTTTTTTAGTTTTACTTTTCTTTCACAAAATGACTAATATGGAAATAAAGTTTTACACAATTGCACATGTATAATCTATATCAAATTGTTTACCATTTCAGGAAGAGAAGAAGAGATAAAGGGAAGAATAGAATGTGGAACTCAAGAAACCAGAATATTAAAAAATTGTTTTTACATGTAATTTTACATGGTTTTAAATTTAATTTTTATGTTTTATATGTAATGTTTACATTATATGTTATGTAATGTATAGATGTAATATAGGGGGAAAATTGTTATTTTTTTAAATCTTGTCTGTTCTTTCTTTGAGATATATCTCACATCCATCCTTTTCTCCTCATCACTACAACTGCCATCTTAATTCAGGTCTAATCATCTCCCACCAAGACTTTCCTAAATCACCTCTCTGTCTATCCCATGCCTTGCCCTCCAATCCTTCCTATAAAAGCCACTAGTCATCTTCCTGATCAAATATTTTCAATTTGCTGAAGAAAATCCACAATTCTCAGCCTGGCATTCAAGGCCCTCCATTACATGACTCAACCTACTTTCCCAGTGATGAACTGCCTCTAGGTCATGCCATATTATTTCCAAGATCTTTGGCTTTTATTCATGCAATTCCAATGGTATGTTGAGAAATGTTTAACAAATGGCTCTCAAAAAATCCTCCAACTTGTCACCTTATTTTTCTTTTTTTTTCTTTCTTTTTTTTTTTGCTAAGGCAATTGGGGTTAAGTGATTTGCCCAGAGTCATACAGCCAGGGAATATTCAATGTCTGAGACCAGATTTGAATTCAGGTTCTCCTGACTCCAGGGTTGGTGCTGTATCCACTGTACCATCTAACTGCCCCTTATTTATCATTAATAAAATTTTCTTCATCACATTCTAAAGTGGAAACAATCAATAAAATAATATATCACGTCTTAATTTGTAGCCTTTGCCAAATTTCCAAATGTTCATATTAAAAATTTAATAACTGGCTCTCAGAACTCCTGTTAGTCCCCTCTAATTTCTGAGTATTAATATTTTCTGCATCCTCAAAGCCTGATTCAAATAAAGCTTCATCCACTGAGCCTTCTCTAAGAATCTTAGCTGGCAATTGATCTGTTTTCTCTGTACCCCCAAGACTCTTAGACAGCATTGAGTCTACATACCTGGTTTCTGAATAACTGAACACTATGATTCCATTCACACTAAGGAAGGGGAAAGGCTTTGAAAGAATGGGGAGTGTTTAATCTGAAAAGGAAAGTCTGGGAGCAAGGAGAGGGGAAATTTCGGACATAATAGTTTCTCTCAAAACCAGTTTTCCCAGAAATTTTTGTGAAACAATGAGTTTTTATCCCAGAAGCTGGAATCTGGGGCTTTATCAAATATTAGATACCATAGGCATTGATTATTGTGTCATGTGTCTTTAATCACTGATCCACCACTCTAATATAGCTTTAGGTGTGGTACTGCCATACCACCAGGCTTTATAATTTTTTCATTAATTCCCTTGATATTCTTGCCCTTTTGCTCTTCCAGATGAATTTGAAAAATACTTCTTAATAATTAATAATAATGGGAGAATATTGTACTATAAGAAATGACAAGCAAGTGGATTTCAGAAAAACCTGGAAACACTTACATGAACTGATGCAAAGTGAAGTGAGCAGAACCGGGAGAATACTGCAACACTGTGTAATGGTCAACTATGAATGATTTCATTCTTCTCAGCAATACATAGATCCAAGACAATCCCAGACTTATGGCAGAAAATGCTATCCACATCCAGGGAAAGAAATATGCAATCTGAGTGCAGATTGAAGCATACTATTTTCATTTTTTTCATAATTTTCTTCATTTGTTATATTTCATCTTTCACAACATGACTCTTAAGGAAATAGGTTTTTCATGACTGGACAGCTATAACATATCAAATTGTTTACTATTTTGGAGGGAAAGAGGAAAAATAGAGAGAGGGAGAAATTTTGGAACTCAAAAAAAATTTTAAATGTAAAAAATTGTCTTTATGTGTAATTGAAAAATAAAATACTGTTAAACATTATATTAAATTAAAATAAAAAAGGATCATGGATAGAAGAGTATATAGAGAGCCAGACTGAAAGAGAGGAAGAACTGGGTTCAAATTTTGTCCAATATTGGCTAAGTGACCTTGAGCATTTCATTTAACCTCTCTCCCTCAGGCAATTGGCTTTGATACTACTAGGTAATTCATGAAAGACCATAAATAAAAAAGCCTATAATAGGAACTTACATAGTTGGTTGAAAATTTTTCTTCCTCATTAGGAATTCCCTATGCCAATGAAATCATAGATTTAATTAAAAAAAAAAACTAGAGCTTGCCAAAAGTATAATTGCTACCCTTGAGAGGTAATGAGTTGTCTATTCCTGGAGATCTGCAAACAGAAATTGAATAACCATTTGTTGGCTATGTTTTGGAAGGAACTGTTCTTCAAATATGGATCAGACCAGATTGCCCTCTGAGGTTTCCCTTTGCTAGAATGTACTCCTTTCTCACCTCGTCCTCTTGGATTCTTCAGCTTTCTCCAAGAAAGCCTCAGCTCAAAAGGTCCCTCCACACAAGGACTTTTCTGACCCCTCATGAACCCCAAAAGTGGCTCCTCCTAAAAGAGATCTTGTATTCATTTTTAATATGCTTATATGGGCTTATGTTATTTCCTTCAAAGGGATGTCATATCTTTGAAATCAGGAGTCATTTAACTTACATTTTGCTATGATTCTCCATTACTTAAATGTTTATTATTTGATTAATATGGAATGATAGTAGGAGGGGATGGTAGGGCCATGTATATCTTCTTTCACCTCTGTGCTGACATGACAATTTCCAAATCGGTGAAGGAGGACCCTAGAATTGGAATGGCAAAGTCCTTGGAATAAGCAAACAGAACTAGGAGGCAGCTTGGTGATACAGTGATTAGAATGCTAGGTGAAGATCTGAGTTCAAATCCAGCCTCTGACACTTATAAGCTGTATAACTTAACCATTATCTGCCTCAGTTTCCCCTAATATAAAATAGGGATCAAGATGGCATTTTCATCCCAAGGCTATTGTAAGGACCAGAGGGTAGTTAATTGTAAAACTCAAAAGCTATCTCAGCATCTTCCAGACCTCATAATATCATACATAGCACCCTAATTCCCCCTCTCTCTGGTAGCACTGAGACCCAGAGCTATTCTTCATCTCCAGACAGAGACATAGGCAAGAGACTCGTTCCCTTGGCACACTGTAGAATCAACTCCCCCTAAAATGCTTCTGGAAGTCAGCGGACCCAGACTCTGATGTTTAATTAAACTGATGTGATCTTGAATAAGTCACAACCTTCTGGCCTCAGTTTCCCGAGGAAAATGGGGAATTGGGCAGCTCTAAATGTAGAAGTCTATGATTCATGAATCCACAACTTAAGGCTCCCTCACTCTCCCTAATCAGATTCAACTCTGAGTCTCCACATCCCTCCTCTCTCCTCCTCATATATTCCATTATGAGTCTCTTCACGCATTCAGTATCTCCCTCTTACACAGACTCCCCTTCTGCTCTGCCCACTCCAGATCAACTCCCACTTGAGACTGCCATCGCAAATGCTCAGGGGCACGCTTAACACCTACCTAAGTCAGCATCCAGAAACAACTTTGTATGATATTACAGCTTTCCCTGCAAAACTGCCTGCCATCCTCTCACTCCTTGATACCCGGGATGTCAGACCTGGAAAGCAGCTTGGAATGTTGGAGCTGGTTTGTGTCACATGTGTGGCCCAGCCCACCACACCTGGCCAGCTCCTGTCACACTGCCCTGTACACCCCTATCTCCTTCCCAGCTGCCCTGCCATGGGGACCATAGACCATGCCCTGGAAGAGAGATGTCAAAAACCCAGCCTCTACTTGCAACACTCCCTACCGTGGCCAGAACCAGATTGAAATATAATTGGGCTTTCCCAAAATAAATAAATAAATTAAATAATAAATAAATAAATTCCCAGAATAAAAGATAAAGTTTCACAAAATAAATAAAATTCTAAAGAAAATAGTTAATGTTCATATGTGGTCAATAAGCTGATGCAGGGATGCCTCCTTTGAAATCATTGACCTGGGCAATTTAACCTTTCCCATTTAGAACTCTCACTGTTGGGGCTCAACACCCCAAAAGTTAATGTATCCCTTGTGATACAGTATATTAGGCCATGCTTTGATTGATCACCCCAATTGTCTTCTTTTTCTGCTTAATAGCATTTTATTTTTTCCAATTACATGTAAAGATAGTTTTTAACATTCGTATTTGTAATTTGAGTTCCCAATTTTTTTTCTCTTTCCCTCCTTTCCCTCCTTCTTCCTCGAGACAACAAGTAATCCAATATAGATTAGACTTGTACAATCATATTAAATATTTTTCCACATTAGTCATGTTGTGAAAGAAAAATCAAAACAAAAGGGGAAAACCATGAGAAAGAAAAAAAAGTAAAAATAGTATGCTTTGATCCACATTCCATTTCCATGGTTCTTTCGCTGGATGAAGATGGCATTTTCCATTCCAAGTCTCCCAATCATCTGTTTTGGCTCCTTCTTTTCTTTCCTGTGCTCCTCCATGCCTTTGCATTTTGGTTCTGGAATCGTAATCAAATAAATATCACCATTTTAAATGAAAAAGGGTATGGGAGTCTAGGGTCTCATGGTTCTACTTCCTGGACCCTTTCAAACCAAAACATCCATCACAGCCACTGTTCCCCCAATATATGGTCTCTCCCAATTAGAATGAAATCTCCTTGAGGACAGGAACTGTTTTAATTTTTGTTTTTGTTTTGCCAGCATTTAGCACACTCCTTGACATATAGTGAGTGCTTGATAAATTCTTCATTAATTCACTCATTCATGGAACATAGAATGTGGAGAAGAGTAGAATAGTAGGGAGAGAGCTGACCTAGCACCTGTGAGACACATGCTAGCTATGTAATCACGAGGAAATCACTTCATTTCTCTGAAACTCAATTTCCTCCACTATAAAATGAAAGTTTTTAAAAGGCCATAGTATCTACCTCACAGGGTACTTGTGAGGATCAAATGAGTTATTTTTTACAAAATTACAAAATTTTACAAAAAAAAATAACAAAAAGTTAGTCTTTTTTAATGTGTGTGAGAGAGAAGCAGTTGGGGTTAAGTGACTTGTCCAGAGCCATGCAGCTAATAAGTGTTAAGTGTCTGATGCTAGATTTGAACTCTGATCTTCCTGATTCCAGGAATAGTACTCTATCCACTGGGCTACCCAGCTGTCCCTAATTTTGTTTTTTAATGCTAGTCAGGAAGCTTTGGTTAGATCTGAGAGTGGGAAGACCAGTTTCTGACACTGATTATGTGATCCTGGACAAGTCATTTAATTCTGTCTGCCTCTGTGTCATCATCAGCAAAATGGGTTTATAATCATCCAATTAATGGAGAATCAGGGCAGGGACTTGTGCTTCAGGATAGGAAATAAAATGCTGCCTTTGTCGTTTCAAAGGTGTGTCTATTCTCCTAGGCACTTATTCTTGCAAAAAATGTAAAATAAATCTTGCCTGCATTTTTTTAAAAATGGGGTTAAAAATAGCAACTACCTCTCAGGGTTGTTGTGAAGGTCAAATGAGATCATATTAATAAAGCATTTGGCAAACCTTAGTGTACGTCAATGTTAGCTATTATTATTGATACTATTGATACTACTATTTAAAAAAAAAAAACCTCACAATGTCAGGGCTTGAAAAGTGGCTTAGAAGTGAAAAGGGTCACCATTGGGGAATGGAGGGTGGCGATCTGAACACAGATTGTCCTGCTGGCTGTCTTCTTTGATGATCCATGTCATGTCCACTAATTATGGATGTCCCAAAGGCTCCATCCTGGGCCATTTTCTCTTCTCCCTCTATATGAGTGTATACTATCTCACTTGGTGAACCCATCAATTCTTCTCTATCCAGCTCTTTCCTGAGCTATGGTTCTGTACTCTTGTTGTTCAGTCATGTGCCACTCTTCATGACCCTATTGTGCATTGAGTTTTCTTGGCAAAGATACTGGAGTGGTTTGCCATTTCCTTCTCCAATGGGGTAAGTCAAATAGAGGTAAGTCGACTTGCCCAGAGACACACAGCTAGTGAATCTCTGAGACTCGATCTGAGCCTCAAGTCTCTGATTCCAAGCCAAGTACTTTAACTACTAAGCCTCCTAGCTGCCTCCGAATGGTCCTGTATAAGAAACTTCTTTTTAGGTATCTTGAACAGGATGTTATAAGCATCTTAAACTCATCATCTCCAAAACAACACTCATTTTCCTTCCCCCTAAACTTACTTTCCCTTCTTCCAAATTTCCATTACTGCCATCTACCCAATCAACTTTATTTGAAACCTAGATGTCATCCTCATCTACTTATATAGTCAAGCAGTTGCCAAATCTTGTCATTTCTACCTTCCTCAAAATCTCTGGTATACATCCCCTTCTCTCTTCTGCTACTGCCATCAGTCTGGTGCAACACCAACCTGATGTACCCTTCACGTTAGGACCAACGCCATAGCTCTCTAATTGGATTTTCAGTTTCAGTTTTCTTCTTCCTCCTTCAGTCAATCCTCCACCCAGGTGTCAAAGTAATCTTCCTAAAAAGAAGACCTGACTATGTTTATGGGTTCTGTTCATTAGTCTTCACTAGTGAGAAAGTCTCTCTCATCTCCCTGATCTTGTCTTTTCTGGATAGACATTGGGGTGGGTAGACAAGTGTGTGGTTTATGGGCTGGCCATAAACCATAAAATCAAAACTGGAGAAAGAGCTTAGAATTAGAATTAGAATTTTAACTCCAGAATCAAATATAAAATCTTCTGTTTAGCATTTAGAGCCCTTCAAAATCTACCTCCTTCCTATCTTTCCAGGATTCTTATACTTGATACTCTTCTTCCCATTTTATAATCCAGACACCCCAATTTACTAGCTGTCCTTCATTTTTTTTTCACTTAATAGTACTTTATTTCTTTTCCATTTACATGTAAAGATAGTTTTCAACCATTCCCTTTGGTAAAATTTTGAATTCAAAATTTTTTTCTCCTTCCCTTCCTTCCTTTTCTCCTGCCCTAGACAATAAACAATCTGATATAAGTTATACATGTACAATCATTTTAAATATATTTCCCTATTAGTCATGTTGTGAAAGAAAAATCAAAACAAAAGGGAAAAAATCACAACAAAAAAAAAACAAACATACAAACAAAAGGTGAAAATAGTCAGCTTTGAGCTGCATTCAGTCTCCATAGCTCTGTCTCTGGATGTGGATGACATTTTCCATCCCAAGTCTGTTGGAATTGTCTTGGATCACCACATTGTTAAGAGCCAAGTCCATCATAGTTGATCTTCACATAATCTTGCTGTTACTGTATAAGATGTTCTCTTGATGCTGCTCACTTCACTCTGCATCAGTTCATGTAGGTCTTTCCAGGTTTCTCTGAAATCAGCCTATCACTCGCTGTCCCTCCACACTAGTAACACTTTCTGTCTCTATGCTTTTCCCTGCCTATCCTCCATGCATATCACTCTCTTTTTTCCCTCACCTCTGCCTTCTTAATTGATCTGGCTTCCATTAGGACTCAGCTCAGCTTCCACTTTCTGGACCATTATCAATCTCCCCAGATACTACTGAATCCTTCTGAGATCACCTTCCATCTGCTCTGAATATATCTTTTACTTGTCTAAATGTTTACACAGCATCTCTCTCCCCATATGCTTTTGGGGGGAAAGGACTGTTTTTCTCTTTCTTACTTTCCATTTCTTTGTATCTCCAGGATTTGAAGGGTGAGTAGGGAAGGGAATAAGTATTTATTAAATACTTTTTGTGTGCCAGGTATTGTACTAAACTCTTTACAAGTATTATCTCATTTAATCATTTAATCAGGACCATCCTGGGAGGGAGGTGCTATTATGATCCCCATTTGTAAGGTATTTAGCAAAGTGCCTGGCACATAGAAGGTCCTCATTCAGTCCTTGTTGACTACCTGAAGTCTGGTTTTTCCACAATACTTGTTAAAAACAATTACCACTCATCCAAGGGTTTTCTTGCCCAATTGTACCTGTATAATCTAGATCAAATTGTTTGCTGTCTTGAGGAGGATGAGATAGGAGAGGGAAGGAGAAAAAAACTGGACCTCAAAAATCTTACAAAAATATATATTGAATATATTGCCATCTAGGGGAGGGGAGTGGGAGAAGGGGGAGGAGAACTGGAATACAAGGTTTTGCAAGGGCTAATGATGCACAATTATCTATGCATATTTTGAAAAATAAAAAACTTTAATTAAAAAATATTGAAAACTATCTTTACATATAACTGGAAAACAAAATATCATTGGATCCTGAAATTCTTTGGCTATCAGTCTAGTGAGGCCTATGGATGGCTCATCAAAATCTCATTTTTATTTATTTATTTTGTTAAAGCTTTTTATTTACAAAACATACGCATGGGTAATTTTTGAACATTGACCCTTGCAAAATCTTCTGTTCCGAATTTTCCCCTCCATCCTTCCACTCCCTCCCCTAGCTGGCAGATAGTCCAATACATGGTAAATATGTTAAATTATATGTTAAATCCAATATATGTATACATATTTATACAGTTATCTTGCTACACAAGAAAAATCAGATCAAGAAGGAAGAAAAAAACTGAGAAAGAAAACAAAATGCAAGCAAATAACAACAGAGAGAATGAGGATGCTATGTGGTGGTCCATACTGAGTTCCCATGATTCTCTCTCTGGGTGTAATGGCTCTCTTCATCACTGCACAAGTGGAACTGATTTGAATCCTTCTGAGATCACCTTCCATCTGCTCTGAATATATCTTTTACTTGTCTAAATGTTTACACAGCATCTCTCTCCCCATATGCTTTTGGGGGGAAAGGACTGTTTTTCTCTTTCTTACTTTCCATTTCTTTGTATCTCCAGGATTTGAAGGGTGAGTAGGGAAGGGAATAAGTATTTATTAAATACTTTTTGTGTGCCAGGTATTGTACTAAACTCTTTACAAGTATTATGAGATAATTTAATCAGGACTATCCTGGGAGGGAGGTGCTATTATGATCCCCATTTGTAAGGTATTTAGCAAAGTGCCTGGCACATAGAAGGTCCTCATTCAGTCCTTGTTGACTACCTGAAGTCTGGTTTTTCCACAATACTTGTTAAAAACAATTACCACTCATCCAAGGGTTTTCTAGATCTTCCTTGAAATAAAGCTGCTCTTGACTTCACTGCCCCCATACTAGTATGACCTTCCTGATGAGAAGCTCTCTCCTCTCCCTGGCCTTTTCTGGTGTGTGCTTTGTCTGGACGAGTCTCTTTAATGAATCATAGACCCCAAATATCAGAGCTGGAAAAAGAGCCTTGAGATTGATAATCCAAGCTCTGCACTTTCCAGAAAAGTAAACAGAGGCCCACAGAATGGAAATAAATCACACAGCTTTTAAGAGTCAGAGCTGGGACTCAAATCCAAGGATCCACGTTCAAGGCTCTTTGCTCAGATGGTAAGAAAAATCTTTCTCTCAGACAGAGCTGCCCAACAAAGGGATTGGCTGTTTTGAAAGAGAAGGAGCTTCCTTTTGGTGGAGATATTCAACCAGAGGTCGTAGGAATGCTTTATCCAGAATATTAAGAAGTTCATGTATCAATAAGAAGAATCCACAAGATTAAGCTCTAGAGGGACTTCAGATTAGCTAAAATGGCAGGAAAAGATAATGATAAATACTAAAGGAAATCTGGGGAAACTGAGATACTAATACATTGTTGGTGGAATTGTGAACTGATACAACTATTCTGGAGACCAATTTAGAACTATGCCCAAAGGGCTATCAAACTGCATATTCTTCGATCCAGCAGGGTCTCTACTGGCTTTATACCCTAAAGACATCATAAAAAGGGAAAAGGACTCACATGTGCAAAATTGTAGCAGTCCTTTTAGTAGTAGCAAGGAACTGAAAACTGAGTGGATGCCCATCAGCTGGGGAATGGCTGAATAAGTTATGTCTATGAATGTTATGGAATATTATTGTTCTATAAGAACCGACCAGCAGGATGATTTCAGAAAGGCCTGGAGAGACTTATGTAAACTGGTGCTAAGTGAAATAGAACCAGGAGATCATTATACACAGCAACAACAGAATTATATGATAATCAATTCTGATGGATGTGGCTCTTTTCAACAATGAGAGAATCTAGGCCAATTCCAATAGACTTATGATGGAGAGCTATCTGCCCCCAGATTAAGGACTGTGGGAACTGAGTGTGGATCCACAACATGGTATTTTCACCTTTGTCGTTGTTTCCTTGCTTGTTTTTTTTTCTTTTTTTCCCTTTTTGATCTGATTTTTTTTGTGCAGCATAAATGTGGAAATATGTTTAGAAGACCTGCACATGTTTAACCTATATTAGATTACTTGCTGTCTAGGGGAGGTGGGAGGTGAGGAGGGAGGGAGAAAAATATGGAACACAAGGTTTTGCAAGGATGAATGTTGAAAACTATCTTTGCATGTATTTTGAAAAATAAAAAGCTATTATAGAAAAAAAAAGATCTAGAGGGACTTTAGAGAAAATCTTTCAGTTGTGTCCTATTCTTTATGAGCCCATTTGGGATTTTCTTGGCAGAAATGCTGGAGTGGTTTGAGATTTCCTTCTCTAGCTTATTTTACAAGAGAGGAAACTGAGGAAAACAGGATAAAAGTGACTTGCCTAGGGTCACACAGCAAGTTAGTATCTGAGGACAAGAATTGAACTCAGGAAGATGTCCTCCTGTCTTCAAGCTTAGCATTTTATCTGCTGCACCACCTAGTTGCCTTAGAGACTATCCAGTCTAGGGCTTCACCATTTTTGAATCCTGGACCAATTGTACCTGTATAATCTAGATCAAATTGTTTGCTGTCTTGAGGAGGATGAGATAGGAGAGGGAAGGAGAAAAAAACTGGACCTCAAAAATCTTACAAAAATATATATTGAATATATTGCCATCTAGGGGAGGGGAGTGGGAGAAGGGGGAGGAGAACTGGAATACAAGGTTTTGCAAGGACTAATGATGCACAATTATCTATGCATATTTTGAAAAATAAAAAACTTTAATTAAAAAATATTGAAAACTATCTTTACATATAACTGGAAAATAAAATATCATTGGATCCTGAAATTCTTTGGCTATCAGTCTAGTGAGGCCTATGGATGGCTCATCAAAATCTCATTTTTATTTATTTATTTTGTTAAAGCTTTTTATTTACAAAACATAGGCATGGGTAATTTTTGAACATTGACCCTTGCAAAATCTTCTGTTCCGAATTTTCCCCTCCATCCTTCCACTCCCTCCCCTAGCTGGCAGATAGTCCAATACATGGTAAATATGTTAAATTATATGTTAAATCCAATATATGTATACATATTTATACAGTTATCTTGCTACACAAGAAAAATCAGATCAAGAAGGAAGAAAAAAACTGAGAAAGAAAACAAAATGCAAGCAAATAACAACAGAGAGAATGAGGATGCTATGTGGTGGTCCATACTGAGTTCCCATGATTCTCTCTCTGGGTGTAATGGCTCTCTTCATCACTGCACAAGTGGAACTGATTTGAATCATCTCATTGTTAAGGAGAGTCACATCCATCAGAACTGATTGTCTTATAGTCTTCTTGTTGCTGTGTATAATGAAAATCTCATTTTTAAATACATAAAATCACGTAGATAGTATTACAAAGGAAATCAATTATATTGAAATGGGGTTGCCTTATTTATTTATTCATTTGCTCATCCAAGGTCCCAGCAATGCTAAAATCTATCCCCACAGCCTCCTTGTAGAGCCCAGATTGAGAACCCCTCATCAAGTCCAACCCATTTATTTTATAGAAAACTGAGATCCAGAGAAGGAGGATGACTCTTTCAGATACAAACAGATAATGGACACAGAACTCGGATTCAAACCCAGGTTCTCCATTCCCAGCTTCTGTGGCTTTTTCCACTCCACTCATGCTCCCTTGGAATAGAGGAAAGCTTGGGTGTCCTCCAGCTTTAAGATTGTTTTCCAAATTTGGTATCAGGTCAAACTTCCTAACCATCAGAGCTGCCCCAAAGTAGCGTGGGCTGCCTCAAGAGGTAGCGGCTCCTACCCCAGAGGAGACCTTCCCAAGAGACTGGATGAACTTTTGTCAACTATGCTGTAGTAGGGATTCCTTTTGGGCACAATTTGAGCCAGATGGCCACTGGGGTCCCTTCCAACGCTGAAATTCTGTGGGGTTTCTTTTTTCATGTCTAGATGTGTTGCCTAGGGGAGGTGGAAGAAAAGTTGCTATTTTGGAATTTAAAAAAAAAAAAGAAAGAAAGAGAGAAAACAAAACTAGCTTCTTATGGGGGAGAATTTTCGCAGTCTTTTCTATTGGCTGCAAAGCTAGAACGTCATGGCAACTCTGTTTCCACGGCGTGGAGTTTCTTCCCTCTTAACAACAAGTCTTTTTTCTTTTCTGACACAGTTGGGAACAAGAGAAAGGGGAGGTGGGTGGATGATGAGGGCGTGTGTAGATCGCTGATGGAGAGAAGGTGTTTCTGAGGGAGTAGTTGTAACTTCCAGGAGTACAAGAAATCATGAAGAGTCCTTGAAGGAAATCATGATGTAGAAGAAAATACCCAGCCCTCCAAGGTCCTAGCCCCTTACCTACTTCCTCTGTGATTTCGCATCTAATCACCCAGTTTTACCCAGCCTTGTCCAGAGAGCTCAGGAAAAGCTGCTCAAGCCGAGAGCGTCTGATCCGAGCCTCCGAGGAAGCTAAGGATGCTAAAATCACCTTTGTTCCACGTGGTCCTCATGGCAACTCTGCGAGATGTGGGGTGGGAGAGGGATGGAAGGATCTTTGCGCTCAGTCAGGAGACCTAGATTGGGATCCCACGTGGGCCTTCTCCCGGCTAGATTCCCCCCTCTCTGAACTTCAGCTGCCTTATCTGCAAAACGCTCAAACCCCCAAACTAACAAGATGCTGAGGGAGAAGCTCTGCAGTCGCTAGCGAAACAAGAGCGGAGGTCAAGGTCCCTCCCACCACCATCACACCGCTGTTCCGCAGATCCGAGGCTCAGTCTTCATTCTCCCCAGAGATAAAAGCTAGAAAAGCCCACGTACAAGCAGGCGGTCGGGAGGCACCCAGAGATCCTTCCCCCAAAGAAACCTTTGGGGGAGCCTTCTCTCCTACTTAGCCCTGGGTTGCTAAGCAGCACGATGTCAAAGCTGAAGGGGAAATTACCCACAGGAATGGGAAGTATCTGTCTATCTCTGGGGGAGCCAGCTCTGCCTTCGGATTGCCTGTGGGCTTAGCTTTCACTGGTTTCAAGTGAAAATCTTCATATTCAGGGTAATGAGCCCTGGCCTGGAAGGCAGGAGACTGGATTCTAGCCTCTATTTTTCTTGCCTTTTTTCTTTTTAATTTTTTCTCAATATTATTTTATTTTTCCAAATATAGGTAAACTTAGTTTTCAACATTCATTTTTTTGTAAGATTTTATGTTCCATTATACTCAAAGGGCTATAAAACTGTGCAGATCCTTTGATACAGGAGTCTCATTGCTGGATCTTTATCCCAAAGAGATCATAAAAGAAGGAAAATGAGTCATGTGCAAAAATGTTTGTAGCAGCCCTTTTGGCAGCGGCAAGGAACTGGAAACTGAGCGGATACCCATCAGCTGGGGAATGGCTGAATAAGTTAAGATATATAAATATAATGGAATATTATTGTTCTATAAGAAATGATCAGCAGGATGATTTCAGAAAATCTTGGAAAGACTATGTGAACTGATGTTAAGGGAAGTAAGAAGAACCAAGAGAACATTGTACACAATACAAGACAGATGTAATGATGAAGTGTAATGGACTTGACTCTTTTATTTTTTCTTTTATTTCCCTGAGACAATTGGGGCTAAATGACTTGTCCAGGGTCACACAGCTAAGAAGTGTTAAGTGTCTGAGGTCAAATTTGAACTCAGGTCCTCCTGACTTCAGGGCTGGTGCTCTATCCACTGCACCACTAAGCTGCCCTCCCCCAACTTGGCTCTTTTCAATAATGTATTGATTCAAGGCAATTCCAATAAACAAGATGAAGGAAAGTGCCATCTACATCCAGAGAGAGAACAGAGACTGACTATAGATCAAAGCATAGTATTTTCATTTTTTATTATTTGTTTACTTGTTTTTTTTCTTTCTCATCTTTTTTCCTTTTTGACCTGATTTTTCTTGTGCAGCATGATGAATATGGAAATATGTTTATAAGATTTGCACACATTTAACTTATATTGGATTGATTGCTGGGGAGGGGGGAAGGAGGGATAAAGGGAGAAAAATTTGGAAAACAAGGTTTTGCAAAGATGAATATTGAAAACTATCTTTATATGTATTTGAGAAAATCAAATACTCTTTTAAAAAAGGACTTTATGTTCCAAATTTTGTCTCCCTCCCTCCCTACCTTACTCCCCACTTCCCAAGAAAGCAAGTAATCTGATATAGGTTATACATATACAATCCTTTGAAACATCTTTCCATAATTGTCATGTTGTGCAAGAAAAATCAAGCCAAAAGGGGAAAAAAAAAACACAAGAAAAAGCAAGCAAACAAAAAAAGTGAAAATATTATGCTTTGATTTCAATCTTCATATTCTGCCTCTGGATGCAGATGGCTTTTTCTTTTCCAAGTCTATTGAAATTGTCTTGAATCACACATTACTGAGAAGAGCTAAGTCTGTCATAGTTGGTCATCGTTCAATCTTGTTGTCATGTACAATGTTCTCCTGGTCCTGCTCATTTCACTCAGCATCAGTTCATGTAAGTCTTTCCATACCCTCAGCTTTTCAACTACCTCATTTTCTTTATCTATACAATGAGAGTTTATTCTGAATAGTCTCTTGGACTCAACTCCACCCTTTATGAAGCTGCCAAATTGATATACCTAAAACATAGGTCTGATTCTATCCCACTCCTGCTTTAAAATAATCAATCAATTTTCTTGTACAGCATGATAAATGTGGAAATATGTTCAAAAGACTTGCACGTTTAACTTATATTGGATTATTTGCTGTTTAGGGGAGGGAAAAGTGAGGAGAGAGGGAAAAAATATTTGGAACACAAGGTTTTGCAAGGATGAATGTTGAAAACTATCTTTGCATAGCTTTTGAAAATAAAAAGCTATTATTAAAATCTCTCCTAATTTTAACATGGCTGCCCTCTCTTGAAAATCTCTAGTTTATTCCATACATAGCTAGGTTTTTGTACACATTTATTTTTATGTCGTCTCTTTGCTAAGCCTTGATGAGCTCCCGAAGGGCAGGAATTGGTATTGCATTTTTCTTGGTTCCTTGACATATTATCTGGCATACAATAGGTCTTTGTTAAATGCACACATTAGCTTGTTTTTTTAACACATGTAGATCTGACTGCCTCTTCCATTACCTTCCCACCTTCCACCATGATTTTTTGAGAGATGATCAACATTAGTTCTTCAGAGATGGGGGACTGCCATGGCTAGAAGGCAGAATGTGAGAAGAATCTTGATATGGTCCTTTGTTTCAAAGAGAATTTAACATATTGTAAAGCAATTGTATAAATGTAAACTGATGATGGGAACATTTTAATATTTCCAGAAGTTATGATTTCATTGATATAGGTACCTCTCCTCTCCCCACCCCAGTGATGAACTCTGAGATCAAAATTCTTCTTTGCCTGAGGAGGGGAAGTGATGAAACAAGCATTTATTGCACACCTACTCTGCGCCTGGAGGACAGCTAGGTGGTACAATGGATAGATCACAGAGCCTAGAGTTAGGAAGATGAATCTTTCTGAGTTCAAATCTGAACTCAGACACTTAGAAGCTGTGTGACCTGGGACAAAGTTCTTAACTTCCCTTATCTGTAAAATGAGCATAATTATCCTTATCTCCCAGTTGTCGGTGATGTTGTGGGTCCTCTGAAAATGAAGAATGAACAACAACTACCTAGAACATTGAAAAGATTGAGTGATTGTCACATATTGTCAAGACGTGTCAGAGGCAGGCCTGCTTCTAACTTCAAGGCTATCTCTCTTTCCATTGATCACTCCATAAGAAGCATAGAAATTAAAACTAGGAAGGAACATGGAACGAGAAATGTTAAAGCTGGGAATGCCATTAAAATTAAGGGGTTTTGGGAAAGTCTTCCTGTAGAGGGTGGAATTTTAGCTGGGCCTTGAAGGGAGCCTGGGAAGCTGGGGCAAAGATGAGGAGGAAGATCATTTTAGCCATGGGAGTTAAACAGTGAAAATGCCTTAAGTTGGGAAATGCAGAATCTGGTTCATGGAGGAGGCTGGTGTTCCTGGATCACAATCAATGGGGGAGACAGTGAAGGGGCAGAAAGTGAGTCATCCCTAAGAAGATTAAACTAAGAAGAATAGACTAGAGCCAGGTAGTAAAGGACATGAAAGCCAAGAAGATAATTTTGTATATTGCTGCTGAAGAGAATAGGGGAACTATTGGAGCTTCCTGAATAGGCGAGTGATGTGATCAGATCTGTACTTTAGGAAGATCTATTTAACAGCTGACTTAGAGAAGGGACTGGAGTAGGTAGTGTCTTGGAGACAAGTAGAAATGACATAAAGAGAAATCTATGACTGGAGGAAAAAAAGGGCTGGTCACAAAGCAAGAGTGAAACATGACTGATGGAAAACTCACTGGTTCCATTACCAGCCATACAAATTTGGGGAAGGGTCTCACAAGGCAGACTCAATGATAAGCTGGAGAAAGTGCGAACCCAAGAGCTGGTTGTTACATTTTTATTGTGAGCCTTTGCAGCAAACATTACAAATCAGGGTTTTGTTTATTCTTTTGTTGATTGTCAAGTTTGTTTTCATATATTCCCTTCCCTCCCCTTCCCCCAACCCATGTTAAACATCTACCAGCCCATTCCTAGGTTAAAACCTCTATAGTGGCTCCACAGAAAGTCAGAGACAAGAATCATATAAAATGTGATTATTATAAATAATAATAACATGTATATATATACATATATAAACATAAACATACATACTATATATGTATGTGTTTGTGTGTGTATAGTGAATCTCACTAAAGATTCCAGATCCATTGGAGCATTGGATTATCATTGACAAAGTCCTTCCCTTTTAACAACTTAGATGATAGTGCAGTAGAGTAGAATGAATAGGACAGCTAGGTGATACCCTAGTGCACAGAGTGCTGGGGGAGTCAAATTGTCTCAACTATCCCAGTTTAAATCTGACCTGACTAGCTTTGTGACCCTAGCCAAGTCATTCAACCCTGTTTGCATCAATCGACTCTTCTATAAAATTATCTGAAGAAAGAAATTCTCTATCAATAAAACCCCAAATGGGGTCATGAAGAGTTGGACATGACTAAACAAGCATCTACCTCCTCTTGTCTGCTTAAGCACTTTGGGTGACCTTGAGCAAATCCATTTACCTTTTCTTTTCATGGCCTGTGAAATGAGAACATTGAATTCCATAGTCTCTCTTTCCAGCTCAATGATTCTAAGTCAGCAGGATAACGGTTGCAATCCTCAGAGGCTTAGATCAGATATCTTGTGGAATCTAGTATCTCAGACATGAAAGGGCTGGCAGAGCCACGAAGTCCAAGCCAAATCCAATCAAGAACCCTCTACCAAATTCTTCAATAAGCGGCCATGAAGCTTTGATAAAGCCCCCTATGTTCTTTTCCAAACTCCAAGATTGGATGACTCATTTCTTAAATTGTTTTATAATAGCTTTTTTTTTTTTTCAAAATACACGTATAACTGGGAAACAAATGTGAACTATCTGCATCTTTGTTTTTCTTCCCGGGTTATCTCTATCTTCTGAATCCAATTCTCCCTGTGCAACAAGAGAACTGTTCGGTTCTGCAAACATATATTGTATCTAGGATATACTGCAACATGTCTAACATATATAGGACTGCTTGCCATCTAGGGGAGGGGATGGAGGGAGGGAGGGGAAAAATCGGAACAGAAACGAGTGCAAGGGATAATGTTGTAAAAAAATTACCCTGGCATGGATTCTGTCAATATAAAGTTATTATTAAATAAATTTTAAAAAAAAATAATCTAAAAAAAATACACGTATAGTTTTCAGTATTCACCTTTGCAAAACCTCGTGTTCCACATTTTTCTCCCTCTTTCCTTCCCTCCCCTCACCCCTGAAAGTAACTAATCCAATATAGGATAAACATTTGCAATTCTTCTAAATATATTTTCACACTTACCATGCTGTACAAAAAAAATCAGATCAAAAAGGGGGGGGGAATGAGGAAAAAACAAAACAAAACGCAAGCCAACAATAACAAAAAAAGTGAAAAACTCAGTTCCCACAGTCCTCTCTATGGATGTAGATGGCTCTCTCCATTGGTCTCAATCACCTCACTATTGGAAAGAACCAAGTCCATCACAGTTGATCATCACATAATCTTGTAGGATTTTTTTTTTTGCAAGACACTTGGGATTAAGTAACTTGCCCAGGGTCCCACAGTTAGGAAGTGTTAAGTGTCTGAGACTGGATTTGAACTCAGGTCCTCCTTACTCCAGAGCTGTGCCATCTAGCTGCCCCAATCTTCTTGTTTCTTGTGCACAGTGTTCTCTTGATTCTACTCACTTCACTCAGCATCAGTTCATGCAAGTCTCTCCAGGCCTTTCAGAAATCATCCTGCTGGTCATGTCTTATAAAACAATAATAATTTATTAAGTCATTTCCCAACTGATGAGAATCCACTCAGTTTCCAATTCTTTGCCACTACTAAAAGGGCTGCTATAAACATGTTTGCACTGTGGATCCCTTTCCCTCCTTTATGGTCTTTTTGGGATACAGTTCCAATAGACACACTGCTGGATCAAAGGGTATGTACATTTTGATAATCCTTTGGGCATGGTTCCAAATTGCTCTCCACAATAGTTGGATCAGTTCACAACTCCACCAACAATGTATTAATGTGCCAGTGTTCCCACATCCCCTTCAGCATTTATCATTATCTTTTCCTGTTGATGACTCATTTTCTAAGCTAAGAATACTATAAACTTGAGAATCAGACTAGAACTCAAGGACCACAATAATGGAAAGAACAAAGCATTTAAAGCCAACAGAAGCCTGATCAATGAGCAATCC
Source organism: Antechinus flavipes (assembly GCF_016432865.1). Classification (NCBI taxonomy): domain Eukaryota; kingdom Metazoa; phylum Chordata; class Mammalia; order Dasyuromorphia; family Dasyuridae; genus Antechinus; species Antechinus flavipes. The sequence continues at coordinate 674,583,554 of NC_067398.1, read as the reverse complement.
AGCCACCTGAAACACTTCTCCTGGCAGAAGGGTGGGGGAATAAAGGTGCAGAATGAAGCATGTAGCACCAGATCCAGAAAATAACTTGATGAGCTATGCTCATACAACAGAATGACAGAAGACTCTATTCATAAATCTTTTTCTTTTTTTTCTAGTAAGATGAAATTTAATAAAGATGAAATCATTCTCTTGTGTCCTGACCAGGTATGAAATGGGGGAGATGGAAATAAAGACCACTTCATGTGAAAAGATGGGCCAGTGGAGGAGAGGGGAAATGAACAGTGCTTAGATGTTGAACTAAATGTTTCAACATTGTGACATAGTAGTTAAAGAAGCCAATGCAATCTTATTAATGGTTACAGTAATGGACAATTAGTGCCAGGAAATTCCACCAGTGCTCTAAATGATCTCTTTGATTAGACACTGCAAATGAACAATGAATTAATTGGATCCAGAATTTAAAAAGGAAGAGGAGAGCAAAGTGGATTATCTTTTAGAATTTGCAAAGTTCTTTTAATGATCCCAGACTTCTCCCTGAACTTTTTTTTTAAACAACCAAATTCTTCCAGATTTGTTGTTTAACTGAATTATAGAACACAGCAATCGCTGAAGAACTGAATTTTGGAAACAATGGAGAGGCATATGATGGATCCAAACAGATTAAACACATTAAAAGCCAAGGAATTGCATAGGAGAAACAATATAAAGGATGTGATCCTCAAAGTACATATGATTTAAAAAAAAAAAAAAGATGGGTTGGTCATGTAGTGAGAACAAAAGATAATTGGTGGATCTCCTGCAAGCTCCATTGGTGTTTTCAAGCTATTTTTAAAACCACAAAAAAATGCTCTCATTGATGAACTTGTTGCTAACATGGACAAGAGTTGCACAGGGCAAATGGGCGTGAATGTGTTGTAATCTCTGTAGTTTGGAGGAAATACCTACGTATATTGATGAGATTACAGGTCTACTGTGGAGTATTCTGCTATGGTCAGATAACATCTGTGTTTAGTTTTGGGCATGCTGTTTCAGGAAGGACACTGATTGCTGGAGTACATCCAGAGGTGGATGATCAGGACGGTAAGCAGACTCAAAGCTATGCCAAATGAGGATCTGTTGAAGGAAATGAGCATGTTTCATCTAGAGGATGTGGTAGCTAATTTCACACATTTGGAGAACTCTCATGAGGAAAATGGTTTAGATTTTCCCATAAGGCAGAACTAGTATCCACTGGTAGATATTACAGAGAACCATATTTCAACTATATAATTAAAAAAAATTTAAAACAAGCAATTAATGGAAACTGAGTGGATGCCCATCAGTCGGGCTGAATAAGTTATGGTATATGAATATAATGGAATATTATTGTTCTATAAGAAATGATGAGCAGGCTGATTTCAGAAAAGTCTGGAGGAGACTTCGTTGAAGCTAAGTGAAGCTGGTAGAACATTGTACACAGCAGCAACAGTATTATGTGATCATCTCTGATAGACGTGGTTCTTATCAACAATGAGGTGATTCAGGCCAATTTCAATAGATTTGTGATGGAGAGAGCCATCTGTATCCAGAAAGAACTTTTGAGAATAAATGTGGATCAAAGCACCTATTTTGTGGTTTTTCGCTTGCTTTTTTTTCTTTCTCATTTTGCTTATTGTTTGAAGGAGAGGGATAGAAGGAGGAAAAGAAGAATTATAAGGTTTTGCAAGAATATCTTTTCATGTATTTTGAGAATAAAAAGTTATTATTTTTTTTAAAAGCAGTTACTTGAGCTATGCAAAAGAGGAATATATTACTTTCAACCATGGTGGGAACTCTGGAAGTCTTCAAGCAGAAACTAAATGAGTCTTTATTAGAGAGAAGTATTTCTCTCTCAAGTATTTTGCTCAAGTATTGATTGCAGTATCTGACCTTCCAGATACCTTGCCTTTCTGAGTTTATGATTTTATAAAATTATTGTTAGATCTCTCTCCTTCCTCAAATTATCTTCAACTCACTTATATAATTGTTTCTTCTGCATCAGCCTTGTCCCTTTTTATGCTTTTCTTGAATCTTGTATTTGGAGATCAAGTTCCTCATTCAGCTCTTGTCTTTTCATCAGAAATGATTGAAAATCTTTTATTTCATTGTAGATGTCCATCTTTTTCCCTGAAAGATTCTTAATTTTGCTGGGTAGTTGATTCTTGGTTGTATTCTAATCTTTGCCTTCTGGATTATCATATATGACATATATTGTTGTCTCATTGAGTCATTCTCTTCCATTTGTACAATTCTAATTTTTAGTGAATTATTTTCTTCTGTTAGCTTTTTAAAATCTCCTTTTGTCTTTGACCAATTGTATTTTATAAAAGGAGTTGTTTTATTCAATGGATTTTTTTTCCATTTTGCAAATTCAGTTTTTAAGGAGTTGTTTTCTTTAGTATATTTTCCCCATTTCATCAAATTTATTTTTAAGGAGTTGTTTTCTTCCTTTTCCAAGATATTGGCTTCCCCCCATACATATTTTTATAATTCTCCCTCAAAACTCTTATTTCTTTTCCCCATTTTCCTTCTATCTCTCTTTTAAGATACTTTTTAAACTTCCAAGAGAGCCTTTTGAATTGGAAACCAATCCATATTTTCCTTTGAGGCTTTGTCTGAAGGCATTTTGCCTTTACTGTCCTCATCTGGGTTTGTGTTTTGGTCTTCATTGTCTCTACAGTAGCTCTTTATGCTCAGAGCTCTTTTTGCTTTTTTGCTCATTTTTAAAGGTTGAGGTCTAAGGGCACAGGGGGATTATCTTAAGCTTCCGCTCAGCAAGAGCTTCTCACTGACTGTGCTGAGGTTGGTGCTGCAGGCTTCTCCACTGTGCTGAGTGGCCTGGCCAAGTTCTGCTGTCATGCTGGGGTTCAGGGATTCACAATTTGCCTTATATGGTTGTGTTGGAGGTCTCACACTAGTCTGCTGATGCACTGGCCTTCTGAACCAGGACAGAGTAACCTACACTGCTGTATTTTGGCTAAGAGGCTCCTGCTCAATTTCCCAGGTTGGGTCTCCCCATGTCTGATCTCATTCCACCTTGCCCAATTGAGACAGACTTCTTCTGAGGTCCTTCCAAGATATCTTAAACTAGAAAATTAAACCACTCCAAATGGTTATGAATTTTGTCACTCCAAAATCTGTTCAGAGGTTTGAGATAGTGTTGATTCTGAGGGAAGCTAAAGAGAACTCAGACAATATCCTGGCTACTTGCTGCCATTTTGATCCTATGCTTCTTTTTTTTTTTTTTTTTCTAAAGAAGAGCAGATAACATGGGATAAGAACCCTGGAAATACCACTAGGGAATACAGACAAGCTGGACAGTTTTGTTGTTATTGTATAAAAAATATAATTTTAAGATGGCAACCTACAAGTAATAGAGATTCATAGCTCATATACTGCTTCTGTTTTCTCTGCTCATTCATTTTAGTCATATGTGGCCTTTTATGACACCATTTGGGATTTTCTTGGCAAAAATACTAGAATGGTTTGCTTTTCCCTTCTCCAGATTAATATGCAGACGATGAAACTGAGGCAAACAGGATTAAATGATTAGTCCAGGGTCACACAGCTAGTAAGTGTCTGAGGCAGGATTTGAACACAGGTCCTTCTGACTCTAAGCCTGGTACTCTATCTTCTGTCCCATCTAGCTGTACAATTTTCTTTCCTTTTTTTATATACTGAAATGTTCATGTTAAATTTAGTTTTTTTATAAAATATTTTATTTTTAAAACACATGCATAAATAGTTTTCAACATTCACCCTTGAAAAATCTTGTGTTCCAAAATTTTTTTTCTTCCTTCCTTTCTCCCCACCTCCTCCCCTAGACAGCAAGTAATCCAATATACATTATTTATTGTTATATTATATATATATATGTATGTATATTACAACATGTTATCATTCTAGTTATATTATCATGCTGCATAAAAAATCAGATCAAAAAGAAAAAAAAACTAGAAAGAAAACGAACAACAACAAACAGAGTGAAAATGCTATGTTGTGATCTACACTCAGTCCCCACTGTCTCTCTCTGGCTGCAGATGGCTCTCTTCATCACAAAACTACAAAAACTGGCCTGAATTACCTCATTGTTGAAAAGAGCCATTTCCATCTTGAACTATCACATAATTTTGTTGTTGCTCTGTACAATATTTTCTTGGTTCTACTCACTTCACTTAGCATCAGTTTCTGTAAGTCTCTCCAGGCCTCTCTGAAATCATCTTGTTGATCATTTCTTATAGAACAATAACATTCCTAAACCATAATTTGTTCAGCCATTTTCCAACTGATAGACAGCCACTCAGTTTCCAGTTCCTTGCCACTACAAAAAGGACCGCTAGAAACATGCAATTCATTTTTTAAAAAATGTTTTTTAAGGGTAAAAAAAGAGCCAATGCAGGGGACTTATATTCAGTCTACCACGTGTGTATACTTGGACAAATTTCTTAATTTTTTTTAAACATTAACTTAATTAACTAATTAATTTAAAACATTAATTAAAACATTAAAACAGGAGGACCCTCTGTTTCCTTATTTGTAAAATTGGGGGAAGAGGGAAGCAAGTGGATTAGGCTAGATTAGAAGAAGCTGGATAGATGTCTCAGTGAGTAGAGTGCTAGGTCTGACTTTAGGAAGAACTAAGTTCAAATCTGGCCTCACCCACTAACTAGTGGTGTGACTCTGGACAAGTCATTTTATCCTGTCTGCCTCAGTTTCTTCAACTGTAAAATGAGCTAGAAAAAATAATGGCAAACCACTTCAGCATCTTTGACAAGAAAACTTTATGGACAGTACTGATATGCTGTGGTCCGTGGGGTCACAAAGAGTTGAACAGGACTGAACAACCATAATGAAGCTAGGTTAATTAGTTAATTAATTTTAAAGCATTCGTTCAAATACTTACCATATGGACAAGGAAGAACTTTTACACCTTGGATGTAAAAAATACAAAAGGGAAGACAATTCCTGCCCTCAACACTTATAGGGTGATCAGGGCTTTGGAAAGTTACTGAGATGATAGCCTTAGGAGAGTAGATTGACACACCTGATTTAATTAGGGTCCTGGAATTGGAAAGGGGAGAGAGGGATTGCTGGAGGTTTCTAGGTGAGTAAAATTATAGCCTCTATAGGCTGGCTGTGATCTATGAATGAATTAGGCTGGAGACTTTCCTATACTTCTCTGGTTTGTGGTTGTGAAAATTTGGAAATTTCCATATTCCCCAAACCTGGTTTGCATTCTCCTAAACTAAGAACCTCTGAGTCCTTCATGTTTTTTCAAAAGGAGAAGTCAGTTACAAAGCTAACCACTGAAAATGAACGCGATAGGATTTTTCGTTCAGTCTATGGTTGCCTTTTGAGTTCCCCAGCATGGCCAGGGTTTGCTGCTGAGCTCCTGGAGCAGAATTCTTAGCCAAGGTGCCTCAGAGATGCTTCAGTGGTTCAGTTAACTTGCATCTTACCATTTTGATAACTGTATCTCAACATAAGTTTAACCCTCTGTATTTTATTTCATATATTTAATAATATGATTCTGAGAAGAGGCAATGGGTTTCAACAGACTAACTGCTAAAGTGTCCCGGGACACAAAACTGGTGAAGAATCCATCATGTAGAGTCATATGGGAAGGATGGCGCCACAAGGAGAGGGGACATCCAGACTCGCCAGTGAGCATCTCTAGTTCCTCCCTTCCTACCAGCTTTAGAGCAAGAAGAAGTCATGGAACAATGGGTCCCAATCTCTTTCACTTCAGCAAATTTTAAGAACAATTCTGCTTCTATCCACTCTCACCCACCAATAATAGTTGCACTCTTGCTGCATATTTTGTTGGTACTAATTAAAGGTCAAAATGACAGGGCTAAGCTCCTATTTGTTTCTGAGATCCCTTGCTATACTTCCATTAGTCCCAGGAGTTCTTCATCCTTATAATTCAATATCAGAGCTGGGAGGGCCCTTAGAACCCAGGAGGTCAGAGCTGTGAGGACCCTTAGAACCCAGGATGTCAGAGCTGGGAGGGCCCTTAGAACCCAGGAGGTCAGAGCTGGGAGGGCCCTTAGAACCCAGGATGTCAGAGCTGGGAGGGCCCCTAAAACACAGGATGTCAGAGCTGGAAGGACCCTTAGAACACAGGAGATCAGAGCTGGGAGGACCCTTAGAACCCAGGATGTCAGAGCTAGGAGAGACCTTAGAAACTACGATGTCAGGACTTGGAGGGTCCTTAGAACAGAGAATATCAGAGCTGGGAGGACCCTTAAAACACAGGATGTGAGAGCTTGGAGGGTCCTTAGAGCACAGGAGGTCAGGGATAGGAGAACTCTAAGAACACAGAATTACAGAATCACGTGCTAAGAACACAGAGCATAGAACATCAGGGCTATATGAGCCCTTGGAGATAATCAGATCCTACAATTTAGAATTGTAAGGAATCTTGGAATTCTATTCCAATTTTCATATTTCTCCATGATGAATGAATTTGTTGCAGAGGCTGATGCCCCATCTTTATGTCATCACTCTTTCTTCTAAACTATATTGCCTCCTTTTGCTCACACCACACTCAGATATAGGGTTAGATCATTGAATTAGCAAACATTTATTAAGTGTTTACACTATTTTGGGCACAGGACTCTGTACAGAGAAAGACAAAAACATTATTGCTGCCTTCAAGGAGTTCACATTCTAAGGTAATAACTGCTTGTGAAACTGAGGGTAACCTAGGAGAGAAGGCACTGGATGGGGTGGGAGATTGGGGAAGATCTCTTGAAGAAGGTGGATTTAAGCTGAGTCTTAAGGGAAGCCTGAAGATGGAAGTGAGAAGGAAGAACATTTCAGGCATGCTGGATAGCCAGTGAAAATGCCTGGAGGCTGGAAATAGAGGGTCTAGTGGGAGGAACAGACTGGAGGTCAGTGTCATTGGGTCCCAAGAATACCTGGAGAGGAGAAAGACCTGGAGAAATAAGGGGGAGCCAAGAGACGAAGGGCTTTGAATACCCAACAGAGGATTTTATTTTTGAATCATGGAAATCATAGGAAATTATCATGGATGACACCAGGGTTGCAAGTCCAAGTAGTAAGGAGGATACTGGTACTCTCAACAGTAATAAGAGAGTTTGGAGGAGGGGATGGTTTAGAGGAAAGGAACTAAGTTCTGTGTTGCCCTTGTCGAGTCTGAGAAGCCTACAGATGGTGTAGGAGTGGCCCTCAGGAGAGAGGATCATGTTGGATATAGGGCAGCCCTTGGGTGGTGGGTGGAAAGTCATGGTAGAAATCTGCATACATTCCATGCAATTTAGCAAATATTTGCTAATGGCATAGGCTCTATGCCAGATCCCTGTCCTCAATCTGACCACAATATGATGCAGAGTGTGATGAGAGATCAAAGGGAGATCTGGCAAAATGCTCTAAGGCAGTTTGAGGAGGGAGTGATTATTTTCAATTGGAGGAATCAGGACAGGTCTCGAGGAGGAAGCGCTAGGAGCCTGGAAAAGGCAGAGGTGGGCAGGAAGTGAATTCCAGGAATGGAGATAAGGCAGTCTTATAGGGACTATAAAGGCAACTAAGTGGCATAGGGGATAGAGACCTGGCTCTGGAGTTCAAATTTAACCTCAGATGCTTACTGGATGTATGATTCTGGACAAGACACTTTACCCTATTTGCTTCAGTTTCCCTATCTGTCAAATGAGTTGGAGAAGGAAATGGCAAATCATTCCATCATCTGTACCAAGAAAACCACACATGATTGAAATGACAACAACTTGGGGCAAATTTAAGATGAGCTTTATTGTTGCCATTCAGCCATTTAAGTCATATCCAACTTTTTGTGGCCCTGTTTGGGGTTTTCTGGGCAAAGATACTGAAGCAGTTTGCCATTTCCTTCTCTAGTTTATTTTACAGATGAGGAAACTGAGGCAAATAGAGTGAAGTGACTTGCCAGGTAAGTGTCTGGATTTGAATTCAAGAAGAGAAGCCTTTCTGATTCCAGACCAAGGACTCCATCTACCTAACTATCTGGTTGTGTTACAGTTTTATTAAAATAGTTCTTTCTTGTTTCCTTTTAATTTTTTTTGTTTCTCTAGCAGATTGAGCAACTCTCTAGAAGAGGGAAGAAGAAAATATTTATTGGAAAAATGTAGGTGATATAGAAACAAAAGATCAATAATAAAAATTTAAAAGGATAGATGGGAAAGGGGAAGACACTAGAGATAAAGAGACCAATGGTGTACAGTTTCCCTTTTTCTTGGCCTGGATAAAAGAGACTTAAAAAAAATTCCCTTCTCTGCCCTCTTCTCTAAAAGGGCCATCGGTGAAATTCCATCCCCAGAACACCACAGCCAGCATTTGCATAGTAGATTTGCAAAGCATTTCATAGATATTATCTTATCCTCACTATAAGCCTGGGAGATAGATATTATTATTATTAACTTATTTTATAGTTGGGGAAACTGAGGCAGAGGCTAAGTGACTCACCCATGATCACCAGCTAGTAGCAGGCTTTCCTAACTCCTGGTCCAGGGATCTGCTCACTGAGCCACTTACCTGACCACTATCTCAAGGCTGCATGGGAAGAGTAAGCCATGACATGGGCTGTTACTGAATCAGATAAATCCAAATTTCCTTTCAAATAGTTGAGGGTATTTAATGCCCAATGAATAACAGATGGGAAAGAAAGTAGTGAGCCAACATGGCTACTTCAAGAACAAATCATGCCTGACTCATTTTCGTGTTGCGGACAGGATTACTAAACTGGTCGATCAAAATCATTCTGCCAATCAACTTTCCTAAGTTTTAACAAAGCATTTGGCAAACATTCTCAAGTTCTCCTTGCAGACAAAATGGAGAAAGGTGGGGCTAGAACATTGTACCAGTAAATGGTTTCAGAACCAATGGGCTGAACCCCAAAAGGAATGATTAATGATTCCGTGTCAACTTGGCAACTCCAGGGACCTGCCCTTGGCCTTGTGTTGCTTAACCTTTCTATCCATGGCTTGGACAAAGGCACCATTATCAAATCTGCAGATCACTCAAAACTAAGAAAGACAATTAGCACACTAGATTTGGAATTCTTAATCTGGAGGTCCATGAACTTCTTCAAAACCTAACTTGTTTCAGACAATTTTCAGATAAAGAAATTAAAACCATTTCTAGTCAAATAAAAAAAAATGCTCTAAGTCACTATTGGTCAGAGAAATGCAAATTAAGACAAGGAGGGGATGTGAAAAAATTGGGACACTAATACATTGTTGGTGGAGTCATGAACTGATCCAACCATTCTGGAGACAATATAGAACTATGCCCAAAGGGCTATAAAACTGTGCATACCCTTTGTTCCAGCAGTGTCTCTACTGGATCTGTATCCCAAAGAGACCATAAAAAAAGGAAAAGGACCCACATGTGCAAAAATGTTTGTGGCAGCCCTTTTGGTAGTGGCAAGGAACTGGAAACCGAGTGGATGTCCATCAGTTGGAGAATGGCTGAATAAGTTATGCTATTTGAAGGTAATGGAATATTATTGTTCTGTAAGAAATACCAGCAGGATGATTTCAGAGAGGCTTAGAGTGGCTTACATGAACTGATGCTGAGTGAAGTGAGTAGAACCAAAAGAATATTGTACACAACAACAACAAAATTATGCAGTGATCAATTCTGATGGACTTGGTTCCTTTCAACAATGAGGTGATTCAGGCCAGTTTCAATGGACTTATGATGGAGAGAGCCATCTGCATCCAGAAAAAGGACTATGGAGACTGAATATGGATCACAATGTAGTATTTTCACCCTTTTTATTGTTTGCCTTTTGTTTTGTTTATTTTTTCCTTTTTGGTTTGATTTTTCTTGTGCAGCATGATAAATATGGAAATATGTATAGAACAATTACACATGTTCAACATATTGTATTACTTGCTATCTAAGGGAGAGGAGTGAAAGGAAGGGAGGGAAAAACATTTGGAATACAAGGTTTTGCAAGGGTGAACATTAAAAACCATCTATGCATATATTTTGAAAATAAAAAGTGTCTTAATTATATTAATTTCCTTCCTAATCTTAATGGGTTTTATTTTATTCCTTTAAAAAAAAACTTATTCTGAGAAGGGCTTCACCAGACTTGCTGCCAAAAGGGTCCAGGACACAAACAAAAAAATAAGGTTTAAAGACTCTGGACAAAGTGATGATTGTGATGATTCAAAGAAATTTTGAAAGACTGGAAAATTAGCTTGAATCTGATCAAGTAAAATTTATAAATATATAATATATTTTTGTATCTATTTATTTAAAACTTAATTACAAACTAAGAACCAAAAAAAAATTTAGAAAGACAGAAAAAGAAAAAAAAATTGTCATGTGCCCAGCAGAATATCAAGGATGATTCAAAATATGTAACAATAAATTTCCATTTCTAAAAAGCAAATACAAAAATAGAAAACATTGTATTCATAACTGTCCATCTTTTCTTCGCTTCTTTGTAGCTTTTCTTTTGTTCTCTGCTGTGTACTTTTTACTTTATTCTTTTATTCCCTCTTTCCTCCCCTGCCATCTACAGGGCAGTTAAGCATAAATATATTTATGTATATATGTATATTTACACCTGCGCATACACACACATATCTATATGTCTATATATACATATATATACATACATATGTATATACACATCCCATCCTTCTAAAACAATATTAATATGTCTTACACATAATGTAGATTTCTCTTTTGATTAAATTTTTAAATATGACTTTGTTTGAGATCAATGATTACTACCCCTACTTTTTCCTAATAAGTTCTATTCCTGACCATTTAAAAATGTTTGTATATATCTCATTTTTCCTATCCCTGTTAATTCTTTCATTTTATTTCTATTCATTAACTTGCCTTGCTATTACTTCATTTCCCCACCTTCTCCCTTTCACATGGATCCCTCCTTTATCTTCTTCCCACCTTTTTCCTTTCCTCTTTACCCCATTCCCATTAATTTATAGATCCTTCTATCCCTTATTTGGAGGGTGCTATACCCTCCTAGCTATGTATATGTGTGTATATGTGTGTGTATATATATACATATATATGTATATGTGTGTGTGCATATATATATATATATGTATTATTCCTTCTTTAACCTATTCCCCATGTGAGTTGGTTTTCAGAACCAGAAAGTTCTACAAATCAGGGCCTGATTATCTTTTTGTTGATTATCTAGAATTAGCTAGTGATGGAGATTCAAATCTAAACTGAAAAGTATGTGCTTTTTTTTTTTTTTTTTGGAAAGCCAGTTGTTAAATAGTTATCAGCACACCTTTGGTTGGATGACAATTTTGGGAATATGTCATAAGGAGGATTCTCTTTCTGATATGGATCAGCCTTGATAGCCTTTCAGATCTTTCCATCTCTGTGATTCTGTGAGGAGAACGATCATGTTTCTCTCAAATTATTCTCTTAGGCTAAAGAAGCTTTTTTTCCCCTTAAGGATGGAAAGATTTCTTTGATATGAAATCTTCATATAGAATCTCACTGCACAGATACAGGTCTGCAATGGTGCTTAATTTGTAATCTTCAAGCGTTACCTGGGGCATTGAGAAATTAAGTTGCTAGATCAGGCTATAAAGCAGGAAGACCTGTTTTCAAAGCTCTCTGGCTTTCTACCTATTACACTGCACTGCCTTTTACTTTAGAGGACAAAATTGGTGGGATATGATGTGGGGGGAGGGATAAAGGAGGGTGATTTTGGGGGAGTATAAAAAAAGAAATTCCTAAAATTCATACATATTTTAAAATGAAACCAGCTGCTTTGCCTGGTGGTAAGTTTCCCATCAGTGAAAGGATCCAAGTAGAGGCTAGATAACCATTTTTCATAACTGTTGTATAAGAGATTCACATTTCTCAGGAGAGCTGAATGAGGTGACTTGTGATATCTCTGAAACTCCAAGTTCTAAGGTCTTATTTGCTCCTTCTCTGACCTGGACCTTAGGAGGTCCTCTGTTAAGCATTTAAATGCCTTCTTAACCTCTTCCCATTTTTCCAGCCCTCTTATACTTTACTCCCTTCCAGACTCAGGTTGGTTCAGCTAGACTGACCTCCTCCTTGTTTCTTGAACTTGACTTCCAATGCTCCCAGATGCCTTTCCCCTGGCTCTCCCTCATTCCTAGCGTGCTCTACCCCCTCATCTAAGTATTTTAGTTTCTCTGGCTTCCTTTGAGTCTCTCTTAAAGCCCAAGTAGGAAGCTCTTTCCAGTTCTGAGATGACCTTCAATCTACTCCGTATATATCTTATATGTACATACATAGTTGTTTGGATGTTGTTTCCTCCTATTAGAATTGGGCCCCTTGAAAGAAGAGATTGTCTCTTGCATTTCTGGTATCTATCCCTGGCACTTAGCACTGAATCTGGTTCATAGTAAGTGTTTAAATGCTTGTTGACGGAGTAACATCCCGTGTTCTAAGGGCCCTCCTAGCACTAACATCTGGTGCTCTAAGAGTCCTTCCAGCATGAACATTCCATGTTCTAAGGCCCTCCCAGCTCTGGAAATCTCTGTTCTAAGGCCTCTCCCAGTTCTAACACCCTATGTTAAGCCTTCAGCATAAATACTCTTATGTTCTAAGAGTCCTCCCAGTACTGACATCTGGTGTGCTAAGAGCCTTCCAACATGAACAATCCATGTTCTAAGGGCCCCCCCAGCTATAGAAATTTCTGTGCTAACCCTCTCCCAGCTCTGGAAATCTCTTTTCTAATTCTCCTACTTCTAACATTCTGGGTTCTAAGGGCCCTCAGCATAAACATTCTATGTTCTAAGAGCCTTCCAAGCATTAACATATAAGTTTTAAAGGCCCTTCTAGCTCTGAGATCCTGTGTTCTAAGGTGCCTCCAAAGCTGGCATCCTAGGTTCCAGACAGATGGTACATCCAGATCACCTGAATGGGCTTGACAACAGGCCAGAGCACGTCCCCTGAGCTCCTGCTACTGGCCTGCTTCCTCAAAGCCAGCTTTGATTCTCTGTGGACAAAGAGAGGTAAGAAATAAAACTGAACCAACTTTTAAAAAAATAAAATAAATCAGCAAAAGGCATTGGGAAAGAAAATTGGGATTTGATTTAAAGTTGTGTAAACTGACCGTTTTCACCCACCCACAGGACCCACCAGGCCTGTTTATAGATTTTCTGGGTTGTCGAAGAAAGTAAGGGCTTTGAAAGAAGCTTCAAAGACTAAAGCTCAGTGATTTTTTCCAACCAGCATCCATTAGGGTGTGTCCCCGGGGCTGGCTTGGAAGGTGGGACACAGATCCCTCATGAGAAGCTGCTTTTAATCCCAGAACAGGGACCTAGTGAAGGCAACCTGGGCAAAGAAGCATGGGACTCACTATTTGGCAGCTATAAATGGAAATATTTAGGGGAGGGAAGGGCACAGGACCAGGGACTCAGGTATACCTGGTTTGCCACAACTGAGCAGAGGGCGGTTACTGCAGAGAAACAGCTTTGGGACAAGGAATGGTCCTGACCAAGCAGTTAAAAAAAAAAAAAAACCAACACCCAATAGCTGCCAGAGGAGGAGTGACCCCAGCTTAGAGCCTTAAGCCTTCTCTTTTCCATTCAAATAGCAGAAATCCAAGCAGGCTTCTTGCCCTAGAGAGACCCCTCTTGGTCTAGGAGAAGAATTCAGTTTTAACAAACTACGCTATTGCTTTGGGAGCCTTGGGGGATGTTGAAGGGACTTAGGGAGGATGGTTGAGAGGTTTTCTTAGAAGTAATTGTGATTATTGTTCCATCTCAACTCTTAAGTCAGAGATATAGGGGATGAAAAGAATGGTATGGTGTACAGTATTAGAAAAATAACTGTTCTCTGCTCTGTTCAGGGCCCCTTTTAGGGGTAAGAGGTAAGGGATGAACCATATTCAATTTTAAACTTTTCCATCTTAGAATCAAATCAATCAATCCCCAAATGTTTATTAATTACTTCCTATGTGCTAGGTATGAAAACATATCCATGCCATTTTTCATACAGGACTATCTTGTCTCCCATGTCTAGAACATTCTCCTTCCTCTCTCTTCCTCTCTTCCCTGATTTTTGTTCATGATTGTTTAAATCCCATACACACTGAAAGAGACTTGTCCTGGGTTCCCTTCCCTCAGAAATCCTTTCCCACTCACACTGGATGAATCTTTGTGTACATGGGGTTGTTTGCATGCCGTCTCCCCCACTGAAAATCAGTCAACAAGCATTTATCAGTGCTTACTATGTGCCCGCTACTGTGCTCATGGTAGGTGAGCTCTCTGAGGATAGGAACTAGGTTTTTGCCTCTATGTATAGTTCTAGCACTTGGCACAGTGTCTTGACACAAACAGTAAGCACTTAATAAATGCTTATTGGTAGACTGATTGACTAAAACAATCCCCACTCTCAAGGAGTTTACATTCTAATGGGGAAGACCCCAGGTAGACATGTAAGTACCCACAGGAAAAAAAAAAAGCAAAATAATTATATAGAAGATAGTTTGGGTGGGATTAGAACAAGACCATTAGAAAAAAACTTTATGATATTGTACACAGCAACAACAAGATTATGTGATGATCAACCGTGGTGGACTTCGCTCTTCTCAACAATGCAGTGATTCAAGGCAATTCCAATAGACTTGGGATGGAAAAAACTCATCTGCATACAGAGAAAGAATGATGAAAACTGAATGTGGATTGAAGCATTTTTTTCACCTTTTTTTGTTTGTTTTTCTTGTGTTTTTTTTTCCTTTTGGTCTGATTTTTCTTGCAAAACATGATGAATATGGAGATATGTTTAAAATATATCAGATTACTTGCTGTCTCGAGGAGGGGAGAAGTAAGGGAGGGAGGGAGAAAAATTTGGAAAACAAAATCTTATAAAAATGAATGCTGAAAACTATCTTTACATGTATTTGGAAAAAACAAAATACAATTGGAAAAAAATAAAATCCATTCAGATAATATAAAATTTTTAAAAAGCAAAGAAAAAAAGGCTACATGCTGAAGGTGGTACCTTAGCTGTACCTTCTATTCAATTAAGTCAACTGATATTTATTAAAAACTTACTATGTCCAAGGCCCTGTACTTAAGCACCAGGAATACAACTAAGAAAAAGACAACCCCTCCCTTCCCCAAAGGAGCTCACAATCTAATCGAATCTTAAAGAGAAGGATTCAATGAGGCAGATAAGCATGAAGTGAATTCAACATGACTAATGTAGAAATATGTTTTACATGATTGCACACATATGACCTATTTTGCCAACTTGGGAAGGGAGTAGAGGAGGGACGGATGCAGAAAAATTTATAACTCAATATTTAAAAAAAAAAAATGAATGTTGAAAGTTGTCTTTACATGTAATTGGAAAAAGTAAAATGCTATTTTAAAAATCAAGGGGGGGAAAAAAGGAAGTTAATTCTAACATGGAAGAGAGGCAGTTGCTATTACTGTTCCTCCTACATTTTTGAAGAGGACCAGTGCCATTGTCACTGGGTGATGTCTTGACTTGCTCATGAATTGGATTTGAGGGAGGCAGAGTTGTGCAAAGTCATCAGCCTCATTCTCTCTTCCTGAGTCACCAAAGTCCAGTAGTAGGACAAAAGTCAAAAAGAATGGAAATGACTCAAGATGCAGTGGATAACGTGTGGCTTTCCCCATCTGACTAAGCTCCAGTCACTCCACAGCAATGACTTTGGCTGCTTTCATGGTCATTGGACAAAGACATAGAGATAAAAGATGGAGTTTCATGGGTGAAGAATAAGGAAGAGGGTGGTTTGATGGGACCACAGAATGTAGAAGGAAGAGTAATGCTCATTGATGTTGGATAGAGCTTGGGGCTAGGTTGTGAAGGTCACTAAAAGCTAAATAGGACTTTAAAAAATATTTTTATATTTTATTCTAGAGACTATCAGAGTCCTTGAAGTTGATAGAGTAAAATGGTCAATTGTTCCAGTCGTATCTGATTCTTCATGATCTCATTCAGGGTTTTCTTGGTAAAGATATTGGAGTGGTTTGCCATTTCCTTCTCTAGCACATTTGACAGATAAGGAAACTGAGGCAAAGTCAAATGACTTGCCCAGAATACCCATAATAAGTATCTGAAGCTGTATTTTACCTCAGGTTTTCCTGGCTCCAGGACTCATATATTATTCCACCTTGCTGCTCTGACATGATCAGATCTATGTTTAAAGAAAATCTCTTTGATTACTTTGTGCAGGATGTCCTGGAGCAGGGAAAGACTTGAAATCTGTTACCATAACCCAGACGAGCTGATAAGGACCTGAACAAAGGTTGTGGCTGTGTGAGTAGAGAGATGGGGTTAGATGTGAGAGATGCTGTGGAGAGATAGGCAGGTTTGGCAACCGAGAGAATGTGGGGCGGCTACCCAGGGTGATTCTAATGGACAGAAAGGGGACTTTTGGAAAAGGAGACTGTTAACAGACAAAGAGAAAAGGAATTCCATTTTAGACATACTGAGTTTGAAATGTCTGTGGGAACATCCAGTTTGAAAAGTCCAATAGGTTATTGATGAGATGGTGATGATAGAAATAGAGAGACAGACAGAGAGACAGAGGGGCAGATGAGTGGGGGTTAATAGAGGAGAAATTCATCCAGGATACTGACAAGCTGTAGGTGCTGCAGACCAGGGTAACCAGAATGGGGAAAAGACCCCAAAACATATCATTTGAGGATTATCCTTTCAAGAACTTGAGATTTAAACTGAAGAAAATCTATTAATTTTTTTTTAATCATGGTGTATATGATAGAGGAAGGGGTACTATGCTTGCTACCTTCAAATTTTTGAAGGAATGGAAAAGAGAACAAGCATTTATTAAGCCTCTTCTGTATGCCAGGCACTGTGCTGATAGTATATCACTTGATTCTTGAAACAACTCCCGGTAGTAAATGTTATTATGATCCCCATTTTTACAATTGAGGAAACTGAGATAGATTGCAATGAAGTGACTTGTCCAAGGTCACACACCTAATAACTGTCAGAAGCTAAACTTGAATTCAGTTCTATCTGAAGTCTGGCCTGGGGCTCTATCCATTCCACCACCTAGGGACTTCTGAAGGGCCTTTGGGGAAAAGAGGCAGATTCATTCTGCCGCATTGTTGAGGAGACAACTGGAACCAATGGAGGAAATTTGAGAGGTAGCTTGGTGTAAGAAAGGAAACAAGCATTTATTAAGCTCCTATTGTATATATGTGGTTAGATTTGAATTCCTGTACATTGGACAGAAGGCTGGGCCTGGCTTCAGGAAAACCTGAATTTTAAGTTTAGCTTCAGATAGTTACTTGTTGTGTGGTCCTAAATAAATCACTTATTTGCTTATTTGTTCAATCATAAAATAACTTTTATTACAGTTTTTTATTTATAAGATATATGCATAGGTAATTTTTCAGCATTGACAATTGCAAAACCTTTTGTTCCAATTTTTCCCCTCCTTCCCTCCACCCCCTCTCCCAGATGGCAGGTTGATCATTATATGTTAAATATGTTAAAGTATATGTTAAATACAACATATGTATACATGTCCAAACAGTTATGTTGCTGTACAAAAGGAATCAGATTTTGAATAGTGTACAATTAGCCTGTGAAGGAAATTTCCCAGAGTTCTTTCACTGGGTGTAGCTGGTTCAATTCATTACTGTTCTATTGGAACTGATTTGGTTCATCTCATTGTTGAAGAGAGCCACGTCCATCAGAATTGTCAATCATAAAATAATTAATAACACTTCACAGGGTGGTTGTAAGGATCAAATGAGATAAAATTTGTAAAGAATTTAGCACATTGCCTAGAACATAATAAGCACTGCATAAATGATTCATCCTTTCCCTTTCCCTTTCCTCCAGGCCCAAGTCTCTAACTACTTTGCCACATAGTCAAGTGCATCACATTTGATCATCACATAATCTTGTTGTTACTATATACAGTATTTTTCCTGATTCTGCTCATTTCACTCAGCATCAGTTCATGTAAGTCTTTCCAGACTTTTCCATCATCAACCTGCTCATCACTGAAGAACTGGATTTAAATCTTGTGTCCAACATTTACCAGCTGTGTAAACCTGGACAAGTCACATAAATTCTCTGGAGGCTTTCCTTACCACATCTCTAAAATGGGGAGCATAACACTTGTAGCACCTGCCTCACAGAGTGGTCATAAGGATCAAATGAAATAATGTCTAAAAAAAAAAAAAGAAAAGAACCAACACAACTTTGCAAACTTGAACATAGTGTATGAGTGACAGCTAATACTATGTTCCTTTTCTAGCTTTTTTAGTTGTAAGCCCAATTCATTGATCTTCCCTTTACCTATTTTATTCAAGTAAGCATTTAGAGATATAAAATTTCCCCTTACAACTGCTTTGGCTGACTCCCACAAATTTTGGTATATTGTCTCATTTTTGTCATTCTCTTGGATGAAATTATTGATTGTGTCTATGATTTGCTGTTTCACTCGTTCATTCTTTAGGATTAGATTATTTAATTTCTGTGTTGTTCTCTTCTTTTGTATAATATGATAGTTTTCTCTGGGAGCAGGTTTCTTGGGGAGATTTTCGGAGGCAGCCTTAGTTTCAGTTCAAAGTAATAATCACTTCAAACGCAGCCAGGAGTTAAAATCCAGTCCTTTATTGTGTCCTTCAAAGTCTTGAGCTTCAGCCCCTAGCTCCTTCTGAATGTCTCCAGCCAGCACAAAGGTTGAATATGGAATGAATCTGTCTCCGCCTCCAAGAGTGGGCTTCTGTGTCTGGCCCCGAGAGCTTCTTGCTTATATGCTGTACATTGAGTACACACCAATCATTATATCCTAGGAAACCATTATTTGTTGTAGGATTAAATCAATTCTAAACCAGATTTAAACAATTTGTCTCCTCAATTCCATTTAGTACCTTGTTTCAAGTTCTGGCCCATAACATCTCCTTGTAGGATCAGATCAATCATACTGAACCATGCTAAATTAGATAATTATTGTCTTTATCAATTCTAATGACTTAACACTTTGTAAGGATTCCAACAAATTTCCAATTACCTTTTGGTCTATTTTCTCCTGGCCTTACATTGCACTTGATTTTTTATTGCATCATGATATGAAAAAATAATGCATTTACTATTTCTGCTTTTCTGCATTTGATTTTGAGGTTTTTATGCCCTAATCATGGTCAATTTTTGTAGGTTCCATGAACCACTGAGAAAAAAGTAAACTCCTTTCTATCTCCATTCAATTTTCTCCAAAAGTATCAAACATCTTCCATGTGCCAGGAACAGTTATGTGTGAATGTGTGTATGGACATGTGTATATGTATGCCTGTGTATATATGCATATATAATTATTATTTATGTATATTTTTATAAATATGCATTTATAGCAAGTATTCCACCTTCACTATCCTGAAGTGAAGTATGTCTACCCCTCAGAGGTCTCAGGGTATCCCTAGGGGTTTGTGGTATCTCATCATGGATATGTTTTCCCCCACTGTTAGTCACCAGTGACTAATGCTCCATTTCCATTTAACAAATTTACACCATTTGGTTTTTCAAACAGCTAATTATTTTGAAGATATAGTAAAAGTTGGAGTACAAACCTTCCCTCCACCACATCAGGGGCACATACTCTGGTATACTACATCAGTCTCTGGTGGGGGGGAGGGGAGATAAGCTCAGATGTAAATCAATTTCTACATAGCATCAATTCTATTCCATGTCCAAATGAAGCATTTCTATTGAATTATCATCTCCTAAACTGGGTCCTGAAATTGCTTCCTAGGGTGTCAAAGATGGGCCAGCTGGCTACAAACTACAGAAAGGACTTCAATCCTGCACCCTGTGGTCTCTCAGTTCCCTCACCTTTTGAAACTCAAAAGGCCAAAGGCACAAACCTAATCTTCACTTAAAATGAAAGAATAAACACAGAAGCAAAAGAGGCTATATTTGTGAGCTATGGGTCAGTTTCTGATGGCGAAGGTCCAAGGCTTCTCCCTTCATAGAATTTTCTCTCATTTTTTATCAAACACAACCAGGTAGGAAGAAGTCAAACAAAGAAAAGATATAAGTATCCTCAGTTCTGTCTAATCAGCTATAAACAATCAAGAGATTTATTCACTACATAGTTAGCTGACCTGAACAAGTTAAAGAATGTCTCTACATGTTCCAGATGTCTCCAGGGCATTTCCATTACACATTATCATGAATCTCTCAGATTCACTTCCCAGTGACTTACACAAATAAAATTGCATTAGTGGCATTCTGGGTTGAGCTCATTGGTCAATATTCTGTAACTCATTTTATTTTTAGGGGATGGCAGTTTTTTTAACATTTTTAGTACATCTTACCACTGGATTTAAAGACTCTGGAAAAGAGAGTAAGACAGTGAAGACTTGGTGTATTTCTGCCTCATTTAAATCTAATTCACATACATGTCAAAATGTCATCTGTGGTATCATTGATCGTTGAAAACGAAGAACAAACAACAAAATAACAATGTGTGTTTGTGTGTCTGTATAAAGAGAAAGCAATTTCTAGGGGTCAAAGAAACTAATAACTGGCAGGATAAATACTGGTAAGAGGTAGCAACTGAGCTGTAATACTTACCCTAAGGGGGAAAGATATGGATCATCATCCAGCAAAAGAAACTGAGAAGAAATGGTCAGATAGGTAGGAGGAGAACTGAAATAGAATGAACAGTGTCATAAAAACTCAGGGAGAAGAGAATATCCAGGATGAGAGAGTGATAGCTTCAAAATTAGAAGAATATGCAAATAGGATGAGAAGAAAAGAATATGGAATAAGATGGTAATTTTAGTCAAATGTTAAAACTTAAGGTCACAGGAATAGTCAGGGAGCTACGACTGCCTCCAACAAACCTATACAAAGGTATCCAGCTAGGGAATACAATATCTGAATTGCCCACCAGGTGGTGCTCTGCTGGAGCCACCAAACTTGTTCATTTCTCTCTGGGGCTTGGCTCGCTCAGCCTAACTGCCAGTTTCTCTAGTAGCCACCAGAGGGTATTTAGTCTGCAAATTCTCTACAACTCCTCCTATCTACAAAACTAAGCTTCCCTTACATTGCTCTTGCAGATATTTATACTGTTCCTCCTACCCACAAACCTCAAGGATTAACACTAAGCAGCTCGATTTAACTAGTGTCAATCTGAAATCTGAGAACTTGATTAGAGGAAAAAATTACATCTTTATTGCAGCAAAATTGGTTTCCCTTGTAATCCTATATATTTTATTTTATGCACTTAAAAGAGGTCCATAGACTTCACCAGAATGATTGCTCAAGAGAATACAGAACGCAAAAAAAGTGAAGAACTCTTGATATATGGAATAAATCAAATAATCTTTAACATTTAAAATATGTATTAAATTACAGATTAAAATACATATAAAGGATGTAAACTCTATTTATACTTAACTCTTGAACCCCTGCCCTAACTGAGCTTCCTTCTCTTGTTCACTGCCCACTGAATTCCCAATTTCATAGATTTAACAAACCATGATTGTGTAATTTACTGTTCAGAAAAAAGGGAAAAGGGAGTGGCTTAACAGCTATCTCCTAAATCTCTTCCTAATTGCCCTTTTAGCAAAATCCCAATAATATTCATCTTCAGCTCATGAGAAAAGAATAAAAGATGGAAGGCTGGGCACTCCAGATTTCAGCATCATAGATTAAGAAACAAGGGAAAGCAGCAAAAGTAGTGGGGTAGGAAATCTGTTTGCCAGCTCACTAGCCCAACAAGGCTCAAAATACCTGGCAATTTTGATTGGAAGTCTTTTGGCAGAGACAACATCTGGCTTTCATGCCATCATGCCCCTGAATAGCTCTGGTCATGGTCTCTGTGGCTTTCACTGGCCACTTATCCCCCACTTACCTCAAAAAACCCAGGAAAAGAACTGTGAACATGCCAGGGTATATAGATTGCATCACCCCTTCTACTATGTGCCTTCCTGTCCCAAAACACACTGAGAGCATGGCTCATTCTTAGTGCTACCAAAAATCAGAAAACTCTCGTTTCTGTTAATGCCCAACAAATTCTGCTCCACTGGTTTCTCTGCATGATTTCCTGGGCCCTGGAATTTTTACATAGATGAAACTTGTACTATGGAAATAGCTGGTACAAGCATGTTGAGACTATGATCTCCTGTGAGAAGACTAGCCTGGATGACTTCTCACTTCCCTTCCTGCTTCCATTTCTTCTAAAAAAATTTAATTTATATTTTATTTGTAATATTCTCTTTATTTATAGATATGTCCCTCCCCATTTCTCCTCTCTAAAGAGCTATCCTTGGCATAAGTGCATAATACATTTTATTAAAGGGTACACCAAGGAATATTATGTATTTTTAAAGGCAAATATTTATTGAATATTCAATCATGAGAGACATTATTTTCATATGTAAAAATGTACTAAGGAAACAAAGACAGTCACATTTAACATACTATTTACTAAAATACAATACTTCATACCATAATACTCTCATTTTTTTCCTTAAGCCCCTCTGGCTTCTGACTATCATTTAACTGAAACTGTACTCTCCATACATACAGAGCTACCTTAGATCTCATCATTGTCAATTCCAAAGGCCTTTTAAATATACATTGGATAAAAATACCAAAAATCTAATGAGTATCAGAAAACCTGCTATCAGTGCTCCACACTTGGTAAATACAAGAGAATCTACATTGGGGAAAACACTAAGAATGGGGGAAATTCTTGAGTTTCAGCTCATATCTCCTTAGCATTAGACAATCTGTATCAGAGTCAAACTCTTTAATTGTTATGATTTCCTCATTAACCATCAAAAAATTCATACTGGGAAGAAAAAAAAATTAGAAGGCCTTCAATTATTCCACAATCCTTAAAAATTTGAGCTCTGAAAGGTTTTTTTTCCCAAATTCTTCATAACACATTAGTGACAAATTTTATGAATATAATGAGAATAGAAAAAAAAAACAACAACAGCTTAATTGAGCATTAAAAAATCCATACTAATGATAGAATCTATTAATGTGGGAAGGCATACCTTCAATATCAGGAGAGACACTTTAAACATGAGGAGTGTAGGAAAACCTTCTGTTTAACCTAATACCTTATTCAACTTCAGAGGGGGAGAAAAATTCCTTCCCTGATGTTCTTGAAAAATGAAAAACAAACAAGTAGCTTTCTATTACTTTCACGATCAAATATGTGACTCTATGGCTTTTAAAGTCCTTTGTAACTTGGTCTCTTCCTAACTTTCCAGACTCCAAGCTCTCCCAGGGGTCATAGCTTGATAAAACCATCTTGGCAGATGGGCCAATCCATGGTGAGAATGACTCACGGGTCTCAAACCTATTGATGAGTTAGGGTGATGTCTACCCTGAGCATGTGATGACTTCCCCAGGCAGAAGGGCAAGATGAGAAGAGTTTATTCCAGCCATCATGAAAACCACAGCGCTCTTAGAGCTTGGTCAGACACTGAAGATGTCTAGATCATCCATTGCATCCCAAGCCATCCTGTCCTGCCATTGAACTTCAATGACTTTGGAAGAGAGAGATAATAACTTTGTGCAACTCTGTCTCACTTATTCCAATTCATACAGGAGTCAAGACATCCCCTGTGACATCATTGGTCTTCAAAATCAAGGAAGAAAAATCACAATCTTCAGCTTTATGTATATTTGGAAGGCTCACCTTCCTTATCTCCATGTCCTGCCTTCAAGTCTCAACTTAAATACTACTTTCTACAAGAAGGCTTTCCCAACCCCCTTTAATTCTAGCGTTTTTCCCTTCAGATTATATCCCATTTATTCTGTAGGTGTATAGTTTGTTTATAAATAGTTGTTGTATATTTTTCTTTCCAAATAGAATGTAAGCTCCCTGAGAGCAGACACTATATTTTTCCTTTTTTTGTGTCCCTGGGTCTTAGCACAGCATCTGGCACATAGTAGGCTTTTAATAAATTGTTATTGATTAATTATAATGTAATTATATACTCACTTCTTTCAAGTCAACTCAATAAGTATTTATTAAATGACTATTACATGCTAGGGGCTGCCCTCAAGGAGCTTACAATCTAAAGGGGGATAAACATGTAAACAAATACAAACAGAGCAAACTATATGCAGGATAAATAGGAAGAATAACAGAAGGAAAGCACTGGAATTGAGGGGTTAGGGAAGTAAAATCCCAGTAAAAGAAGGGATTTTAGTTAAGACCAGGGAGGTCAGTAGGCAGAATGGAAGAGGGACAGAAAAGACCCAGAGACCAAGAGATAGAGTGCCTTGTTCAGGAACAGCCAGGAGACTGGGGTCGCTACTTGGAAGAGAGTAAGATTATAAGACTCATATCCATTTTATACTGGAAAGGTGGGAAGAGACCTGTGTTTGAAGGGCTTTGAATATCAAAGAGAGCACTTTACATTTGTTCCTGGAGGCAATAGCTAGCCACTGGAGTTTATTGAGGTGGGGTGGTATGACCTAGGAAAATCACTTTGGCAGCTAGCTTAGTGCAGGACAGGCTGGAGTGGGGAGAAATCTGAGGCAGGCAAACCCCCGGCAGACTCCAGGAATGAAGTGATGAGGGACTGCACTAAAGGGATGACAGTGTCAGAGGAGAGAAGGTGCAAAGAGAGAGCTATGCCGTAAAGGTGAGACGGACAGGTTGCAGCATCGGCTTGGATGTGGCAGGTGAGGGTGCAGGAGTGAGTCTGAGAGGCTGGGAATATGAGAATGTGAATGAGACAGAGACACAGCTTTCTTTGAGACGTTAGGATGCACTTGGGATCAATCAATTCAATGTTTATGATCTCTTGTAATAGAGAATTCTGCGGCTGGCTGGTACAGTGGGTAGACCACCAGGCTGGAGTCAAAAAGACCTGCATTCAAATCTGATCTCTTACTATAGCTGTGTGATCCTAGCTAGATTGTCACTTAACCCTGTTTGCCTGTTTCCTCTTCTTTAAAATGAGATGAAGGAAATGGCAACCTACTTTCTGCCAAGAAAACCCCAAATGTAACAAAGAGTCAGAGAGGACAACAAAAAATAAGAAAAAAAAGAAAAAAAATCTGTTCAAAGTGGTTAACATTTTATCAGAGTCTGTCCATGTTTTCAAGGGTTTTCCCTTCACAGCCTTCCACTTGTATAAAGAGAGAGAGTTGCATTTCCACTTCAGACCAAACTTGGTCATTATAGTTATTAACTTTCTGCTTTTTGTTTCATCTCCCCTCTCTGGCCATTCCACATGCCTGAAATATACTCCCTGCTGATTAATGCCTCAGAGAGTCCCTCCTTTTCCTTTAAGAAATAGCTCAGAATTGCCTTAGATTGTTTTGGGGGGGGGTATTTTTATCCCCAAGTACAACAAGCATTTAATTTAACATTTTTTTTTTTTGGAAAAAAATTTCTTTACAGCATTATCCCTTGCACTCACTTCTGTTCTGACTTTTTCCTTCCCTCCCTCCTCCCGCCCCCAGATGGCAAGCAGTCCTAGACATGTTAAATATGTTGCAGTATATCCTAGATATGTTTGCAGAACCGAACAGTTCTCTTGTTGCACAGGGAGAATTGGATTCAGAAGGTAGAAATAATCCGGGAAGAAAAACAAAAATGCAAGCAGTTTATATTCATTTCCCAGTGTTCTTTCTTTGGGTGTAGCTGCTTCTGTCCATCGTTGCACAATTGAAACTGAGTTAGATCTTCTCTTTGTCAAAGAAATCCACTTCCATCAGAATACATCCTCATACAGTATCGTTGCTGAAGTATCTAATGATCTCCTGGTTCTGCTCATTTCACTCAGCATCAGTTCGTGTAAGTCTCTCCAAGCCTCTCTGTATTCATCCTGCTGGTCATTTCTTACAGAACAATAACATTCATATACCACAATTTACCCAGCCATTCTCCAACTGATGGGCATCCACTCATTTTCCAGTTAAACATTCATTTTTATAAGATTTTGTGTTCCAAATTTTTTTGACCCTCCTTTCTCTCCTTCACTCCCAAGACAGCAAGAAATCTGAGAGAGGTTATACATGTACGATCATTTTTAACGTATTTCCATGAGCCACATTGGGAAGAAAAGTCAAAAGGGAAAAACAGTAAGAAACAAAACAGATAAAAATAGGATGCTTTGATCTGCATTCACTCTTCATAGTTTTTTGGGTTTTTTTTCTGAATGCAGATGGCATTTTCTATCCCAAGTCTATTAGAATTGTCCTGGTTCACTGTATTGTGATCATCACATAATCTTGTTGTTACGTATGATGTTCTCCTGGTTCTACTCCTTTCACTCAGCATCAGTTCATGTAAATCTTTCCAGGTTTTTCTGAAATCAGCCTGCTCTTCATTTCTTATAAAACAATAATATTCCATTACATTAATATAACATAACTTATTCAGCCATTCCCCAATTGATGGGTATCCACTTAATTTCCAATTCTTTGCCACTGTTACTACAAAGATTTTTGCCCATGTGGGTCCTCCTTTCCCCTCTTTTATGATCTCTTTGGCATACAGACCTAGTAGTGGCTCTGCTGGATCAAAGAGTATGCAATTGCTTTCCAGAATGATTGGATCAGTTCACAAGTCCACTAACAATGCAATAGTGTCCCAATTTTCCCACTTCCCTTCCAACATTTATCATCTTTTCCTGTCATCTTAGTCAATTTAATAGGTGTGGGGTAGTATCTCAAGATTTTTCTAATCAATAGTGGTTTAGAGCATTTTTTTCCATATGACTAGAAATAGCTTTAATTTCTTCATCTGAAAATTGTTCATATCTTTTGGGCATTTATCAATTGGGGAATGACTTGTATTTTTATAAATTTGACTCAGACCTTTATATATTTTAGAAATAAGATCTTTATTAGAAATCTTGATATAAAAAATGTTTCCCAGCTTTCTATTTCCATTTAAATCTCGCCTACATTGGTTTTGTTTCAGAATTACCTTTGGCATGAAGTCCCTCCTGATCTCTTCAACAGGTAGCACTTGCCTTCCTAATTTTACCTTGTACTTAACTACTTGACATATTTTATTCACTTTATAGGAGCTGTCCCAAAAATCTTAATACATACTAGCTTAGAACTGTACTAAGTCTTTTGGGATTTTCTATATTCAGGGATAGATATTGATTTATTGTTGATACAATTCCATTCATTAGAATGGAAGGCTCCTTGGGAATTTGGATTTTGTTTTTTGGACTTGTATCCCTAATGTCTTGCACAGTACCTATAAATGATCAGATTTTTTATTTATTTATTTTTTATTATAGCTTTTTATTTTCAAGTTATATGCATGGGTAATTTTTCAGCATTGACAATTGCCAAACCTTTTGTTCCAATTTTTCCCCTCCTTCCCCCATGACCTCTCCCCAATGGCAGATTGACCAATACATGTTAAATATGTTAAAGTATATATGTCCTAACAGTTATTTTGCTGTACAAAAAGAGTCAGCGTTTGAAATATTGTACAATTAGCCCAGGAAGGAAATCAAAATTGCAGGTGGACAAAAATAGAGGGATTGGGAATTCTATGCAATGGTTCATAGTCATCTCCCAGAGTTCTTTCCCTGGGTGTAGCTGGTTCAGTTCATTTCTGCTCCATTGGTACTGATTTGGTTCATCTCATTGCTGAAGATGGCCAAGTCCTTCAGAATTGATCATCACATTGTTGTTGAAGTATATAATAATCTTCTGGGCCTAATTATTTCACTCAGCAAATGATCAGATATTTAATAAATGCTTGTAAAGTGATTGTGCATGGTTTCTGCTTAGTTTATTTTGAGTTTGGTTGAGATAGAAACTCAGAGGAGGAGGGGAAGAGGGAAGAGGGGAGGAAGAGGGAAGAGAGGAGGAAGAGGAGGGGGGGAGGAGGGAGGAGGAGGAGGAAGAAGGAGAAAAGGAGGAAGAGGAGAAAGAGGAGGGAGAGAAGAGAAAGGAGGAAGAGAAGGAGAGGAGGGGGAGAGAGAGAGAGAGAGAGAGAGAGAGAGAGAGAGGAAGGAGAGGAAGAGGGGGAGGAAATAGAGAGGAGGAGGGATCTGACACTCTCTGGACTTGCTGTGATGTTGAATTTTCAGGAATCGTTTGAAAGACATGTCCCAGGTGTGTATCATGAGTGCCGCCTGGGAGACCCTAGAGAAGCTGCTTTGAGTCACAGCCATCTCCTTTGCTGGAAGTCTTTCCTGATTGAAAAGGTCTTGTTTCTGACACTTTGCCAACAGCTCTCTCTAGGTTATGGTTTCTCATTCACTGGGATGTTCTTTAACAATAAGACTAAACTCTTAAGGCATTTTAGGAGTGGCAGTATTACAACAAAGTGACTAAAATGATAGGATTTTGGTTCTAGAGCTAGGACACCGTCTAACCCAATCTTCCTCATTTTACAGAACCTGAAGCCCAGAGTAAGTGATTACCCATTGGGTCACCCACATTCAGACTCAGTGCAAATCTCCAATTTTACAGCTCAAAGTTGCCCCAAGACTTCTGGGGCATCCTGAGTTAGCATGAGAGGTACAATTGTAGTTTAATCCTATTGATTCTAGTGTTCTTTTCCTTGTATCAAAATGCCTTCTAATATTTATTATGACTAATAACTCATGATTATATAGCACCTTTTGTGTGTCAGGCACGGGGCTAAGCACTTATAAATATCTCATTTGATTCCCTTGACAACCCTGGTTGGCTCTTTTCATCCCTATTTTACTGATGAGAAAACGGAGAGGTAAAGGGACTATCCAGGGAGTAGGGACTGAAATCACATTTGAACTCAACTCTTCCTGATTCCAGATCCAGTTCTCTGTTTACTGACGTACAAGCTCCTCATCACCAACCTTCCATTGAAGGATTCTTACAGACAGCTCAGGAATAATTTCCTGCCTCCTAAAGAAAAAAAAAATCAAAGGTTCATAAATACAATTATAAAATAATATAATGTTACAGATAGAAGGGATCTTAGAACAGAGAACCCTAAAACACAGAAGGCTAAAAAAGAAAGGGCCTATATAACATAGAGTTGTTAGGGGGTCTTAGAACTTAAAAGTTCTGGCAGAGCTGGAACTTGGACTCAGGACTTGGAACTCAGAATGTCAGAGCTGGAAAGAGGAACCTTAGGATTTGGAACTCAGAATGTCAGAGCTGGAAGGAGGAACCTTAGGACTTGGAACTCAGAATGCCAGAGCTGGAAAGGAGGAACCTTAGGACTTGGAACTCAGAATGTCAGAGGCTGGAAGGAGGGACCTTAGGAATTGAAACTCAGAATGTCAGAGCTGGAAAGGAGGAACCTTAGGACTTGGAACTCAATGTCAGAGCTGGAAGGAGGGACCTTAGGACTTGGAACTCAATGTCAGAGCTGGAAGGAGGAACCTTAGGACTTGGAACTCAATGTCAGAGCTGGAAAGAGGGACCTTAGGACTTGGAACTCAGAATGTCAGAGCTGGAAAGGAGGGACCTTAGGACTTGGAACTCAGAAATGTCAGAGCTGGAATGAGGGACCTTAGGACTTGGAACTCAGAATGTCAGAGCTGGAAAGAGGGACCTTAGGACTTGGAACTCAGAAATGTCAGAGCTGGAAGGAGGGACCTTAGGACTTGGAACTCAGAATGTCAGAGCTGCAAGGAGGGACCTTAGGACTTGGAACTCAGAATGTCAGAGCTGGAAGGAGGGACCTTAGGACTTGGAACTCAGAATGTCAGAGCTGGAAGGAGGGACCTTAGGACTTGGAACTCAGAATGTCAGAGCTGGAAGGAGGGACCTTAGGACTTGGAACTCAGAATGTCAGAGCTGGAAAGAGGGACCTTAGGACTTGGAACTCAATGTCAGAGCTGGAAAGGAGGAACCTTAGGACTTGGAACTCAGAAATGTCAGAGCTGGAAGGAGGGACCTTAGGACTTGGAACTCAGAATGTCAGAGCTGCAGGAGGGACCTTAGGACTTGGAACTCAATGTCAGAGCTGGAAAGGAGGAACCTTAGGACTTGGAACTCAATGTCAGAGCTGGAAAGGAGGAACCTTAGGACTCGGAACTCAGAATGTCAGAGCTGCAAGGAGGGACCTTAGGACTTGGAACTCAGAAATGTCAGAGCTGGAAGGAGGGACCTTAGGACTTGGAACTCAGAATGTCAGAGCTGGAAGGAGGGACCTTAGGACTTGGAACTCAGAAATGTCAGAGCTGGAAGGAGGGACCTTAGGACTTGGAACTCAGAATGTCAGAGCTGGAAGGAGGGACCTTAGGACTTGGAACTCAGAATGTCAGAGCTGGAAGGAGGAACCTTAGGACTTGGAACTCAGAATGTCAGAGCTGGAAGGAGGAACCTTAGGACTTGGAACTCAGAATGTCAGAGTTGGAAGGAGGAACCTTAGGACTTGGAACTCAGAATGTCAGAGCTGGAAGGAGGGACTTTAGGACTTGGAACTCAAATGTCAGAGCTGGAAGGAGGGACCTTAGGATTTGGAACTCGAATGTCAGAGCTGGAAGGAGGGACCTTAGAACTTGGAACTCAGAATGTCAGAGCTGGAAGGAGGATCCTTAGAACTTGGAACTCAGAATGTCAGAGTTGGAAGGAGGGACCTTAGGATTTGGAACTCAGAATGTCAGAGCTGGAAGGAGGGACTTTAGGACTTGGAACTCGAATGTCAGAGCTGGAAGGAGGGACCGTAGGACTTGGAACTCAGAATGTCAGAGCTGCAAGGAGGAACTTTAGGACTTGGAACTCAAATGTCAGAGCTGGAAGGAGGGACCTTAGGACTTGGAACTTAGAATGTCAGAGTTGAAAAGAGGGACCTTAGGACTTGGAACTCAGAATGTCAGAACTGTAAATGAGGAACCTTAGGATTTGGAACTCAGAATGTCAGAGCTGGAAGGAGGGACCTTAGGACTTAGAACTCAGAATGTCAGAGCTGGAAAGAGGAACCTTAGGACTTGGAACTCAGAAATGTCAGAGCTGGAAGGAGGGACCTTAGGACTTGGAACTCAGAATGTCAGAGCTGGAAGGAGGGACCTTAGGACTTGGAACTCAGAATGTCAGAGCTGCAGGAGGGACCTTAGGATTTGGAACTCGAATGTCAGAGCTGGAAGGAGGGACCTTAGAACTTGGAACTCAGAATGTCAGAGCTGGAAGGAGGGACCTTAGGACTTGGAACTCAATGTCAGAGCTGGAAAGAGGGACCTTAGGACTTGGAACTCAGAAATGTCAGAGCTGGAAGGAGGGACCTTAGGACTTGGAACTCAGAAATGTCAGAGCTGGAAGGAGGGACCTTAGTACTTGGAACTCAATGTCAGAGCTGGAAAGAGGGACCTTAGGACTTGGAACTCAGAATGTCAGAGCTGGAAGGAGGGACCTTAGTACTTGGAAATCAATGTCAGAGCTGTAAAGAGGGACCTTAGGACTTGGAACTCAGAAATGTCAGAGCTGGAAGGAGGGACCTTAGGACTTGGAACTCAGAATGTCAGAGCTGGAAGGAGGAACCTTAGGACTTGGAACTCAGAATGTCAGAGCTGCAAGGAGGGACCTTAGGACTTGGAACTCAGAATGTCAGAGCTGCAAGGAGGGACCTTAGGACTTGGAACTCAATGTCAGAGCTGGAAGGAGTGACCTTAGGACTTGGAACTCAGAAATGTCAGAACTGGAAAGGAGGGACCTTAGGACTCGGAACTCAGAAATGTCAGAGCTGGAAAGAGGACCTTAGGACTCGGAACTCAGAATGTCAGAGCTGCAGGAGGGACCTTAGGACTTGGAACTCAGAATGTCAGAGCTGCAAGGAGGGACCTTAGTACTTGGAACTCAAAAATGTCAGAGCTGGAAGGAGGGACCTTAGGACTTGGAACTCAGAAATGTCAGAACTGGAAAGGAGGGACCTTAGGACTCGGAACTCAGAAATGTCAGAGCTGGAAGGAGGGACCTTAGGACTTGGAACTCAGAATGTCAGAGCTGCAAGGAGGGACCTTAGTACTTGGAACTCAAAAATGTCAGAGCTGGAAGGAGGGACCTTAGGACTTGGAACTCAATGTCAGAGCTGGAAGGAGGGACCTTAGGACTTGGAACTCAGAATGTCAGAGCTGGAAGGAGGGACCTTAGGACTTGGAACTCAGAATGTCAGAGCTGGAAAGGAGGAACCTTAGGACTTGGAACTCAGAATGTCAGAGCTGGAAGGAGGGACCTTAGGACTTGGAACTCAGAAATGTCAGAGCTGGAAGGAGGGACCTTAGGACTTGGAACTCAGAATGTCAGAGCTGGAAAGGAGGAACCTTAGGACTTGGAACTCGGAATGTCAGAGCTGCAAGGAGAGACCTTAGGACTTGGAACTCAGAATGTCAGAGCTTGGAAGGAAGAACCTTAGGACTTGGAACTCAGAATGTCAGAGCTGGAAGGAGGAACCTTAGGACTTGGAACTCAATGTCAGAGCTGGAAGGAGGGACCTTAGGACTTGGAACTCAGAAATGTCAGAGCTGGAAGGAGGGACCTTAGGACTTGGAACTCAGAATGTCAGAGCTGGAAAGAGGAACCTTAGGACTCGGAACTCAGAATGTCAGAGCTGGAAGGAGGGACCTTAGGACTTGGAACTCAATGTCAGAGCTGGAAAAGAGGAACCTTAGGACTCGGAACTCAGAATGTCAGAGCTGGAAGGAGGAACCTTAGGACTTGGAACTCAGAATGTCAGAGCTGGAAGGAGGAACCTTAGGACTTGGAACTCAGAATGTCAGAGCTGGAAGGAGGAACCTTAGGACTTGGAACTCAGAATGTCAGAGCTGGAAGGAGGAACCTTAGGACTTGGAACTCAGAATATCAGAGCTGGAAAGGAGGAACCTTAGGACTCGGAACTCAGAATGTCAGAGCTGGAAGGAAGGACCTTAGGACTTGGAACTCAGAGTGTCAGAGCTGGAAGGAGGAACCTTAGGACTTGGAACTCAGAATGTCAGAGCTGGAAAGGAGGAACCTTAGGACTTGGAACTCAGAATGTCAGAGTTGGAAAAGAGGAACCTTAGGACTTGGAACTCAGAATGTCAGAGCTGGAAGGAGGGACTTTAGGACTTGGAACTCAGAAATGTCAGAGCTGGAAGGAGGGACCTTAGGACTTGGAACTCAGAATGTCAGAGCTGGAAGGAGGGACTTTAGGACTTGGAACTCGAATGTCAGAGCTGGAAGGAGGGACCTTAGGACTTGGAACTCAGAATGTCAGAGCTGGAAGGAGGAACCTTAGGACTTGGAACTCAGAATGTCAGAGCTGGAAAGGAGGAACCTTAGGACTTGGAACTCAGAATGTCAGAGTTGGAAGGAGGAACCTTAGGACTTGGAACTCAGAATGTCAGAGCTGGAAGGAGGGACTTTAGGACTTGGAACTCAAATGTCAGAGCTGGAAGGAGGGACCTTAGGATTTGGAACTCGAATGTCAGAGCTGGAAGGAGGGACCTTAGAACTTGGAACTCAGAATGTCAGAGCTGGAAGGAGGATCCTTAGAACTTGGAACTCAGAATGTCAGAGTTGGAAGGAGGGACCTTAGGATTTGGAACTCAGAATGTCAGAGCTGGAAGGAGGGACTTTAGGACTTGGAACTCGAATGTCAGAGCTGAAAGGAGGGACCGTAGGACTTGGAACTCAGAATGTCAGAGTTGGAAGGAGGGACCTTAGAACTTGGAACTCAGAATGTCAGAGCTGCAAGGAGGAACTTTAGGACTTGGAACTCAGAATGTCAGAGCTGGAAGGAGGGACCCTAGGACTTGGAACTCAGAATGTCAGAGTTGAAAAGAGGGACCTTAGGACTTGGAACTCAGAATGTCAGAACTGTAAATGAGGAACCTTAGGATTTGGAACTCAGAATGTCAGAGGCTGGAAAGGAGGGACCTTAGGACTTAGAACTCAGAATGTCAGAGCTGGAAAGAGGAACCTTAGGACTTGGAACTCAGAAATGTCAGAGCTGGAAGGAGGGACCTTAGGACTTGGAACTCAGAAATGTCAGAGCTGGAAGGAGGGACCTTAGGACTTGGAACTCAGAATGTCAGAGGCTGGAAAGGAGGGACCTTAGGACTTAGAACTCAGAATGTCAGAGCTGGAAAGAGGAACCTTAGGACTTGGAACTCAGAATGTCAGAGCTGGAAGGAGGGACCTTAGGACTTGGAACTCAGAATGTCAGAGCTGGAAGGAGGGACCTTAGGATTTGGAACTCGAATGTCAGAGCTGGAAGGAGGGACCTTAGAACTTGGAACTCAGAATGTCAGAGCTGGAAGGAGGATCCTTAGAACTTGGAACTCAGAATGTCAGAGTTGGAAGGAGGGACCTTAGGATTTGGAACTCAGAATGTCAGAGCTGGAAGGAGGGACTTTAGGACTTGGAACTCGAATGTCAGAGCTGGAAGGAGGGACCGTAGGACTTGGAACTCAGAATGTCAGAGTTGGAAGGAGGGACCTTAGAACTTGGAACTCAGAATGTCAGAGCTGCAAGGAGGAACTTTAGGACTTGGAACTCAAATGTCAGAGCTGGAAGGAGGGACCTTAGGACTTGGAACTTAGAATGTCAGAGTTGAAAAGAGGGACCTTAGGACTTGGAACTCAGAATGTCAGAACTGTAAATGAGGAACCTTAGGATTTGGAACTCAGAATGTCAGAGGCTGGAAAGGAGGGACCTTAGGACTTAGAACTCAGAATGTCAGAGCTGGAAAGAGGAACCTTAGGACTTGGAACTCAGAAATGTCAGAGCTGGAAGGAGGGACCTTAGGACTTGGAACTCAGAATGTCAGAGCTGGAAGGAGGGACCTTAGGACTTGGAACTCAGAAATGTCAGAGCTGGAAGGAGGGACCTTAGGACTTGGAACTCAGAATGTCAGAGCTGGAAGGAGGGACCTTAGGACTTGGAACTCAGAATGTCAGAGGCTGGAAAGGAGGGACCTTAGGACTTAGAACTCAGAATGTCAGAGCTGGAAAGAGGAACCTTAGGACTTGGAACTCAAAAATGTCAGAGCTGGAAGGAGGGACCTTAGGACTTGGAACTCAATGTCAGAGCTGGAAAGAGGAACCTTAGGACTTGGAACTCAGAAATGTCAGAGCTGGAAGGAGGGACCTTAGGACTTGGAACTCAGAAATGTCAGAGCTGGAAGGAGGGACCTTAGGACTTGGAACTCAGAAATGTCAGAGCTGGAAGGAGGGACCTTAGGACTTGGAACTCAGAATGTCAGAGCTGGAAGGAGGGACCTTAGGACTTGGAACTCAGAATGTCAGAGCTGAAAGGAGGGACCTTAGGACTTAGAACTCAGAATGTCAGAGCTGGAAAGAGGAACCTTAGGACTTGGAACTCAGAAATGTCAGAGCTGGAAGGAGGGACCTTAGGACTTGGAACTCAATGTCAGAGCTGGAAGAGGGACCTTAGGACTTGGAACTCAGAATATCAGAGCTGGAAGGAGGGACCTTAGGACTTGGAACTCAGAATGTCAGAGCTGGAAGGAGGGACCTTAGGACGTGGAACTCAGAATGTCAGAGCTGGAAGGAGGAACCTTAGGACTTGGAACTCAGAATGTCAGAGCTGGAAAGAGGGACCTTAGGACTTGGAACTCAATGTCAGAGCTGGAAAGGAGGAACCTTAGGACTTGGAACTCAGAAATGTCAGAGCTGGAAGGAGGGACCTTAGGACTTGGAACTCAGAATGTCAGAGCTACAAGGAGGGACCTTAGGACTTGGAACTCAGAATGTCAGAGCTACAAGGAGGGACCTTAGGACTTGGAACTCAATGTCAGAGCTGGAAAGGAGGAACCTTAGGACTTGGAACTCAATGTCAGAGCTGGAAAGGAGGAACCTTAGGACTCGGAACTCAGAATGTCAGAGCTGCAAGGAGGGACCTTAGGACTTGGAACTCAGAATGTCAGAGCTGGAAGGAGGGACCTTAGGACTTGGAACTCAGAATGTCAGAGCTGGAAGGAGGAACCTTAGGACTTGGAACTCAGAATGTCAGAGCTGGAAGGAGGGACCTTAGGACTTGGAACTCAGAATGTCAGAGTTGGAAGGAGGAACCTTAGGACTTGGAACTCAGAATGTCAGAGCTGGAAGGAGGGACCTTAGGACTTGGAACTCAATGTCAGAGCTGGAAGGAGGGACCTTAGGACTTGGAACTCAGATGTCAGAGCTGGAAGGAGGGACCTTAGGACTTGGAACTCAGAATGTCAGAGCTGGAAGGAGGACCTTAGGACTTGGAACTCAGAATGTCAGAGTTGGAAGGAGGGACCTTAGGACTTGGAACTCAGAATGTCAGAGCTGGAAGGAGGGACTTTAGGACTTGGAACTCGAATGTCAGAGCTGGAAGGAGGGACCGTAGGACTTGGAACTCAGAAATGTCAGAGCTGGAAGGAGGGACCTTAGAACTTGGAACTCAGAATGTCAGAGCTGCAAGGAGGAACTTTAGGACTTGGAACTCAATGTCAGAGCTGGAAGGAGGGACCTTAGGACTTGGAACTCAGAATGTCAGAGTTGAAAAGAGGGACCTTAGGACTTGGAACTCAGAATGTCAGAACTGTAAATGAGGAACCTTAGGACTTGGAACTCAGAATGTCAGAGGCTGGAAAGGAGGGACCTTAGGACTTGGAACTCAGAATGTCAGAGCTGGAAAGAGGAACCTTAGGACTTGGAACTCAGAATGTCAGAGCTGGAAGGAGGGACCTTAGGACTTGGAACTCAGAATGTCAGAGCTGGAAGGAGGGACCTTAGGACTTGGAACTCAGAAATGTCAGAGCTGGAAGGAGGGACCTTAGGACTTGGAACTCAGAATGTCAGAGCTGGAAGGAGGGACCTTAGGACTTAGAACTCAGAATGTCAGAGCTGGAAAGAGGAACCTTAGGACTTGGAACTCAGAAATGTCAGAGCTGGAAGGAGGGACCTTAGGACTTGGAACTCAGAATGTCAGAGCTGGAAGGAGGGACCTTAGGATTTGGAACTCGAATGTCAGAGCTGGAAGGAGGGACCTTAGAACTTGGAACTCAGAATGTCAGAGCTGGAAGGAGGATCCTTAGAACTTGGAACTCAGAATGTCAGAGTTGGAAGGAGGGACCTTAGGATTTGGAACTCAGAATGTCAGAGCTGGAAGGAGGGACTTTAGGACTTGGAACTCGAATGTCAGAGCTGGAAGGAGGGACCGTAGGACTTGGAACTCAGAATGTCAGAGTTGGAAGGAGGGACCTTAGAACTTGGAACTCAGAATGTCAGAGCTGCAAGGAGGAACTTTAGGACTTGGAACTCAAATGTCAGAGCTGGAAGGAGGGACCTTAGGACTTGGAACTTAGAATGTCAGAGTTGAAAAGAGGGACCTTAGGACTTGGAACTCAGAATGTCAGAACTGTAAATGAGGAACCTTAGGATTTGGAACTCAGAATGTCAGAGGCTGGAAAGGAGGGACCTTAGGACTTAGAACTCAGAATGTCAGAGCTGGAAAGAGGAACCTTAGGACTTGGAACTCAGAAATGTCAGAGCTGGAAGGAGGGACCTTAGGACTTGGAACTCAGAATGTCAGAGCTGGAAGGAGGGACCTTAGGACTTGGAACTCAGAAATGTCAGAGCTGGAAGGAGGGACCTTAGGACTTGGAACTCAGAATGTCAGAGCTGGAAGGAGGGACCTTAGGACTTGGAACTCAGAATGTCAGAGGCTGGAAAGGAGGGACCTTAGGACTTAGAACTCAGAATGTCAGAGCTGGAAAGAGGAACCTTAGGACTTGGAACTCAGAAATGTCAGAGCTGGAAGGAGGGACCTTAGGACTTGGAACTCAGAATGTCAGAGCTGGAAGGAGGGACCTTAGGACTTGGAACTCAGAAATGTCAGAGCTGGAAGGAGGGACCTTAGGACTTGGAACTCAGAAATGTCAGAGCTGGAAGGAGGGACCTTAGGACTTGGAACTCAATGTCAGAGCTGGAAGGAGGGACCTTAGGACTTGGAACTCAGAAATATCAGAGCTGGAAGGAGGGACCTTAGGACTTGGAACTCAGAAATATCAGAGCTGGAAGGAGGGACCTTAGGACTTGGAACTCAGAATGTCAGAGCTGGAAGGAGGGACCTTAGGACGTGGAACTCAGAATGTCAGAGCTGGAAGGAGGAACCTTAGGACTTGGAACTCAGAATGTCAGAGCTGGAAAGAGGGACCTTAGGACTTGGAACTCAATGTCAGAGCTGGAAAGGAGGAACCTTAGGACTTGGAACTCAGAAATGTCAGAGCTGGAAGGAGGGACCTTAGGACTTGGAACTCAGAATGTCAGAGCTACAAGGAGGGACCTTAGGACTTGGAACTCAGAATGTCAGAGCTACAAGGAGGGACCTTAGGACTTGGAACTCAATGTCAGAGCTGGAAGGAGGAACCTTAGGACTTGGAACTCAATGTCAGAGCTGGAAAGGAGGAACCTTAGGACTCGGAACTCAGAATGTCAGAGCTGCAAGGAGGGACCTTAGGACTTGGAACTCAGAATGTCAGAGCTGGAAGGAGGGACCTTAGGACTTGGAACTCAGAATGTCAGAGCTGGAAGGAGGGACCTTAGGACTTGGAACTCAGAAATGTCAGAGCTGGAAGGAGGGACCTTAGGACTTGGAACTCAGAATGTCAGAGCTGGAAGGAGGGACCTTAGGACTTGGAACTCAGAAATGTCAGAGCTGGAAGGAGGGACCTTAGGACTTGGAACTCAGAATGTCAGAGTTGGAAGGAGGGACCTTAGAACTTGGAACTCAGAATGTCAGAGCTGCAAGGAGGGACCTTAGGACTTGGAACTCAGAATGTCAGAGCTGGAAGGAGGGACCTTAGGACTTGGAACTCAGAATGTCAGAGCTGGAAGGAGGGACCTTAGGACTTGGAACTCAGAATGTCAGAGCTGGAAGGAGGGACCTTAGGACTTGGAACTCAGAATGTCAGAGCTGGAAGGAGGGACCTTAGGACTTGGAACTCAGAATGTCAGAGCTGGAAGGAGGGACCTTAGGACTTGGAACTCAGAATGTCAGAGCTGGAAGGAGGAACCTTAGGACTTGGAACTCAGAATGTCAGAGCTGGAAGGAGGAACCTTAGGACTTGGAACTCAGAATGTCAGAGTTGGAAGGAGGAACCTTAGGACTTGGAACTCAGAATGTCAGAGTTGGAAAAGACGAACCTTAGGACTTGGAACTCAGAATGTCAGAGCTGGAAGGAGGGACTTTAGGACTTGGAACTCGAATGTCAGAGCTGGAAGGAGGGACCTTAGGATTTGGAACTCGAATGTCAGAGCTGGAAGGAGGGACCTTAGAACTTGGAACTCAGAATGTCAGAGCTGGAAGGAGGATCCTTAGAACTTGGAACTCAGAATGTCAGAGCTGGAAGGAGGGACCTTAGGATTTGGAACTCAGAATGTCAGAGCTGGAAGGAGGGACTTTAGGACTTGGAACTCGAATGTCAGAGCTGGAAGGAGGGACTTTAGGACTTGGAACTCAGAATGTCAGAGTTGGAAGGAGGGACCTTAGGACTTGGAACTCAGAATGTCAGAACTGTAAATGAGGAACCTTAGGATTTGGAACTCAGAATGTCAGAGGCTGGAAAGGAGGGACCTTAGGACTTAGAACTCAGAATGTCAGAGCTGGAAAGAGGAACCTTAGGACTTGGAACTCAATGTCAGAGCTGGAAGGGACTTTAGGACTTGGAATACGGAATGTTGATGCACTTTAGAAAATAGAACTTGGAATGTCAAGAGTTGGAAGGAGGAAACACAGAATATTCAAGTGGGAAAGGAAGATATCTGAAAATGTCAAATAATGTCAAATATTTAAGGAAGTGTGAAAGGCACACTAGAAATTAGAACATAGATATGTTCTATCAGACAGTACCAGAGTGTATTTAATTGTTTATTATTAGTTTTTCTTAGTTCTAAGGGAGAGCTCATTTCTAATCTCTTTTTTAAAGCAAGAGAGAGATGGTATCTGGAAATGACTGAGGTTAAAAACAAGGAACAGTAAAAACTTTTTTTTAACCTCAGAGCACAGATCTCCAGTGCATCTTCTAGGACCTGCACTCACATAAGCAATCCTCCATGCCTTCCTTAGCTGATGCAACTTTCCACGTGGAGAGGCTAAGGGCTTGCTTCCAGAGCAGAATCAGAAGGCAGTGGAATGCTTTGGAGAAATTGGCTGCAGAGAGTGGAGAGGAAAGGAGACATTTAGAACAATAGGAATAAAACACAGAGGGAAAAGAACAGAGGAGCATAGAGGAACCAGGTCATCTGTGGGTCTGGGCCACTCCTGGACATTGCTAATGGTAGCAGAGAAGTAATTCATTCAAGAAATCATTGCTTCCTTCTCTGATTCCAAGTTCTAGGAATCGGATATCATGTCTAAAGGGCAGTTGGGAACCTAGCCTTATTTGTATCATAGCCACTGGTTACAGTCTCTTTTTGAGTCCAGTATCAAGTGCACTGTTAGAACTATGGTCGAATGGCCAAAGCCTCCTCTTGAGGTTTTTATAGGGAAGCCCAGAGCAGCACAAATCAATAGATGGCTAAATGCTCCCATGACATATTGCCTGGTGGATTTGGGGAAAGTCTGTCTCGCTCCAAGATTCTAGTTCTGAGTTACATAAAAATGGAAAATATTAGAATATGTTTGAAGATCGCATGGGAAGGTACTAATAGACAAGGAGAGACTGAAGATGGATGGAAGGATGGAAGAGAAAATGATTGACAATGAATCTGTTGGAGAATATGAGAGGCAAGGGGGCCAAGGACACGTAAATAGGTTAGCTTCAGCAGGAAGGGGCCTCCATTTGTCAGAGAATGGAGGAAAAGAAGAGAGAGTGGGAGATGATGTTGAGGGGTTTTGAGAAGAGAAAGGGAAAAGAGGCCACACAGGGCATAAGGCACTAATTTTTTGAGTAAAGAAAGAAGCAAGGTATTCAGCTGAGAGAGCATGGAAGGCCGGAAGTGAGAAGAGGTTTAGAATAAGGACCTCAGGAGGAGTGAGAAAGGGAATGAAGATAACAACAGCAGTGCAGAACCACTTTGAAGTTAGATCACTTGTTAAGGACCTGGGGAACATTGGAATAAGCAGGCATTTAAGAGGAGTTAAGTTAGAGATAGGGAAGAGGAAAAAGTGAAGATTGAAGAAAGCTAATGATCTGATTAAATTCTAAGGAATGGAGATTGTGGGGGGGGGAGGGGAGGGGGAAGGAGGGGAACTAGATAAGGTTAGGGCACTTGGGAAGGATAGAATGACCAGAGGCTACTATCAGAAAAGGGAAAGTCAAGGAAGTAGAAGTTTCGTGAAACTCACAGCCAAAAGAAATCCCTATCATGAATTTATCTGATAATTCAGCCTCTGCATGAAGGCCTATGGGATCCTGGGAGCCCACCACCTCCAAGGCACACTCCAAGCCCAGTATACTTTTTTTAGGGGGGGCAGAAGCAATCAGGGTTAAAAGACTAATAAAAGTCTGAGGTCAAATTTGAACTCAAGTCCTCCTGCCACCTAGCCAGCTCTGCCCAGGTTTGTTTATTAATTTATTAAGTCCAAGTTGTCCTCTGTAATTTCTATTCACTTCACCCTATTTTCCTCCGTTTCCTCATCTGTAAAATGAGCTGGAAAAGGAAATGGCAAATCGCTCCAGTATCTTTGCCAAGAAAACCCCCAATGAAGTCACAGACAGGACTGAAAGGCTGTCTCCAGCCTTAAAAAAAAGAAAGTCTCCAGACTTAAAAGTCCTATTTAAAACTTAGTATCCCGAATAAAACATGCTATTCTAGAGAAGATCTGGTAAAAGCAGAATACAATGGGGTGGTTGTTGTTGTTCAGTCTTTATGATCCCATTTGGAGTTTTCTTGGCAAAGATACTGGACTGGTTTGCCATTTCCTTCTCCAGCTTATTTTACAGAAAAGGAAACTGAGGGAAATACAGGCTTAAGTGACTGGCCCAGAATCATACAGCCAGCACGTGTCTGAGGCCAGATTTGAACTCAGGAAGATGACTCTAGATGTGCTTCGCTATCCATTGCACTACCTAGCTGCCTGATGCTAGAAGCTAGATCTTAATACAGTTTAAGATTGCATTAACTCTTTTAGCTGACACATCATATCCTTGATGTGTGTTGAATTTGGCATTCGTTCCCAGCTCAATATTTTTTTTCAGAAAATAAACCTGCTGTCTCACTGTGCACATTGATTTTTGAAGTATCAGATTTTTATATCCATCGCTGTTTAATTTTATTTGATTCAGTCCAATACTCTACCCTGCTATGGCTAGGTTTTGGATGCTAACTGCATCATCCAGTATAAATAGCTATTCCTCCCAGATCTGTGTCTTTGGCAGATTAAATGAGCCTTTATCCAAAATCATTTGTAGTTGGTTGCAGACCATATTTCTTACTTGTCCTATTTTAAGGTTCACCCAACAGAGGGTTTTTGTTTTGTTTTTTAAAGAGGCAATCGGGTTAAGTGACTTGCCCAGAATCACACAGCGAGTAGATATTAAGAATCTGAGGCTGTATTTGAACTCAATTCTTCCTGACTTCCGGGCTGATACTTTGTCCCCTGCACCATCTAGCTACTCCACACTTAGCTGTTTTAGGGTCTTGGGAATAACCTTAGATATTATCTTTTCTCCTACCACTGTACACTGCATTCCCTGAGCACTAGATCGGTTCCCGTTTAACAAATCAGTGGAGATGACTCCATTAACTCTTTTTTTCCCTCATTTTTTATTGTTTTCTTTTTTCTGGTTACATGTACATTAATTTTTTAAAATTCTTTCTTTATGAATCATGTTGGGGAAGAAAAATCAGAACAAAAGGAAAAACCACGAGAGGAAAAAAAAAAGTAAAAATGAACATAGCATGTATTCCATTAATTCTTAATCAGAAACATTTATTTAACACAAGGCAAAACTTGAATAATAATATAAAATTCAGCCCCTGATGCACACAGTATCAATGAATGACATTCCATGGAGGCACACACATATGGAAAAGCTTGTGTTAACTCAGGGTCTTCAGTCTGAATGTTCATTGTTTTCCTTTGGAAGTATTTGAGCAACAATTCACTTCTATGTTGACTGTGCAACTCAGACCATCCTTCTTTTGAGTTTGTAAGGTAGTGCTATAGTCTTCTTTCAGTAAAAACCAGAAATCCTATGTCTAAGTCTAGAGTTTTGGAGGATCTGTTATCCTGGTTGGGTTCTGAAGGGTTTCTGCCTTTCAAAAAAGAAAGTAGTGGAGACTTTTACTGATCTAATCAGCTCTTCCAAGAACTGACTGGCAGACCTCTGAGGTCTCTTTACAGATCCAAATGGAGGTCAGTCTTGAGATCAGCTCCGCTCTGAACTCAGCTCTTCTGAGTTCTGCCTTTTTGAGCTCTTATTGATCCTGTTGAATATGGTTGAGGAGATGACTTTCTTTTATCTCAATGAACAATTCAAATCTGCATTTCTGCAGCTAAGCTAGAACTATGCAATATACACTTGTCCCAAAGTCATCAAACAAATGTTAGTAATGTTTCCAACTATTAATTTTAAAGTCCATATGAGAGTCAATCAATCAACAAGTATTTATTTAGCATATTCGGTGTGTCAGGCTTTGTACTAGGCACTACAAGTTTAAATACAAAAATGCTTACAATAAGTTTACATTCTAATGGGGGATGTATATACACATATGTATATATATTTATATTTACATACACATACACACATCTATCTACATATTTAAAGCATAACGTTAATAGACATACACAAAATAGTTAAATGCAAGATAGATGCAAATTAAATTCTGGGAAACAGGACCTTTTTGGTCGTTTTTAACTGTCTTTTCTCTGTGGGGCTTTTTTCTTTAGTATTTTTTACCTTTTTTCTGCCCTTTTAAATAAGTAAAACTGTTATCCATCTGAAAAGGCTACCCCTTTCTACACTAATAAAAGGTTCAAATAGCATAGGGTCAAGCACATATCACTGGAGCACTTCACTGGATATCTCTTACCAAGCTGACTTTGAACAATCATTGAACACAAAATCAATCGATCAATAAGCATTTATCAAATTCTAACTATGTACTAGGTTATGTACCAATGCTAAGTGCTGGGGATATAGAAAGAAGAAAAAAAAAATTAGCCCCTGCCCTCAAGAAATTTATAATCCAATGGAAGAACAACTCTTAAATCTGGCTATTTGACTAGTTCTGAATCAATTTAATTTGACTGTTTACAAGTCTCCATCTCTCTATCTTTTCCACAAGAAAAATATGGGAGGTTTTATCAAATGCCCTCATAAATATCCCAGCTAAAGGCAGTTAGGTGTACTTGTGCCAATGCCCAGGAGTACAATTCCATTCCCACCTCTAAAGTTTTCCCAGTGTCTACACCCTCCTTTTTTAGAGAAAGGTCTTTCTCTAGACCTTTGCCCAAGTCTAGAAGAGCAAATTGGGGCTAATGAGCCCATCATTGTCTCCAATCCCTTCAGAGGGCTTGCCCCGTCCCTGAACATCTTTTCCTTTTTCTGTCTCTGTATCTTTTCAACTTTACTCCCTATCTACTGGCTCCATTATCTTGGTTCCCTTGGTTCTCTTGGTGTAATGATTGAGCACTGGGACTAGAGCCAGGAAAACTTTAGTTTCAGGTCTGACCTCTGGCACTTACTAAGAGAGTGGCCCTGGGTAAGTCATTTAACCATTTTGTACCTCAGTTTCCCCAATTGTAGAGTGACAATAATAAGAGACTCTACCTTTCAGGGTTGCTGGGAGAATCAAATAAGGTCATGCTTATAAAATGTTTTTTGGTTCAGTCATTTCGGTGGGTTCACTTAGGAGTTTTCTTGGCAGAAATTTTGGGAGGGATTTGCCATTCCCTTCTGCAGTTCACTTTATAGATGAGGAAACTGAAGCAAATAGGGTGAAGTGACTGGCCCAGA
Source organism: Antechinus flavipes (assembly GCF_016432865.1). NCBI lineage: Eukaryota > Metazoa > Chordata > Mammalia > Dasyuromorphia > Dasyuridae > Antechinus > Antechinus flavipes. Next base: position 674,538,724 of record NC_067398.1, on the reverse strand, counting down.
GTCACACAACCAGTGTCTGAGGCTGGATTTGAACTCAGGAAGAGGAGACTTCCTGACTCCAGGCCCGGGGGAAGTGCTTAACCTTTTCTCAAACTATCTCTCCCCCCTCCCGCCCCCTTTTAAAATCTTTCCTTTTTTTTTAACTATTAGATTCCTAGGAAAGAATCATTGACCCTATTTTTGGCCTCTATATCCTTTTCCACTTGCAATTTCTCTTAGACTTCCTTCCCAAAGGTCATTGGTCACTTATTAAATGTTGATCCAAAGTTCATATTCTCTTTGACCCTTCTCCCTGTGAACCATATGATCATTGCCTCCTCCTCGATATTTTCTCCTCCCCTGGCTCTATCAGATCTGATGACTCTTCCTGCTTCTTTGCTCCATAGATATCACCCCCCCCTACTACCTGAGGCTCTGAGGACTCCTTCTTCTCTATTCCATGTTACATTCTCACCTTTGCTCCTCCCAGTACAATATTTTTCTTGAGGGCAGGACATCTTGTCCTTTTTTATAGTATTTATTTAATCAATCTATGTATACATATATAATATATAGATGATAGATAATATAGATAAGATTATTTTATCTAATATAGTAATTATCTAATTTAATTTCAGTTCAGAGTTTTGCATATGATAGGTACCCCCCACAAATTTTTGTTGCGTGGGTGAAGTTGCTGAAGTTCAGCCAATGTAAGAAAAACTTCCAGACCACTGGAGCCATACCCAAAGTTGAGTGGATTAGCAGAGGCTAGAAGACTACTTGTTGGCCATGGCTCAGAAAAGAAGTTTATTCAAGTATGGGTTGGGCATTATATGTTAAGAAGGTCCCTTCCAACTGAGATAGCAAGAGGAGGGCAGGACCTGGACAAACTGAGGTACAGGACAATAATAATCACTGATTCTGATACATCTACACACCCCTACACTGCAGGAGCCTGAGGGTTGAATCTTCTTCCTCACTTAGTCTTCATCCAATCTTGGCTTGAAGATCTTCCAGGAATTATGAAATTGCTTTTTTAAAGTCAGCTGGAGTTTAGTGACTTGCCCAGGGTCACACAGCTAGAAAGTATCTGAAGCAGGATTTGAATTCAGGTTCTCCTGACTCCAGGGCTGGTGATCCATCCACTGGGCCACTTGGTTGCCACTAGGAAACCATTTAAAAAAATAATAAGGCTATTAATTTTCAAAAATTAATAACATGGATAATTTTCAACATTCACCTTTACAAAACTTTGTGTTCTAATTTTTTCCCTCCCTTCACCCCACTCCCTCCCCTGGACAGCAAATGACCCAATAAATGTTAAACATATGCAATTCTTCTATACATATTTCCACAATTGTCTTGCTGCACAAGAATAATCAGATCTAAAAGGGAAAAAGACGAGAAAGAAAAAAATGCAAGCAAACAACAAAAAGTGAAAATGCTCCGTTGTGATCCACATTCAGTTCCCAGTCCTCTCTCTGGGTGCAGATGGAGATCATTACAACTGGTCCCAATCATCTCGTTGTTGGAGAGGGCCGCGTCCATCAGAACTGATCATCCTACAATCTTATTGCTGCCGAGTACAACGGTCTCCCGGTTCTGCTCATTTCCCTCAGCATCACTTCTCTCCAGGCCTCTCTGAAATCATCCTGCTGCTGGTTCTTACAGAACAACAATAGCAAATCACTCTTGAGAGGCTCTGCAAAAGCTTAACTAAGGTCTTTTTTTTTCTTTTTGACTAAGTGAAGCCATTCTCTGGCTCATTTCTCACTCGGCCTTCATCGCTGAATGGGTGGGGCCTCAGTCAAACTGAGACCGGAACTCACAAGGCCCAGGTCTCCCCCTGCATCCAGGCCCATCTCCAGTCTGCTTGATCTCTATCTGGCCACTGACCCAGAAGGCTCTGGAGGGGAAAGGGGAGCCGGTGACTTTGCCCAGTCCTCCCTCACTGAAATCCAATTCACCGGTGTGTCGGGGCGGGCCAGGACGGACAGACAACTATGTGGTTTGTTTGTGGTGCCGCACCGGGAGCTCGCAGGCCGGGAGGTGACCGGCTGGTGTCCTCTGCACGATGAGGCGCTGCATGTGTCCGGGCGCCCCTTCCTCCACGGAAGGACAAGGCCTGGATGACCGCTTGACCAGCACGTGGTAGAAGCTATTTCCAGCTCAAGAAAAACTAGCAAAATCTGAGATCCCTTTCCTGCGCAGAGATTCTGAGGGTCTGGGTCAGATCTAAACTTCCTGAATCTTCCATCCCCAGGCTCTGCACACAGCAGGCGCCAAATGATCACAGGTGACATTAACGCTACAGTGCTTTAAAGATCACAACGCTCTCTGCGTGCATTGGCATCTGGGCCCCGGGTGTGATGTGACCAGCAGAGTGAGGCTCAAGCAGGTGAAGGGATTTGCTCCCTCCCCTCCCCTGGGATGTCCAGTAAAAGTTTGCAATCGTTTTTATCGCTGTGTTTCGAGTGCCTGGTTTGCAATCACTGCACCAGGCAAGTGATAGAAAACTTCTGACACTACTAGCTTCGGGACGCAAGGCCAGGTTGTCAATGTCAGGCCGACTCTCAGTTTCCTCATCTGTACAATGGGGATCACAAAGAAACGGAAGTAGAGGAAAGCGCGGCCCCGCCCCCACCGCCTAGGAGCCGTACCGAGCCGAAGTCGCGAGCTCCAGGAGGGCGGGGCCGGCAAGGGGAGTGGGGCATCGGGCGCGCGCTAGGGCTGATGGGCGGGAATCCCCTTTCCCTCGGGGACCACGAGTCCGACAGCTCCCCTTTGAATCCCGCCGCCCAAGCGGAGGCGCACGAGCCCGAGTGACCTTAGACGTTCAACGACCCCGGGACCCGACTAGGACTGAAGGAGGGAGAAGAGGGGAAAAGGTAGAGGGACAGCGACTAGAGTCACGTGCGGGGCGGCCGTTGGACGCCCAACGTCCTTCTCTGAGGTTCCTCCTCCTCCCCCCCCCTCTCCCGGCCCGTTCGCAGGGGCGGTGCGGTCTGAGGGCGGGTCTCCTCCCACGCGTTGGCTCCACCTCTCCCCCTTCCCTCTTTCTCCCGCCCTCAGCGCCTCGTGCGCCCTGCGTGCCTCGTCAGCACGCTCTCGGCGTCCTCTCCGAGAGAGGCGTGGACTGAAGGGAGCGAGCGGAGCCCCGGCCTAAGTTGGGGGTTGGTAGGGGTAGTATCGGGGACGCGCGCGGCGGCGGTGGCGGCGGCGGTTCCTGGTTGAGCGTGTAGATTATATAGGAAGAGGAGGCGGCTTGGGAGGGAGGCTTTGAGGCAAGGGCCCGGTCGGGATCGCGGCGGCGGCGGCGGCGCGCGCGCTCTCGCGGCAGGTCGGTTCGGTTCGGACGGCGGGCGCGGCCAGGCCTTGGGCGCGCGGGTTCCGAGGCAAGCGCGAGGCCGCAGGCGGAGCCGGGCCCTCGAGTGAGAGACCAGGCCGGAGCCGGTGAGGCGAGGCGGGGCGGAGCGGCGGCGGCGGCATCGGCAGGCCAGGCCCCGGGCGGCGGCGCCATGAGCGTGGAGGCGTATGGGCCCAGCTCGCAGACGCTCACCTTCTTGGACACGGAGGAGGCCGAGCTGCTGGGCGCCGACACCCAGGGCTCCGAGTTCGAGTTCACCGACTTCACCCTCCCCAGCCAGACCCAGACGCCCCCTGGGGGGCCCGGAGGCGGCGGCGGCGGCGCGGGCGGGCCCGGAGCCGCGGGCGTCGGGGGTGCCGCGGGCCAGCTCGACGCGCAGGTGAGGAGGGCCGGGGCCCTGTCTTCCCGCACCCCCTCCTTCTGGGTCTCCCCCAATGCCTACCCTGGGGCTCGGAGGTTACCGATGCTCTGATCCGGGAGGAAGTGGCTGGCTCCGGGGCAAGGTGGGAAGGCTGAGGTAGGGATTGCTTTCCCAGCTGGGCTCCTCCTGACTCCCAAGTCCGCCCTCCACCTCCCCCATCCCCGAGAGAAGATCGGGCCCTTTGGGGAATTTAGAGAGGAGGGGGAAGGAAGGAAGGAATCCTCTTCTCTCTTTACTTCCCCCCCTTCCCCGTGCCTCCCCCGCGGACACTTTGTAGACTCCTCCAAAAGGGAGAGAGCCGTGGGGGAGGGGGTTGCCCTTCTACGATCGGTGTCGTTGGAGGGAGAGATTGCGGTGGGGCATTTAGACTACGACTTCCAAGACCCCCACCCTGTTGGGGTAATTACGGCTGACGGGAGAGCCTTCGAAGCTCGTCGTGTTTCTGAAAAACTAGCCTGGGCTGGGGTGTTCTGAAAGCTTCCTGCCCCCTCACCCCAGCACCTCACTGACTGGTCCCACTTCTTCCCACCTGTTCTGGCTCCACTTTGAAAATGTTAATCCAGCAATTGAGGTTTTGCTTTGAGCCAAGTCGCCTGTTAACTGTTTATCAGGAAATTAAATTTTGTCAAACCTGGGATGTAAGGACCTAATTTGGGTGTTCAAATTTGAATTTTTTACCTCACGGAGAAATTACATCTTTTAAAAATATATACCCAAAAGTGATTTTTTATACAGTAAAGTTCAAATATACATATTGATGAAGGACCATTTTTCTCTTTATTGGCTTTATCTTGTTGAAAACTAATCCTTAATGAAAGCAACAGGTATTTTAACTTTCACTTTTATGAAATACTTTTTAGAACAAATACACTTCCTGTTACCTGGATTTGGATCCCTTTCTTCCTGAGTACAGTCATCTGTTTTTATCTGATTGGCCCTGTCCTATTCTTGGTTGGTTGTTACCTGATTCCTAATAGCTGTGTGACCACAGTTAATCTCTGTGAGCCTCAGTTTACTTACTTGTACAAGGAAAGTAATATTTGACCTATCATTGTAGCATAGTAGTGAAGAAAGTTCTTTGTGAGCCTTAAAGTGCTGTTAAAAAAAAAAAAAAACATTTTGAACACTTAGAGTAAGAGCTTAGTAGCTTTATTTTTGTAAGTTTTAAACAGAAATTGAGTTCTCTTAAGAGTGACAAGGGGCCGGAACTTCCCAGAGATGAAATGATATGCCCATGTACTTTGGGGATTGAATATAGTGAAATTTTTTGGATCCAGGTCTTTCTTAATCCAAGGCTAGTGCTCTTTTCATCATATCGTTTTACTTCACATCATTATGTTTTTAAGGTGTCAAGTTGGTGGATGGGGCATCTGGGTGACCAGGTGTGTGTTTGCAAGCTTTGGCTTTTTGCAGTAAAAGGATTTTCGAAGAGAACTTGTGAACTAGAGAAGGATGATAGACATTTCTAACACTAGTGTTAGTGCTCTAAAATAATGTAGAACAAAACAATCATATATGTGCTTTCATGTATAACATGTAATAAGTATGTCAGATTGTACCAGTAGAAAATAGTGAATAGTTAATTTATAATTAGTCTGGGGGGGGGGGGTTGAAAATAGAAAAGTAAGAAGAGCAGGAGAATGATGGCATTTTGTCTATTTGTGAAATACTTTACAATTGATGAGATAATTTTTGGACATTAGGTCCAAAGATATTTAAGATGTTTTATGTTTAAAAAAAAAAAACACTTTAGATTATAAATGGCAATTAATATATGTAGAAATTACTTTGATGGAAGTATATTCTCAAGTAACATGAGTAGTCTACTTGTGCTTCACAGCCTAAAGTAACTTTTCTATTTGCATTGTTGTCCAGCTTATAGGTTTTGTTGCTGATATAATTTGACAGCTCAGAAAACTCCTGTTTGGTTTGTCATCAGCTGGTAGCAGTTGTTTGTCCTTAGAAATATTTGATTATTTTTCATGAGCATTAGTTTTTGTGGTGACCAGATTCACCTCATGAAGGTGACCGTTGAAGTAAAATTTGATGTTGTTGTGCAAAGGTAACTAACTGTTTCAATTTTCCATCCTATTTAAGGAGAAAAAGGTGAAGATTTAGGTTTTTGTAGGGGGAAATGATGAGAACTTTGATTGAGAGAGATATGGTGAAACAGGAACAGTTTTGAAAATATCCCCAAGGTGCATACATCATCGGTGTGTCTTTTGTAGCAATTGATTTCACCAAGTACTTCGAAACACTTGGGAGCCATTTATCTTACCTGAATTTTTAGGAGCTAGTGATGTAATCAACTGTAAGAAAGGAGATCCTAAACTAAAAACTATTGAGCTATTTTTTTTGTGTGTGAGAAATGAATCAGGGTTTTAAAAAAGGAATGATTTTTTGGTTTTTGACCCCTTTGAATAATGAAAAGATGGTAAAAATTCTGAGGTGCTGGGGTTTTTGGTTTGTTTTTTTGTTAACATTACTCGATTTTGCCAGATGAGAATCATTGAATATTGGAACTAGAAGAGACCTTTAGAGAACTAGAAAATGCTCTTTAGATTATCCAAACCAGCTCCTTTGTTTTATAAAGATAGGGAAATGGAGTGAGGGAGTGATTGTGAGGAGAATCAAACTTATTTCTCCTAAACTGCAGTCTAGTGTTTTTAATCATGATTTATTTATTTGTTTTTAAAAGACAAGCTTACCTAATTAAATGATGGATAGTTGTGCAGACTGGTTAGAATATGAGAATGGGAGCTAGAAACCTGCTCTAGCCATTGTAAACTTGACCTCTATTTATTTATAAAACAAGGCTAATATTTGTTAAAACATTTTAGAACCTATAATGGCAAAACATGGTGTATGTTAAAATGAAATTGGCTTTTTTTTTTTTAAGTATCTTCCTGTTTCCCAAATGAAACATAATTTCTAGATTTGTCATTTTCAGATTATTACAAATGACTTGGTTTGACCAGTTTTGTTCAGTCTTGTTATTGATGTGATTTCCTGGAACATTGGAATGATTGCTAAAATAATCTTTTAAAGTGTTGAAACTTTATTGTATAAATATGATGTAATGGGAAAGAGCTTGAAATTTGAAGTCAGAACCTATACAAGAGGTTTTTTAGCTCTACTTTGTCTTGTTAATTTTGCCTGTCTGAAATTCACTTTATCTATAAAAATGAAAATAGTTTTATATCTATTCCATGGGATTGCTGTGAAGCATATTTCACTTTAAGAAAAAGCCTCATACACAAGGTGTCACCGTTTTCTTTTTCTAGATTTCCAGATGAGACAAACATTTTCTGCAAACCTTATTAAGCAAGAACTTTGAAATGAGGGTGTGATGGGATATGAGATTTTTCTGTCTTTTTTATAAAGGATATGCAATTCTAGTTTTGTGAGAGACTTTCTTGTCTCTTTGAGGTTAAACAAAAGGCTTTTCTTAATTTGCAATTACCTTATCTTAAACCCAACTTTTAAAATGTGTGGTGACAATTTGTGCACTAAGGAAAATTGGTGTGGCAGTGGTCTTTTTATAGATTGTTTTAGTTCATTTGGTAATAATTTTTTCTTTTTTGTATTTAGAGAAAATGACTTTAATAAGAATGTGTAGCTTCAAAAATGGGTTTCAATATTTTAAAATGACATGATTGTTTTTTTTTTTTCATTTTGGTTTTGCATTCACTTCACTATCCAGTCTTTGCACATAGCACCTCACATTTGTTTAGTATTTAGAGAAGATATTATATACATATAATCATTTTTGATTCCCAGAATCATCCTATGAGATAGGAAGTTTACCAAAGAAATTGAAGCCCAAATATAGGCCACATCCCTTCAAATGAAATTTCCTTTTCAAGTAAAAAATATATAGGCCTATACAAAAAAACCAATGCCAATAATAATGTTGCTTTGTATCTATATCCGCCCACAAGTCCAATATTTAGGAAAATATGACATATTTAGAACAATTCTTTAAGTCCATGTCTTCTCAAACTCCAGGTCTTATGATGTTTTTGTACACTTTGCTGTCTCTTTCAAAAACTAGTCAAAGTGTTAGCCTTGCATAACTTTATCCTTCCTAACCTAGTATGTACAGCACTTTTCCTCCCTAATGTTTATTGAACTAGCAGGATTTGTTTCAGGGTTTAGTTACCCAACTGGAAAAGAGGGGAAATCAAGTAAAGGAGAAATGATGCCCTCAATGAACTTGATCCCTAGTGGGGAGGAGAATAACATCATAGTTTTTTAGAATGAAATGGATGTTAGTGATCACCTACCCTAATCTCGTCATTTTAGAGTATTCTCTTCATGTTACAGTGATGTGGACATAAACCTGCAGTCAGTTTGGAATCCACTCTATGGTTCTAAATCCCATATGCCTTCCATTATGTCACAATGTTTTTTCTCTGTAAACCCCAGCACAAACTACACGGCTTAAATGGTAGGCACTTTATCTTTCTTGAATGCATCTGTTGAGTCTGGGCCTCAGTTTCTTTCTGTGTAAAATGAGGGGGTTGTATTAGATGTTTTGCAATGTCCCTTTTGGCTCTAATTTATATGATTTATAGCTTTCTTTTATATACTTCTATATATATATAACCTTATTTTCCTGATTAATAGCTTCTCTTCTAATTAATTTTAACTATTTCCCACCTAATTATTCATACAATAGTTATCAGGTGGAACACTCGAAAGAAATTTGGTAGAAATTAAATTTAGATTAACATTATATAGCTCTTAATAAGCCCAGGATGGATAAGAAGCATGAATATTAAAAGTTAACATGGTTTAAAAATTTTTTGAGAGAACTAGGTCTTTTACTTCTGTAGTTGGGAGGAAATTCTGAAATGAACAAAGGGATAAAGGCAATCACAAGCAATAAAATAGATAATTCTGAACAAAATCAACACAACTAAGATAGAAGAAGCTGTTGATAGACTTACAGGGTTGAGTGTCCCTAGCCTTGTCCATTCTGACCTTTTTGCATTCGTCCCTGCCACAACCACTGTCTTGTAATCTTCGAATCAAAACCATCAGAATCAAATCAGTATTACCAAGTAACTCAACAGGACTTGCCAGTCAACTACTCAGCATCTCCAAACCAAAACACCCCTCCCTGGCCATCATTCTCCTATATGTGTTGTCTCACCCATTATGATGTAAGTCTTGAAGGTAGGAGCTGTCCTGCTTTTATAGTTGTATCCACAGTGCTTAGCATATATTGAGCATATAAGTATATATTTATTGAGAAGAATCTCTGTGTCATCTATAGTTGATAGGGATTTAATATATCTAATATTTTTCTAAAGGATAAATTGTCAGAAAATAAGAACAATTTTTAAAAGATTTGCAACCCCTTAACAACCATGTGAAAGATTGGTCTAGAACGCTAATATTAGAAATGTAAATCAAAAGAGGTACTTGGTATAAGTTGAAGAGTATTGAGACTGATTTTCAGTATGACTGGTAGCAACTATTTCAGTGTCTTCATAGTTAAACCTACTAGTTAGGACCTATTATCTACCTAGCCTTCTACTTAGTTAAAAGACAGCTCATTTGCCGGGAGTGGGGAGGAAATTAGGTCAATTCAGAGCCACATAAGATCGTCTTTGCCAGCTGAATTTTAGTTGTGGAAAGTACATATACACAAAATGCATACTTTATTTGTTAGTAATTGTAGAATTCAGTTGAACTTCTGAGTCAGTCTGATTCCCTCTTATTCTCCATTCTTACACTTATTTTCCAAGTCCTGTTAAAATTTCCCCATAGTGTCTTAACATCTAATCCTTTTCTGTCTTCCTACTTGTACACCTTAGTACAAACTCTTTACCATCCATCTAAATTCATTGCAATAACCCGTTAACCCATTGTTGTATTCACGGAGGCCTGTTCTATTCTTTTCTATTTCTCCCAGAATGTTTCTTGATCATAGATCCTGTTGTCTTTGGCCAAATCCTCAGTGATAGATTTTTGAATTTGCTTTCCAAGTTCATATTCCATAGTGTAGTATTCAGGACTCTCCATAACCTAGCATGGCCAAGCATTTATCTTTTTTTTTTTTTAATGGTTCTCTTCCATGAGTACTACACAACAGAGTCTTTGCTGCCATCTAAAAAAGCATTACCAGCTTTTGCTTGTGCTATTTCAGTATAGTGTAAGGTCTCTCTCTTTGCCTCATGATTATTTCTCCTATAAAATCCAACTCAGATTTTCTCTCTTCCCAACTCCCTCTTTCTTTCCCCCCACTCTCCTTCCCCTTTCACTCTTGGATCTTAGATGGAACTTCTTGCCACGTTTTTTGATACTTGTATAACATCTTGAACACCTCCCTCAGTGTAGAAAACTGTCTTGTCTAAATTTGTATCTTTGGACCTTATCAACTCAAAATTCTTTTCAGTGATTGTGGCAGGTCAGCACTAACTGGAAATCCTACTTGTATACCACTTTGATGGGCTTTGTAAGGCAGACTGTGCTTTGTTCTACAGTCACTCATTCTCTCAGAAACCATTCTTTCCCTTCTAGGTGCTTTTCTAGAAAAGTCTCTCCCTCCCCTCCCCCTTTTAAAAATTCTTTTTAGATGGTTGTGGTCAATATGTATTTCTTCTGTTGAAGAAGACGGGTATGCATTGCTTTTTTTAATCATACAATTTCCATAATTTATATTCAGTTATAATTTCAGTACAAAAGTATTATATTAATATCACAGTTGTCTTCTATCTGTAGATATAAGAGAACTAGAAACAGCTTTTCTTTCAGATAAAATCTCTGAAGAGTTTGTTGTGGGATTTTGTTTTGTTTTTTGGTGCAAAGATCTTTACTTTTTGTCATTTTGTTAAAATATATTTCCAGCAAATGAGATCACTGGGTCAAAGGCATCAATTTTCATGGCCAAACATTTTGGAAAGTATTCTAGTCATATATATATATATATATATATATATAAAATATGAGTAAGAACAATGAAACAGAACATTCTGAGGTATTGAGGTACAAATGTGTAAGGAACAATGAGAAGGTGGGTATGACTAGAATAGAGTGTTGGGCATGAAGAATCATGTGGAGTAGATAGGTTAGCACTAGGATCATGGAAGGCTTGATAGGAGCTTGTGTTGGGGAAAATTATTTGAATACAGCAGTGACACAAAGTATAGAAAAAGTAATTCAGCCTGTATAATGGCAATAAGAGTTTTTTCTCTTTTGGGGGTGCATCTTAAGTATTGTTTATTGATAATTTTGTAGGAAATAAGTTAATTTTAATCATTGGACTTTTAGGACATCTTTATGTACTATATTAGGAACCTACATTTGGAAAAAATAAGGAAGAGTCCTTACTTAACACTTGGTGTTAAACATGACACCAGTTTGATAGCTCAAAAACCAGATGCCACTGTATTAATAATGCCTGTGAGTGTGTCAGGCTACCTGAGGTTGCTAAGAGCTGAGTGGTTTGGACTTCATTGCCTTCTAGAAACTGAGACTATCATATTTCCAATAGACTTAATTCCTGATTAACAGAAATACTTAATGAGAAAGGAAACAATTTGGACCTTTCAGAAAGGTAGTTTGTTGATTTTGTAAGAAAAGGGAAAAATATGAGAAGCTGATCCATTATTGCCCATCAATTAGTTATACCACTAGTGCATATTTTACAAAACCAAGTCCAGTAACAGTTGATCATCACATAATCTTGTTGCTTTGTTCATTGTTCTCTTAGTTCTACTCATTTCACTCATCATCAATTCATGTAAATCCCTCCAGGCCTCTCTGAAATCATCCTGTTGATCATCTCTTATAGAAAAATAATATTCCATTACATTTATATACCATAATTCAGTCATTCCCCAACTGATGGGCATCCACTCACTTGCAGTTCCTTGCCATTACAAGAAGAGGTGCAGAAAACATTTTTGCACATGTGGGTCCCTTTCCCCTCTTTTTATGATCTCTTTGGGATACAGACTCAGTAGTGAGACTGCTGGATCAAAGGGTATGCATCGCTTTATAGCCCTTTGGGCAAAGTTCCAAATTGCTGGTTGGATCATTTTACAACTCCGCCAACAGTGCATCAGTGTCCCAGTTTTCCCACATCTCCTTCAACATTTATCATTATCTTTTCTGTCATCTTAGCCAATCTGATAAGTGTGAGGTGGTACCTCAGAGTTACCTTAATTTGCATTGTCTAATCAATAATGATTTAGAGCATTTTTTCTTATGATTAGAAATGGCTTTAATTTCTTCGTTTGAAAATTGTCTTGAACTGAAACTTCAAAGAAAACTGGACAATAGAGGGAGTTAAAAACTAACATTTATACCACATTTACCATGTACCAAACATGTTAAGCATTTTTATCTTATTTGGAAAGGCTTGAATCAAAATGGGAGAGGGGAAGCAGATGTTCTCCAGTTGATAAAGAGATTATTAAGAGACAAGGCTGATCTGCCAAGGACAGTGATCTTTGTATTGGAAAGATTAAAAAAATGGCTTGATACTACCCATGAAGAGTAAAAAAAACTTAGTACAAGAGCACCTACTTATTCTTGATGAATTCCAGCTTGATGAGTGACTACTTGATATGGTCAGATGAAATATATTCTGATTCTGAACTGGCAGTGACAGTTATCATTGTGAGCCACTATTAGCATTCCTTAAAGTTTGGAGAATTGAAAAGACTATGGGAACAGTGCTGGGGAAATGTCCTAATGGACAGCTACTGGTTAGTGATTCCTGGTGAAATTATTGAATGCTTTATTATATTTTTAAAATAATATATTTTAATAGCATTTTATTTTTCCAAAAATATGCAAGGATAGTTTTCAACATTCATCTTGGAAAAACCTTTTTCTAAATTTTTCTCCTTCTCTACTTCCTTTCTCCTTCCCCAAGATAGCAAACAATCTGATCTGGGTTAAATGTTTGCAATTCTTCTCAACATATTTCCATATTCATCATGGTGTACAAGAAAAATCTGATCAAAAGGGGGAAAACTTAAGAAAAAAAAACAGCAGCCCCTCTCCTCCCCTCCCCCCCCCCCCCAAGAAAAAGTGAAAATACTAAGCTTTGGTCCATATTCAATCTATTGTTTTCTCTGTGTACGGATGGCTCTTTCCATCACAAGTCAGTTGGAAGTCAGTTGAAAAGATCCAAGTTCATTACAGTTGATCAGTATACAATCTTGTTGCCGTGTACAATGATCTCCTGGTTCTGCTCATTTCACTTAGCTTCAGTTCATGTAGGTCTCTCCAGGCCTCTCTAAAATCATCCTGCTGATCATTTCTTAAAGAACAATACTATTTCATAACATTCTTAACCATAAATTATAAGCCATTCTCCAACTCATGAGCATGCACTCAATTTCCAGTTTCTAGCCTTTACAAAAAGGGCTGCCACAGACATTTTTGTGCATGTGGGTCCTTTTCCGTCCTTTTAAGATCTCTTTGGGATACAGGCCCAGTAGAGATACTGCTGGATCAAAGGGTATGCAGTTTGGTAGCCCTTTGGGCAAAGTTCCAAATTGCTTATAGAATGCATTAATCATTAAAGGAGTAGTTAGTGAATATCTTCAAAGTGATACTCATGAAAAGACAGTATGGCTTCCTCATAAGCAGGTTATGCTAGACTAACCTTTCTTTTTTGACATTACTGTAGTAGAGCAAGCAAATACTGTTTTCTGGTTTTTTCAGCAAAGCATTTGAGTGTGTGTGTGTGTGTGTGTGTGTGTGTGTGTGTGTGTCTGTCTGTCTGTCTGTCTGTCTGTCTGTGGCAGTTGGGATTAAACAACTTGCCCAGGGTCACACAGCTAGGAATTGTTAGTGTCTGAGGCTGGATTTTAACTCAGGTTTTCCTGACACTGGGACTGGTACTCTATCCACTGCACCATCTAGCTGCCCCTACTAACCAAGTTAGTCTTTTATCCTCTTATGGATAGAGATGAGGTCTAAATGACAGTATAACTAGGTGGTTTTGAATAGTAGATGCTATCCTGTAAGTTGTGCCTATTTGTCTTGGTTGTGCCTTGCCTAGGAATCATTTAAATTTATCAGTATTTTTTTCCCCTTGCTTCCTGAGTTTAGTTGCATTAGTAAAGAGTTGCTGATTCTGATCCTTAATAGAAAGCTTCACTGAACCTGGGTCTTTTAAAGAGAATTTTAAGAGATGTGAGTTATTTCTTAACTAAGATTGAATAGAGGATCCAAACTGTACTGTCTGCTTTTAGATTTCTGGTTGAATGAGAGAAGTCAAACGACTAGTAATGTTCTTTTTCTTAATATACTGTCTGGGATGCAACTGTTAAGTGTCAAGAGTTCGAATCTGAATCCAGTGCTACACCTGATGTTGGATATTAGTTAACTATAGCCTAGCTTTTGTGCTAAATTTTAAACTTTGTCATTTGTAAAAAGTGGAGAAGATGAAACCTACTGTATTTGCAGAATTGCTGTGAGGCTTAAATGAGTGGCATTGAAAAAATACTTTAAGAACACTATAAATTTCATTTGTTGATATTTACATAGAATTATATTGAATAATAATTCAGTATCTGACTGCCACCTTCTCTGTTCATGGAGTGATCCTTGCTTAATGGTGTCTCTCCAGCCTCTCCTCATTCCCCACTTTGAGATTAGGCAATTTGAGGGTGAAGTTAACTTAAATTTACCTCTCGTTTATGTCATAATCATCATTTTTCAGTGATAGTCAATTCTCTCTGACCCCATTTGGGGTTTTGGAGCGGTTTGCCATTTCCTTCTCCAGCTCATTTTATAGATGAGGAAACTAAGACAGGATTAAGAGACTTGCCCATGGTCACATAGCTGGTGTCTGAGGACAGATTTGAATTAGCTCGCCCTAACTCCAGGTCCAGTGTTCTATCCATGGTGCTACCTAGTTGTATGATAGTATCAGTCCACAAATCACAATACCTGGTGTGCTTTGCTTCAACTAACATAAACTCAGTTGCAGTTGGCAATAAGAGATGTCCAGATTATTTTGAATATAAGCTGAAGTTCTGCCATACATTTTAAACTTAAAATGTAAGGGTGATATAAGTACTTACGTCTTAAAACCATGGTTTCTATCAAGTCCAATGTGATCATTATATTTCTCTCATTTATACAAAGTGAACAATTATTAGAAAAAAAGAACTGGCATAAACCAAGACTAGTAGGGGAACTATTTGGTACAACCGTAGGTTTTTTAAAAAGGAGGAAAGAAGTATTGAATTACTTTGACTGGCTTAACTGATATCTGCTGTAAAAACTAGAACCCAAGAGGAGTGTTCTCCTAATATCTTCCCAGATCCTCCCTAAAAGTGGCAGAAACAGAATTACTGTCAGAGCATGCAGTGACTCAGATAAGACTGGTAGTAGAGGGTAGATCCTAAATTTTTTTTTCTTTCAGAATTTAGTGTCTCAAGAATGGGTGACCAGAAGATAATTTATGGAGGGTACTTCTTCAGAACTATTGAGTCATTAATATCTCTCCATGTTTCTAGGAAGATTTAGGATTATTATCAATTCTACCTCCATAACTAATAACACTGCATCCATCATCTCTTATCACATTCATCTTTTCTGGAGTTATTTCACATTCTTAAACCAAACTGGCCTATTTGCTGTTCCCTAAATTCAGTATTCTATTTCTCTACTTACCATGCCTTTAATTCTCCCATTGTCATATTCTTTTTTCACCTCTGCCACTTTGATTTCCTTACTTCTTTGGAGACTCAATTCATGGACCTCCTCCCATGCAAAACATTTCCTTTTAACTCCCTAGTTAATGCTTTATCTGTCTTCAAGTAACCTTTTGCATAATCTGTTTACATGTTGTTTTCTGTCCCTGTTCCCACCCTAGAAGATTATTGAGTGTTAGGGACTGTTTCTCCAGCACGGGCCTCACATATATTTTAACTCCACAACATCTCTAACATCCATTCCCTTTTCACTACTCACACATTCATTATCTTAGTTTAGCTCTCATTACCTTTTACAAAACTAGGTTATTATAATAGCCTCCTGATTGGTTTATCATAAGAGACAGGTAAGTGGCATAGTGGATAGATGACTTGGAATCAGGAAAACCTAAGTTCAAATTTGAACTCTCCTTGGGATATATTCCCTTTTTAGAAAAAACCCTTAATTCCTTCAAGACTCTTAACTAACACCAAGCTGCTTGAGTGTTCCTGTCCTCCTTCCTTCCCAATTGCTAGTATGCTTCGTCTTTAAATAACCTGTTATTTATTTTGTGTTTGTTCTGTATTGTATTGTTTCCTGTGACAGAATATACTTGAGATCAGCAAGGGGGGGGGGGGGAGGGTAATGGGTCTAGCACATAGTAGGAACTTAATAAATGCTTGTGATGATTGAATTGGTCCTGATGGTTATGTTGGAAGGTTATATAGAAGAATATTCTTGTTTTACTTGGTCCCAGAAATCAAAATATGTAGAAATGGGTAAAAATTTCAGAGAAATAGATATTTTAACACAAGGAAAAATGTTCTTAGGACTAATACTGAAATAGGCTTGTTTGAAAAGACAGTAGTGCATTATTAACTGGAGGCTTTTGAATCTGGATAAATAAATGTTCTTTTTTAGCAACTTTTTTGAGTTGCTGCTCAGGCATGGGTTAAACTTTTAAGTTCCTTTTGAGCTCTAGTAATCTGTAATGTTATGTAGTTTTGGTGGCGTATAACAATCAAAGAAGGCGCTGCGTGTGTATTTTGCTGGGGAAAAAACCACAAATCTGTAAGTATGGAAACATAATCAAAAGGAGATATATCAAATCATTACTGTTTTATTAAGTTTTGGGGCTTTTTTTCCTTTTTCTTTTTTGGATGGAGATGTTAATTTGTTATA
The DNA here is from genome assembly GCF_016432865.1 of Antechinus flavipes. Lineage (NCBI taxonomy): Eukaryota > Metazoa > Chordata > Mammalia > Dasyuromorphia > Dasyuridae > Antechinus > Antechinus flavipes. The sequence continues at coordinate 674,522,099 of NC_067398.1, read as the reverse complement.
CAGAACTGAACTTTCTAAACAGGCAGCCAAGTGGTATGGTGGCCTGAATCATTATAGCCTTGGACACTTTCTAGCAAGTCACTTAATCTTTTCCTGCCTCAGTTTCCTCTGCATCTTTAAAATGGGAATGATAATAGCACCTCCCTCTTAGGACTTTTGTGAGGATTAAATAAGATAATGTTTGTAAAATGCTTGGCATATATAATACATTTTTTCTCTTTCTCTTTCTTCCTTATTTCTCTCCCTCCCTCTGAAACTTAACATTTTAGACATTTGCCTAGAGGGCTGAAAGAGGCTCAATATCTTGCCCACAGCTAGTAGTATATATCCGACAGGTTTGATCTCATATTTTTCTGACTACAAGGCAACCTCTATTCACAAATAGTGCCTCCTATTCAGATTCATTTTTTAAATCACATGTAAATAATTTGAAGATTTGAATCATTTTTTAAAAAAATAATCCATTGTGCTTTACCAAAATTTTAAGCAATGAGAGACTTCGTTGAGATATGCTTGATACTTGGTCTCTAATGTCAAACTTTTCCAGCAGAGAGCAACCAGTAAAGGGTTGGGTCTTCTTGGCATGTAAAAGTTTGTTGAAGGAACTTAGGAGTATTTGGCTCAGAGAAGAAAGTACAGGAAATCCCAGGAGAATGATCTTCAGAATCTTTGACCTCAGAAAGCAGAATTAAGGAGAAAAAATACATGAAGTAAGGGAAAACTTCCTACCAATTAGAAGTTTCCAAAAATGATATGGGATGCCTGAGCAGGCCTGAGGTTTCCTTTTACTATAGGGCTTCAAGCAAAATCTGTGGGATCATTGGTGGATGTGTACTGGAAAGGATTCTTTTTCTTCTAGGCTGGACTAGATGGCATATGGAGTCCCTTCCAGTTCTGAAATTCTGATTTTGGTTTTCAGCTTTTGTATTCATTTCTTGAAAAGACATTTTTTGTTGCTGTCTTGTGCTCATTTTGGAATATAACCCTCCCCTACCTAGTAAGTTATTCCTTATAACAAAAAAAAAAAAAAAAAAAAAGGGAAAAGAGTAACTGATCATAATTATTTTTTTTAATAACTTTTTATTGATAGAACGCATGCCAGGGTAATTTTTTACAGCATTATCCCTTGCATTCACTTCTGTTCCGATTTTCTCCCTCCACCCCTTCCCCCAGATGGCAAGCAGTCCTTTACATGTTGAATGGGTTGCAGTATATCCTAGATACAATATATGTGTGCAGAACCAAACAGTTTTCTTGTTGCACAGGGAGAATTGAATTCAGAAGGTATAAATAACCCGGGAAGAAAAACAAAAATGCAAGCAGTTTATATTCATTTCCCAGTGTTCTTTCTCTGGGTGTAGCTGCTTCTGTCCATCTTTGATCAATTAAGGCTCTCTTTATCGAAGCGATCCGCTTCCAAACTGATCATAATTAATCATATCGCCCAGAATTCCCTTTGTAAAGAAGGGAGGTTTTGCATTGTTACTGACAGATACTAAATGCATGCCATCGTGACATTTTAATATCCAGATTCTGCCTTTAAGAAGCTAGACTTCTGGGGAATTAGGGTGTGGAAGGAGCACATAAAATAAACAAACATTAAAAGTACTCACTCTGTGCTAGATACAGTACTAGGTATACAAAACTTAAAATAATCACTGTCCTTTTGGAGCTTCCTAGTTCAAGGAAAAGATGTAGACAGTAATTTTAAAAAAGTTTTATTGATGTATTTTGTTTTTAAATTATACCCACATGCAGATCAGCCTTATTCCATATATAACCATAAAATACAATCTAAAGAAAGGAATGGGAGGAGGGAGGGATAAAACATGGAGGGAATGAAGAAAAGCACTGCTGAGGAGGTGGCACCTGAAGATGATACCTTGAAGGGAGCCAGGCTTAATAAGCTGAAGGAGGGGATGGGAAGGGCCCTGCAGGGATGAAAGGTAATGGGTGCAAAGGGATAGTGAAGATGGGAATGGAATGTCTTGTACAGGAAACAGTACCCAGGCTACTTTGGCTGGAATGTAGTATATGGGGGAGAACACTGTTTAATTAGTCTGGAAAGATATGTAAAGAACCTAAGACACTAAAAAATAACTGAGTAGTTAGTATATCTTGGGAGTTCATTTGTGTTAAGGTGTTGGTAGTTTTTCTGGGAGGCCCTAAGGAACTACTGAAGCTTTTTGAGTAGGGGTATTGGTAATCAGACTAATGGCCTGTGCTTTAGGAATCACTTTGGCAACCAGTAAGCTCTTGTAACATTCCCATTCTTTCACTTACCTTCAGTCTCTCCCTGTCTACTCAGTACTTCCTTAGTGCCTACAAATAGACCCGTGTCTCCACCAAAAAAAAACCCTCACTTGGTATATCCACTCCTGCTTATTCTCTTCCATTTTTTCCATCTTTCATGGCTAATTTCCTTGAGAAGGCTTTACTTTCTTCCCTCTGATTCTCCTCTTAACTCTCTAAAAAGTCTACCTTCTTAGCTTCTCATTCCATTCCAGGAAACTGTTATCTCCAGAGTTATCTATGATCTTTTAATTGTCAAATCTAAAGGCCTTTTCTCTGTCCTCAACCTTCTTGATTATTGAAGCCTTATACACTGTGGACCACCTGTTTCTCCTTAATCACATCTCTAGATAGAAAGAGCCTATCTAGAGTAGGTATTATTATTTAATCTTCACAGCAATCTTGGAAATTGTTATCCTTATTTTACAGTTGAAGAAATACTGAGCTATCAAGCATCTTAAGGTTAGATTTGAATTCAGCGCTCAGTGCTCTAACGTTGAACATGTAGCTGCTTCCAGGAAGTGCCAAGACACCCTGTTTTCCTACTCAGGTCATTTTCACTGGTTGTCTCCCATGTTGTGAATGCTCTGCTTTCAAGTCTCACCTAAAATCTCATCTTCTATAAGAAAGTTTTTCCTAATTCCTTATAATTTTAGTGTCTTCCTTTTGATTATTTCCAATTTTTCCTATTTATAACTTATTTCCTTGTCATCTTTCCTATTAAATTGTGAGATCTGCTTAGCACAATGCTTGAAACATAGTACATAGTTAATGTTTATTGATTGATTAGGAGATTGGTTCAGAGAAGGAAAGTCTTTAATGAAGGCAGGGAGGCCAATTGTTACAGTATATATGCCATGTGAGATTTAGTTGGAGCTTATCTGAATTGGGGATAAAGAAAAAAGGAGACAGATATGGGAGGATAGAATCAAACATTTTGGCACTTGAGGGAAAGAGTCACAAAAGACTCCATGGTAAACCTAGGTAGGGGACTGGAAGAATTATTGTGTCCTTGACAAAAATGAGGAATTAGCAAGTAGACTAGGCTTTCAGAGGAAAGAACAAGTTCAGTTTTGAACACGTGGAGTTGGAGGTGTCCATTGGATATCAAATTTGAGCTGGAAAAGGAAATTGAGGAGTAAGGAGACAGGAGAATGGTATGGTGAAAACCAAGGGAATGAAGAATATGTGATCTAGAAAGATGAGATCTCAGAGAAAGCCTCTTGATTTAGCAACTAAGATATTGTTGATTATCTTGGAGACCAGACATTAATAAATTATTACTTAAAAGTTATTTTCAGGAAGAGAGAAATAATAAGTGTTTCTTGACTTTTTAAACTCTAACCACAGATAGTTTCTCTGTGCATTTGAGTTCTAGGCTACCTAAATAGTGGAGGTATTCCAGGAACACCTAATGTGTGATTGAGCTAGGTGAAGGTCACGGTCACAATCACAATCACAATCATGGTCAGGAGTAGAAAGTATGTGTTTATAAGACTGGAAAACAAAGAAAGAAGGGAGCATAGGCATCCTGTTGGATAATGGAGATGAAAAATTCTGGCAGTGTCTAAGAAGCAAATCTTTACTTAGGAATTGCTTTCTGGTTTGAATTATGTGAGCCTAGATGTTCTTCCATTAGTTCAGGTAATTGAAAACTGACTGGATCTTTTTATGCAGGTCATTTCATTTGTTTTTCCAGTAATCTTGAGAAATTTAACTAGGAATGTGTACTTTAATTCATTAATCCTATTTTAGCTTACATATTCCTTACATCATGCTGGGAACTGGAGATACAAAGATAAAAAATGTCATATCCTCTGAGTCTGAGGGAGGGGCTGAGCATGTGTACAAAAATATATGGTATGAGGTAGAATGCAAATGGGGCAAAAAAGAGGACACTGTCAGCTAGTATCATCAGGAAGGGCTTCATGAGAAAGTGTAGAAGCTGAAGTGGGGCTGTAAGGAAGAACAATTTCAGTAGATGGAGATGAACTGTATATCTATCTAAATAGAGGAGGTACAGTAAGAACAGAGAAAAGCAATCAAACAGTCTCTGTCCTCAAGAGTTTACATTTTATTAGCATACAGCATGTACATGTATCTATACACATATGCACACACACAGAGTCAGATAACTATACATGTAGATTCTGGTTAAGCAGAAAAAGATTGGAAAAACTATTTCTCTGTTTTAATTGAAATTGGAGAGGGATTAGAAACAGGTAGATAGCCAAGTTAGTTTTAGATTATAAATGTCAGGATAAAATGTTTATACTGTATAAACAGTGAGAGCCACTGAAGGCTTTGGCAGGGGGAGGCGGGGGGGGGGGCGGGAGGGAGTAAAGGGGTGGGAAACAGAATCTGGTCAGACCAGTATTCTAGGAAGATTATCTTGGTATCTGTACAGGGGATTGTTCGGAAAGGGAAGAGAATAGGGGCCAGTATTCCTAGCAAGGAGATGGGAAGAACCTAAAGCTGAGTGATGGCAATGTATGCCAGAATTGTTATAAAAGAAGAATTCACACAATTTGGCCACTCTTCCCATTTCTGGTTCCCCCACCCCACATCCAAGGAACACTAATAAATTAGATGAATGAGAGTGGTGATAATAAGTATGGAAATAGGACAAGAAACTGAGATAGTTCGTGTAATTTAACCCAAGTAAATCTGTCCATCAGCAAGCATTTATCAAGCACACTCTGTGATACCAGTAGAAAGATATCTCGACCTCGAAGAGCTTATATTCTAATGGGGAAACCAACACACAAAAGGAAACTGAAAGAAGGTTAGGGACATGCTGGTACTCTGGCTTGCAGAAAAATTTGAGGCATACCTGAGTACTTAAGTGGAAATTCTGGCAGAGGAATCATCCACTCTTTGAGGAGAGGTCAAAGGGACAGAGAATTTTCTCAGTGTGTGAATTCTAAGGCTTGGAGTGAGGCTTTAGGATGAAGAACTTGGGCCATAATAGAGGTGTCCTGGCGAGAAATGAATCTTTCAGTGAGTTGTTAAAGGAAGTTTTCTTACATTCCATCTATTTTCTTTATGCTGTGGCTCTTACAACACATTTGAGGTAACAAAGCAAAGTGAGTGACTGGTTGAAAATGAAGGATGTGCCATGGATGTTCAAGTAAAGAATTCGGCGTGCTTGATGCAAAGTTTACAAATTTTAAGGAGCCATGCAGGGTTTGGTTAGGTTTGGTTTGCACATGATTTAAACGTTTAACTGAAGCAATACTTATATATATTGGTGGTTCTCTGCAATGTCAGTTAGTACTATTGATGAAAATCATAACCTATTTGCCTTCTTATTTTGAACTCGGGTCTTTTTAGAATAAGGACAACTTGCTTTTAAAATCCTGCCTCTTCAGTTTACTAGCTTTGTGACTTGGAAAATCACCTAATGTATCTGAGTCTCAGGTTTCCTTATTTGTAGAACCAAGGATATTAGACTAGATGATTTTCCTATTCCCTATGCACACACATGCTCACACATGTACACTTTGAGAACTGCAGGCAACCCAGGAAATCACAAAGCATACTGAAATTATTCCTTTATATCATGCATCAAGATGGAATTATCTTGATAAGAAATAACTATATGCTAACTCCCACAGAAAACGTAAAAAGCATATTCAGTTCTTCTTGACTCATTATTATACAATTCATAAGGGCACATTTCCCACACACTTACAGGGCTTCTAATCTGACAATTCCACGAATTTTGTTGGGAAAATTGTGATATATGGTGACAAAGACAATGTCTTTACATTTACAGTTCGGAGTGCCTAGTAGATTAACCAGGCCCAAAGTTCTTAAATGAATAGGATCAGATAAGCCAGTTGTGAGGGAAGACAAGTACACTGAGGGAGACTACTGTGGTAGAGTAGAACCTTGGACTGGAGATCAGAAAATAGAGGTTTGAGTCTTATTTCTGCCACTTAATACCTTTGTGACTTTGGACCTTAGGTCCTTCCTTGGGGGCTCAAGTTCCCCATCTGTAAAGTGGGGCTAATACTTTGTCAGCTTCTGAGTTTTGAGGATCAGATGAGATAATGGATGTGTTTTGCAAACTATAAACAGAATTATGAATTCTGAGTGCTTTAGTGTTACCATGTTTTCTATTTTTCAAAATGCCTTTATGTTGAGTTGATATTCCCAATAGTCACAGTAGATGGAATATTTTTCAATTTCTGTTTTATAGATGAGGAAGTAGAGCTATCAAAGAGGCTGACATGTTCAAGTTGTGAAATTAGAACTAAAACTGTCCTCTACCCTGTCTAGCATTGGATTTACCATTTTTACTTCATTGTGCTGTCATAGCCTCTTGCTGGTTGACTAAAAAGAATGTGAACTTTGTCAAAGGGAGGAGACTTATAATTAGGGATTGTTGGTTTCAGTTAAGTTGGAGATTTTAATTGTTATAAAAAAGGTTGAAAGTCATGTGGAAAGGGTGGAGATGAGCATTTTTAATAAGCTGATTCATAACATGGGGTAAATGTACTAAAGATATTTTTGTTTTTGTGTGATGCAATCTAATTAGTGCTGTTCTTACATGAATTCTTGATCTTACTGTAAATACAATTTGAAATTTTATAGATTGTATGATCAGCTTCATAAGATGTTAGTAACATATGCCAGTAGTGTAATTAGTGTGGTTTCAAGAAACAATCAAAATACCTTTTGTAGTGTTTTGAGATGAGTATTCTGATAATGTAACTTAGCCTTCGGTCGTAAGTAATTTGCTTATCTTCTAGTTATGTGTACTTAGAACAACTTGATATGAATAGATTTGAGAGGTAAAAAATGTTGTATGCTATCTGCAATGCTTTTTATATAATGTCTGAGAGAGACAGAAAAATGAATAAGAAAATGTCCTTCACTTTAAAATGTATAAGAAACAGCCAATCACATACACAAAAAGTACATTCAAATATATGAGAGGGTTATAAAAAACAGGAATTGTTTAAATGGGGAGGAAAGTTTAATGGAAGATATGGCATTTTGAACTGGATCTGGAAAGTGACTAGTATTTCATCAGAAAAAGATTGAGACATTCTAAGACTAGTTGGGTGAGCAGATGTGGAGGTAGGAAGTGTACTGAGGCAAGATCAAGTGCATTGGTTAGGCAAGTTTGAATGAAGTACGGAACCAAGGAGATTCTTCTATTGTCATCATTGAACTTTTATTTGATAGAGAATAGGATATCATTGAAAGGTTTTGAATAGAAGCATATCCACCTCAAAGTTTTTATACTTTTTTTTAGCTGAGATTCTTTAACAGTAAGATTAAGAACAAATTGAAAAAAGTAATAGGGAGGAAGATGTCACCTAATATTCAGTTGTGATGTCTGAGATATCTAATTGCTTTTTCTCCCAGTTTTGTAGTATTTAAATTCATGTATTCAAATGGTTATAGGCACAACCTGCATTTGTAGAAAATGTTCAGAATTATTTTCCCTGTTCCTTTTCCACATGGTCAAATAACAATTGCAAGAATATAGGAGTTGTATATGTGGAAAATAAGTAATACATTTCAAGTCCAATGGATTTACTAGTGAAAAGTAATATATGATACTTAAGATGGATGGGGGCAGCTAAGTGGTGCAATGGTTAGAACACTAGCTCTGACGTCAGGAGGACCTGAGTTCAAATTTGATCTCAGACATTTAACACTTCCTGGCTGAGTGACCCTGGATAAGTCACTTAACCCCAATTTCCTCAGCAATAAACAAAATAAAACTTAAGGTGGAAATTGAGTTCTGATCCAGTCTTCCTACTTGTAGAAAAACAATGCATTGTGTAGTTGTTCAAAAACATCTTTTAGGATAAGGTGTACTAGTTTTATTTTTTTTCCCTTGGTAAATTTATTTATTTTTAATATCTTGCTTTATGAATAGTGTACTACTTTAGATCATAAACTTTTCAACTGACTTTTTACCATAGGTTAATGGACCTGATGGTATCCTGCAGAATGGTGCTGTGGATGACAGTGTAGCTAAAACTAGCCAACTGTTGGCTGAATTGAATTTTGAAGAAGATGAAGAAGATACTTACTATACAAAGGATCTTCCTGTGCATGCTTGCAGGTAAAAATCCATTCTGTTCTAAATTCTAGGAATGACAAACATCAAATACTGGTATTTGCCATAGTCAGAAGATTGTGGTGAGGTATTTTCCCAAGTGGTATGCTTTCTCTTTTAGAACCTGAATTAAAATCTTGGACTATGATGTTGCTTTTGTTACATACAGCCCCATCCTTAGGGTATTTACAAGCTTATTGGGTTTGTACTGCAGACATTAAGAGGGTAGAAAGAGAAAATACCGTCATTAGCTGCCTTAAGTTCATACTAGTTCATAAGATAAAGAAATGGAATGTCCTGCATACTTTCAGACAGAATTCAGGCTTTCCTTTCTGTGACTTCTTTTTCCTATCAGGGTTATCCTTATTATTCATTTTAGCTTGCTTTCACCAGTGAACATCTGGATTGATGGATAAAATCAGAGGTGATTTGTTTTACAAAAAGCTTGTCATAGGATTTTTGAAACTGATTAGTTTTCCCAATGGATTTAAAGAGAGTTGGTTTACTTATATTTTCGAATCTTCGAATTATATTAAAATGCATGTGCATTTTGTTTTAAAGCCATAGAATGTCAAATTTATGAGACTTTAGAATTGAGAATATCAGCCAGAAAGGGACTTTAGTTTATATACTTCTACCCTATAATTTTACAAGTAAGAAATTAAGAAACAGAAACATGAACCTGCGTAAGATCAGGCAGCTAGTCACTGTTTGGACCAGAAATAGCATCAATAAGTATTTATTATAAACCAGACCCCTGTTCTATTGGAAAGACAAAAAAAAAAAAAAAAAAAAAAAAGCCCCAAACCTCCAACAGCATACAGTCTAATGAGAGAGACATCATATCAAATCAGAACATAGAGTTAAATATACATACAAGTTAAATATAAAGTAAGTGGAAAATAACCCTAGGGGATTGGCATTAGCAATTGGAGGGGATTATAAGAGTTAAGATTTGGGAGGGAGAACATTTCAAGGAAGAGAAATGAGGTTCCTAGAGATTACCATTAGTTGGGCATAGAGAATGTTAAGAAGAAAGAGATACAGATTTAAAGAATCCAATTCTCTTTGGAATCTAATGTTTTGTTTTTGTTTTTTCCCCTATCATACCATACCTACTGTTTCCTATACCCCATCCTCTATACACATTTAACACTTAGTTTTAACATTTTGATCTTTGGGAGGCTTCTTTTTTCAGAGCCCAAATGTGCACCATTTGAATTCTTCACAGGCACATAGTACAAATCAGAACTTTTCTGATGAAGCAGCACTGAATCATGAGCTCTCCTGGGCTGGAGCAGTGGAAGAGCTTGTCCTTCAGTCTTACTAAATGAATTCGATTTGCAAGCAGTTAGGAATATTCTGGTAGAGTCTTAGAGGTCCAGTGAGATAAGGTGGGAGAGAACTTGACATTTAACTTGAGTTTCAGTTTCTCTGTAAAATGAAAACTATTCAGATCACAGTGTATACTTCCCAAGGTTGTTATGGAAGATGCTTTCTAAATCTTAAAGTACTTTGTAAAATGAATATAAACATTCTTTATTGTGTAGCACAGCCTTGGAACTGGGAATACACAATATATTGAGTTTACAATTGACTCAAGATAAAGCTGACATTTTGATACACGTACTTTGGAGTTAGACCATGGATTGTCATGGAAGATACTGTGAATTAAAGCTTATAGTCAGAATGGGATGTGGGATGCCTTCTGCATTTTATCTCAGCAAGTAAGAAAGCTGCACAGGGAAGGGGAATAATCTAAATTCATAGAAACATTAAAAACAATTAGCTTTGGTTTGCTCTTCACAAGCAATCTTGGGAAGTAGGTGCTATTGTTATTTCAGTTTTAGACAGTGAACTGAGAAATAGGCAAAATTCCTTAGCTAATGTATTTGAACTCAGGCCTTACTGACTCAAAGTAGCTACTTCATTGTTAGTACTAGAAAAATCTCCACCTTCTCAGTTTGATGTGGTGTAGTAAGAGCCAGCTTGGGAACCAAGAATTCAAACACTATCTCTGCCACATAGGACAGATCATTAGATCCTTAGTGCTTGAGGCAGGTTTTTGAGACTAAAAGTTGTAGAGGTGCCAAACCAACTTTAGCAATAGAGTTTTCTCATCATTATTTTTCTTCATTCCATTGTTTGTAGCAGTGAAGTCATAGATTCAATTCCTATCTTATGCTGCTGTTACTTGAATGTATTAGCTTTTTTCAAATCAAATATTTTCTTTCTGTTTACTAAATTATAAAGGATAAAACTCAAAAGTGATAGTAACTATAGCCTTGTATATTAGGCTTTCATTGCTTAGAATTGAGGGGGATATCTATTTGCCCGAGTGAATTTAAAACAATAATGGCTTAATTGGCATCTATTGACAATTCTGTCAAACTCAGTAAAAATTGGTTTCAATCAAATTGTTTCCTATTACAAAATAATTCTCTACAATCCTCCTAATATTTCTGTCTTGATTTTTCAGGACTTAAGCCTCTGAAATTAATGGATTTGCTTTTGTTCCTGGGATTATCTTACTTGAAGATGCAAAACTTGAAAGGACTTAAAAGAAAAGAATTTTAGCATCATGTTAAACTAAAAACGAACAACAAACCTTTCTATTTTTTAAAGTTTTGTGATGTGTTTCCTTTTTTAGTTACTGTGGCATCCATGATCCGGCTTGCGTGGTTTACTGCAATACTAGCAAGAAATGGTTTTGTAATGGACGTGGAAACACTTCTGGCAGGTAGTTTATCAAAACATGCATGGGTCTTTAATCAAATTTGTATTTAGAACTGTATGGAAATGATGGAGTGAAGTATAATAGAAAATCATGTTAACAAACCTGGCCTTTTTTCCCTCCTGTGTGACTGGTTTAACTTCAAACAGATGGTGTTATGTGAATGCCTTCATGTATTTACTCTTGATTTTGTGTGTGTGTGTGTGCATGCGCGTGCGTGTATGCATGCACACACATGTGTTTCTGCACTTAGTGCATTTTTTATTATGCAAATATGGTTAACTAAATTTTTTTCCATGTTTTAGTTATGCAAGGTGAGCTTTTGGCCATGCCAACTTAATCTTAAGATTTCTGCCTTTACCATTAAAGCACATTATGAGAATATTGAGCTCTCAGAGAATGTAATCACTGGAATATCAGTTTAAGCCTTTTAGAACAGATATCATTCTTAAGGTATTTTTGATTTTTATAATGGTCCATCAAAGAAAAGTTCATTCACATTTACTGGAAATTACTATATTTTAGTTTGTTATTTATCATATACATGTGAGACCTCTATTAAATCTAATCAAATTAAGTTGCTTATTTTGTTTGGGGTGATATGAGTGTTTTTTAGAATTTAAATTGTGCAAGCATAGGATGCAACCTTAAAATTTAAGGCTCTATCAAATTCCACAGTTAATGCCCATTTTGGATTTCTTTTACCAAAAAAAAAAGTAATGATCTTAATGCTTCTTAGGCTTCACCTTTTCCTGTATGCTTCATTCTCATCCATCAAATGCAATAAATAGTGCAAGAGTTTATTATCCCAATTTTATAAATGTGGAACTAGACTGAGATTTGACTTATCCTTCAGCTAGTAAGGGGATGGAGTGGCACTTAAGCACAAAGTGACTTTGAGGGTCTGTGGTTAGTGTTTTTCCCCACTAACAATGCTTTTCATGGTGAAGCAGCTAAATAGAGATCACTGGCTTTGCAGCTAAGATGTTCTAATTAATTCAGGCCTCAGATAATTATGTCACCGTGGCCAAGTTACCACCTCTGCTGCCTCAGTCTCCTCAACTGTAAGATGGGGATAATAATATCATCAGCCTCCCGGGGTGGTTATGAGGCTCAAATTAAACAATTGTAAAGTACATGGCACACAGTAGGTTCTATGTAAATATTTACTCCCTTTCCCCTCTTAAACCTTGTGTAGCCAGTATTTAACCTGTTAAATTTTTCTTCTGCAGTTCACTTTGAGGAAAGAGGCAAATGGGAACCAAAAAACCCTGATATGACAAAAGTCCTACAAGCTTCTGACATATTCCTGAGTATACGTTCATTATGTCTAGACTTCTGCACTTTCTGCATCTACGTGTACTGTGTAATCAGATTCTGGTCTAGAAGAACAACTAATACTTTAGATTTTTCAAGAAAAGGACTAACTAGAAAAATAGAATAGTCAGCGCATCCCATTCCTAATCATTTTGACTGATTAGCATTTTGCTATATTTTATCTTCATCACTTCCCTGTTAACCTTCACTCCCAGGAACACAATGAATTGGACAGGCCAGAAATTGACCCCTGTGCAGCAGGCAGATGTTAAAGGGGCAATGTAGTTTTAAAATTTTTATCTTTTCACCATTGAAAAGCCACATAAGCTCTCACTCAGAGCCTCTTGACTCTTAGTTGACATCTGATCTTAACAAGTTTGGCCATCTGGTTCCTTAGACAATAATTAGAAGCAACATTGTCAAACTCAAATGCCACAGCAAATAATTAGGGATAAACTATAAAAAAGCAGGTGCGATTGAGGGGTAGGGGAGAAGAGTCACAGAAATCAGGACAAATAGCCACCTTCCTTAGTTTCTAAGGACGTTCAATTATATTGTGTTCATAGAAAAAGGAGGATATAAAAGGTTATAAATATTTTGCCAGATGTGTTTAAGGTAAAATAACATTTTTAGAAAGATTTTTTTTTAATTCTTTTTAAATTTTCAGGTGTCTAGGTAGTTGTTATATGGAACCTCTCATTCTCTGATGATGCTAAGATGAGTGAGATGTTCTTAAGTACCTGCTAATTGACCGTAAATATTTCACTTATAAGTGGGAAAATTAGAAACAATCAACTTGTGTGTTTGTTCTTGGTTTTCAATCATGCTTTATTCTGTCCTGATTTCAGCCACATTGTAAATCATCTTGTAAGAGCAAAATGCAAAGAAGTAACTCTCCACAAGGATGGCCCCTTGGGGGAGACCGTGCTGGAGTGTTACAATTGTGGGTGTCGGAATGTGTTTCTCCTTGGCTTCATACCTGCCAAAGCTGATTCAGTAGTGGTACTCCTCTGCAGGTAAGAGAAAAGACTTTATTAAAAGATTATCCAATCCTTCTAAAATCTGCAACTTCTATCCCAATTCCTGTTTCCTTGTTGATTCCTAGCTCTTCTCATCATAATTTTTGCCTCAGTCAATGCAATTATATTTTGTTTTTGTTTTTTTTTTTTAATTGTTTCAAGTGTTGAGGTTAACTCATCCCTTATCTCCCCTTTCACTCCCTGTGTGAGTAAAATTGTGAGCTTCACTAGGATAGGAAATGTTTTTATTCTCTTTAGCTTCTCTAATACTTAAATTGTCACAGGTTTTTTTTTTGAGGGGAAGGAGATGCAAGAATACAATTCTGAAGGAAACTCCTGCTGAAATGATTCATCCTATGCTCTATACTTTAGTCTTAGAGAGCTACCTGGGGCATGAGTAGTTAAGAGCCTTGCTCAAGGTGTGTGCTTAATAGATATCTTAAGAGCAAACAAGTGAAATTTAATCCTGAATATATCATGGGCTTTGCCATGGTTTATGAGAAGGGACAGTGGGTAAAAGATAAAATTCAGATACAGCTTCTGTATATAGTTTCAAAATTCCAAATTTCAAAATTGAAATAGATTTCAAAAATATTGTGTAATTTTCTTTCCATCCAACTACAATAAGCTTTTTGAAGATGGTAGGCATTATACCTTGGTTAATCTCCTGCAGTACTGAGCAAAAGTACATTGGCTATAGATGAATTTTTAAAATTTGTTAAACTTTTTTTTTATGTGTAAAAATTTGCCTGAGGTGAAAGTCTCTTTTTCTGAGTCTTCTCTATTTATCTGTGAGATTCTTTCACTCCACCCCCATAGTCTCTTTTTTGAGTTTTCATTATGAAGAAACAGTGACTATCTTGGCTAATCTCAAAAATGTATCTGCCCAATTTTAAGGCTTTTCATGACTTTTGAAAAATGAAAAATCTACATGTGTTAGGAAATTTATAATTAAAAATTTGAAGTAACAGGCCAGTTTTTGGTCAGAGCATACAGATAGTGGACAAGGTCCTATTTAACTTGTTAGATAAACTCTTAGCATTTGGCCCATTAATGCATTGTCCTTGTAATTTGGATTTTGTAGGCAACCCTGTGCCAGTCAGAGCAGCTTAAAGGATATCAATTGGGACAGCTCCCAATGGCAGCCTCTGATCCAGGATCGCTGCTTTCTTTCCTGGCTGGTAAAGATTCCTTCTGAACAGGAGCAGCTAAGAGCACGGCAGATTACAGCGCAACAAATCAACAAACTAGAGGAACTCTGGAAGGTATGATATTCTCAAAAGACCTAAAATAGGTAAAATAGACCAGGGCGTCACATTTTATGTTTTGGCTACACATTGAGAGAAAAACTCTTTCCTGGTTGAATCTTTCTATGAATTCAGTGTGCTTTCTAGCCTGGTCAGTTAGGCAATATATGGAATATCAATTATGGGTGCTACAATTTCAGAAAGGGCTTTTACAATTGAGATAGATGACACTCTTGTGAATTGTATGAAGGCAATAAGGATGAATAACCTGAAGAAGATAAGGTTTAAGGCGACATCATTGCTGTCTTCAGATATTTGAAGTATCGTTATGGGGGGAAATGGTGGTGGTTGCTATGCTTCTGAACAGAACCAGAGGAAATGAAACACCTGTGCCAACTGGGTAACCCAGGCATCCATATGGTCTTGCTTCGGTAGACTCACTGTGTCAAGGCACTTATCCTTAACTGGTTTCCTCTCTGATTTAGCACAGAAACTATTCCAAACCTCTCTTCAAACTACTAATATTTGATAAACCAGTGTTCTTGTTATTTGGATTTTGTGGCAACTTCGTGCCAGCTTAAAGTATATCATTTTATACTTTGGGAATTGATTTCTGTCCTGCTTTCTGCCCACCCTCTTTACCTTATTGGAGAACCTTGCATCTTTTTGAGAAAATTTAAGGCCAATCAACATGAGCTCTTCTCATTTCAAATCCCAGTGACCATCCCCCACTCTTTCATCCTTTCTTCCTATCTCAGGCAGTAAGGTAACTCTTATTGTAGAGAGTACTCTGTCTCCACAGGTGCCTTTAACCTTTCTTCATCCAATTCATTCTTTTTTTTTTTTTTTTTTAAAGATTGCTACTTGGACTATCCCTTTCAATATGCACATGGACACATATAGATATGCTTATTGTTTCCTTCAAATGTACCTAAATCCACCTTCCTTAAAAAAAAAAAAAAAAAACAAAGAAACCTTCACTAGGCCTTACTATACCCTCACGCTAACTCCTGATTCACTCATATTGCCTAATTTGGATGTTCCTCAAGATTCTCTTCTATTCTCTTTTCTCTCTTTGAAATTATCTATTGAATTGACTCATAGATCTATTTATTCAGTTATGGTCTCTCCATATTATCTTTAGGCTTCAGTTCATCACCAGATGCCTCTCCTATTAAACCTTTGAAATTACACAATTCAAAGACACAACTTTATCTTATCAAAACAATTCACCTTTCTGTCCATCTTTTTATATTTCCCATTTTCCTTCCCCCCACCCACCCTCTTCTTGATTTCCTCATTTCTGTCAAAGATGACACTATCCTTTTAGTCTCCTAGGTTTGTAATCTCAACTTGACTCCTTACTCTTCCTCTTATTCAGTTGCTTTCCTAGTTTTTTAGTTTCATGCCCAGTTCACTGATTGACTCTTTTTTGGTGTGTTTAGAGAGATAAATTTTCCCTAGAATACTGCTTTGCTGAATCCCATAAATTTTTGATATGTTATCTCATTGTTATAAATTTTTAATGAAATTATTAATCTCAGTCAGTTGAACAACCTTGCCATTTCCCTACTTCTATGCCATCACTCTTAGCCAGCCTCTTCTCTTGAACACACAATCACCACTTTACTTCACACCGTTATTACTCTTGCCTAGGTTTGGCCTCTTCCTTTCCTAAAGTGTAGATATATGACCATAGAAACCCCCTCCTCCATTAAATCCTTTGACTCCCAATTACCTTGAACCCAAAATGGAAACTTGTATATTTAGCTCTTAGATTCCTTTTCATCCTTACCTCAACCCATATTTTTAGCTTCATTAGAAATCATTCACTCTGTCGCTCTTAAAAGGTGCCTGCCCCATAGGTATTAAATAAGTACTTATGAGTCAAGGCAGTTAATGAAATCTTCTTGGGTCAAAAGAGAGAGCTCCGACTAAGGAAAAGTTATAGAGAAGCAAATTTCATCTTGATAGAAAAGATGACAGAGAGAGCTCTCCACATTGTTTTAGTGGGGGTTTTCAAGCAGAGAATGAATTGTCAAAGTCTAAAATCTCACTCCAGTGTATTGTCCTGACCAAACAAGAGAAGTAAAATGTCAGTAGCAACTTGGTAATAACTAGATTCCTTCCTTTCTACTGCCTATTGTTTACAAAGCATTTGGGTATATTGCTATGATTTTTATAGTGTCTGCTCCATGTGATTCTATCTGACTTTTTCTTACCATCCACTTTACTTTTTCCTGTTCCTTTATTTGCATCTATCACTTGCTACAGGCTAAGAAATGGTTTCATTTGTACTTGGAAAAACCGGACAAAGTTGACTTGCTTAGAGCTTTAAGTAGTTGGGAGTGGACCTTGAGGGATTAATAGGATAAATTTCCTATTAGTGCCTGGCCCAGAGTAGTCCACTAAACATTTTTTCATCATCTCCTTTGTACTAGGCATTGTGCTGTGGTCTTGGGGATATAAAGAAAGGCAGAAAAAGTCCTTGCCCTCAGGGAACTCCCATTCCAATGAAGATATGTATATGCCTAAGCACATACCAGATACTACATACACAGGACAAAATCACTTAACAGTTGGGGAGGAGAGAGGAGTGCATTTGTGTATGCGCCCACATACGTGCACGCACATCTTTATTTTCCCTTCTACCAGTATTGGGTGGGAAATTGATTTTTCATCCTTTCTGCCTGAGCACCTGCTCTTTACCTATTCAGTGAATCTCAGTCTCATTGCATAAATATTGTGCTTACGATTTTCCTCTGAAACCAGATTTTACTTGGGGTTTTCTTATTTAACAAGTAGAGTGCCATTTAATTCATGTGGTAAAGATTGACACTTCATGAAAGCTGCTTGGTCTCTTCGTGGAAAAAATCTTTGTAATTCCTAGTTGCAGATGTACATGCTATGTAATTCACAACTGTTCAGGTTAGTTCTAGAGCCAAAGATCCCCTGAATTTGAGAGCTGAAAGTATGATTTAGCAATGGCTCAGGTCAAGGCTCTGTGTTAGATTGTGATTTCTTGATTGATAGAAGAGAAGATTGAGCTTCTTGGAGTACTAGTTGGACAACTTGTCAAGGCTTAATTCATTTGCATCCAAATGAAAATATGACAAGATAACTTTGTCCACTTTATAGATTTCTACACATGACTTTTCTGTCAGCTATAGGAGAAGCTCTACTTTATTGAGATTCATAAAGAGAAGAAAATGATCATGGGAGAAAATGAGTTCTGCAAGATTGAAGTAGTGTGTTCCAGGTGCTGGATATATAGCATTATTTAATCCTTATAATCTGGAATAAGTTTGCAACTCAACAATACTGGTGTTACATTAACTTCAGAGAAACTAATTAAAGAAAGTGACTCAAGTAAAAATGGAGCTTGAAGAAAATCACTAATTATTAAGATACATGTGCATTTTGGATTAGATCTTTGGATAGTCATTCACCTCTGTCAGTCCGTAGTCTGAGGTTTCTCTCCCCTTTAGGCCTGTGAGTCCTTGTAGTGGCTGTCTAGAGGTTAGAGAAGATATGTTGTTCTTGAGTAATTTGCCAGCTAGTAACAATTAAGATACGGAATTCTGTATTAAGCTTCCTACTCAGGCTCCTAGGATTTACAGGTCAGTTTTCTTATTTTAAGTGAAAAGACAAAGGTCTTAGGACAGAAAATTACCTAAGTTCATGTTTCAATGGCAGCATTCAAATAGCCGCCTAGCTCTCTGCACCCAGTGGATACTGTCACAATGGCTTAGAGACTGTCATATTCTTTGAACAAAATAAAATAATAAAGGCTTTAGGGCTTGCTGTTATTAGGAAAATTTAAGAGTAGAATTCACATGCAAAAAGTTAGATTAAATTCTCTATAAAGAAATATCCCATTATCTGACAATTTTTGCTATGATGTTTGTGTAGAGTTCTTATTTTTAAATTTTAAAAATGTTCTACCACTTTTCTGTTCTGGGGGGCCATCTGTAGATATGGTACTGAGTTGTGTATAGGAGAGCATTTCTTTCATTGTCAGTGTATTGTTAATTCACATAAGTCACTAAATGCCTATGTTTAATTCTGGAGACAACCCAGATGTCATATGGCCTGATAGAAAGAGAATAAAACTTGGTGGAGAGCCATGGGTTTTGAATCCTGACTCCAACCCCAGTTAGCTAGCTGTGTGATTCTGGTCAAGTAGGTGCTGGACCTCTCTGCATCTATTGTTACATTTAGCATGATGTAGAAAAGTTAACTTCGTAGGGCTGTCTGGAGGAAGCCACATTGCAAACCTGAGCAGCTATAGGAATATGATGATGATTGATTATCCTTACAGGAAAATCCTTCAGCAACTCTTGAAGATCTGGAAAAGCCAGGTGTTGATGAAGAGCCCCAGCATGTCTTGCTTCGCTATGAGGATGCTTATCAGTATCAAAATATCTTTGGTCCACTTGTCAAACTGGAAGCAGATTATGATAAGAAACTTAAAGAATCCCAGGTAATTTGTGTGAAATAGTGACTGGTTTTGGAATAGGCTTAATGGGATTTGGTTTGTTGTAGGCCAAGTTTTGTCTTGAAAGTAGAACCATGGAAACAAATAGCATATTTTTTTTTACATTGTTTGAATATGGAGATATATACATACACAAACACACACACACATATGTTTAAACAAATAGTAACTTAGAACTTATGGTCTTTAACTTAGCATATTTCAATTAACTTTAGTTAGTTAATTAGTAGTAATAAAAACTTTTTAGGATCATACTACTCTAAGTAAGACACACTGAGTCAGAAGTAGCCTGAGAAGTGAGAAAAGTATGTGAAGATTGAGAGCATTTTAGGGGACCAAATTCTTTAGCTTTTTACTGAATCAGTATTTGAAAAAGAAGTTCTCTCTTGGAGGAAATAATATTATTGCAAAGAAGCTCAAGGATGGTTTGATCAGAGATGTTCCATCATTGGTGATCAAGTTATTTAAAGGTTTTGCTTATTGGTTAAGAGCACATGTTGTCATTGGCTTTTAGAAAGCAGCTAAAAGAACCTTACATTTAAACTCCAAATGTCCAAGATTAATAGTCTTTGCTCTTCTATTTATTATCTGTATGACCCTGAGCAAATTACTTAAATTCTAAGCATCAGTTTTTTCACTTGCAAAATGGAAGTAATAATACTTGTATTGCCTATCATAGAATTATTGCGGATCAAATCACTTAACAATAAAATCTTTTTAATGTGTAAGGTAAGGTAGTATTTCTAGGAATTAATTGGGAAACTTCATTCCTCTCAAAATTTGAATTGGCTCTGCTCTGTGTACTCCCCTTAATCCTATAGCAAATTTTTTTCCTCCAGATATCTGGAATTTTCATAAGCTAACATCAGCCTTTCATGTTTAGATCTACTTTCTGTTTTCTTTTCTTTTTTTTTTTTTTTTTGGCATCCTGTCTGGTGCCAGTTCCTTGGCATTTGACATTTGGAACTTGTCTAAAATTATAGCAAGTTAACCTAGAGGCAGGTAAGTGGCACCCTGCATAGAGTGCTGGGCAAACCTGGCCTCGGGTACAGGCCCTGAACAAGTCACACCGTGCCTGCATTTGTAAAATGGAGATAATAACAATATCTGACTCTCAGGGTTGTTGTGAGGATCCAGTGTAATAACCATTGTAAAGAGTTCGTCACAGTGCCTGGCTAGATATATTTATTTAAGAAATAATGAATTTGATGAATTATAGCAGTGTAATGGTGGAATGTGATAGAGAGCTAAGATTCTCTAGATTTGTAATAATAATTCACGAAGTTTGAGGATGAACAAGGAATCTTGTCTTTTTTATAACTAGACCCAAGATAACATCACAGTCAGATGGGACCTGGGCCTCAACAAGAAGAGAATCGCTTACTTCACGTTGCCCAAGACTGACTCTGGTAATGAGGATTTAGTCATAATTTGGTTGAGAGGTGATTTTGAGTTTTTAAAATTTTTGTGACTAAGTAGCTATAAAATATATATGCAGAGAAAAGCCTAGTTCAACATCTATAACCTAAAAATTACCTGGGATAACAACCTGCCATGCTGAGACATTAATTGCTTTTAATTTTTTTCCCTCTCTTCATTTTTCCTTGAAGATATGCGTCTTATGCAGGGAGATGAAATCTGCCTTCGCTATAAAGGTGACCTCGCCCCATTGTGGAAGGGAATTGGCCATGTCATTAAAGTTCCAGATAGTATCCTTTTTAAACCATCCAGAAGATAACTCATGACAAGGGCGTGGAAAATAATTCATTTATGTAGATGTAACAGAGCACAAGGCCAAGAGACCCTGGGCTTTCCTATCCTTTTATCATTACCCAGAGATCTGTAATCTCTGTATCTGTAATCTGCAGGATATTATATTTGATCAGAATGGAACATTAATATAGCTAGAGACATTGTTTCAGTCTTCATGGAAGCATTAACCCTAATTAGGAGCGTCTTTTCTGCAATCAGACATTATTTGTCCTGATTTGCATGTGAATTGCATTGGTACAAGAATGATAGTTTGACTCCCCCTAGCATCAGGAGAGGAAAACTCTCGACATACAAACCCTGTGAACTGCACGGACTGACCATGTCGGTAGGTTGTTTTTCACCTGTGGACATCAGTAGCACATTTCTGTATTGTGTGCCTGAGCAGATGAAACTAATAGTTGTTGTTTGGCTGCTAACCCAAGATGTATAGGATATGATGGCTCTTTGTGATAGGTATGGATGGATGGATACGCCCTAGTGAAAGGTCGTCCTCTCAGAGATGGGTCAGTGAATATAGAAGCCCTTTTTTCTTCACATCCTCTTGCAGGAGCTACTGATACAAAAGTGAAGTGAACCTTACTTAGATGGCCAAAACTATGAGTACAGCGAGAAATGACTAAGTAAGCTTGATCAGCAAAAGGAGAAGATATTTAATTTACAGGTCCTAGACCTACAGGAGACCACAGTGAATAGGGCTAATTGTGTCCCTAAAGGAAGTGGAGGGGAGGGGAGATCAGAGATGAAAAAGATGAGACAGAGCCAGGTTCTAATGGGGAAGAGAAAAAGTTGTTTTGATATGTGGCTTCTTTGGCAGAGAAGCATTTAGCTACAGGAGAAAATTAGATCCTTTTAACGGTCAGCAAGAAATGATTTAGCGGGAGGTAGGAGTAGCAGTCAGGGAGCTCAAGACCTTGAGAACACAGGTACTTTATTTATTTATTTTTTTTTGAAAATTTAATTTTATTTAATAATAACTTTGTATTGACAGAATCCATGCCAGGATAATTTTTACACAGCATTATCCCTTGCAATCACTTATGTTTCGTTTTTTCCCCTTCCTTCCTTCCTCCCCCCCCCCCCCCCCCCAAGATGGCAAGCCGTCCTATATATGTTAAATATGTTGCAGTATATCCTAGATACAATACATATTTGCAGAACCGAACAGTTCTCCCGCTGCACAGGGAGAATTGGATTCAGAAGGTAAAAATAACTCGGGAAGAAAATCAAAAATCAAATAGTTCACATTCATTTCCCAGTGTTCCTTCTTTGGGTGTAGCTGTTTCTGTCCATCATTTATCCAATGAAACTCAGTTAAGTCTCTTTGTCAGAGAAATCCACTTCCATCAGAATACATCCTCATACAATATCGTTGTCGAAGTGTATAATGATCTCCTGGTTCTGCTCATCTCACTTAGCATCAGTCCGTGTAGGTCTCTCCAAGCCTCTCTGTATTCATCCTGCTGGTCATTCCTTACAGAAAAATAATATTCCATAACATTCATATACCACAATTTACCCAGCCATTCTCCAATTGATGGGCATCCATTCATTTTCCAGTTTCTAGCCACTACAAACAGGGCTGCTACAAACATTTTGGCACATACAGGTCCCTTTCCCTTTTTTAGTATCTCTTTGGGGTATAGGCCCAATAGAAACACTGCTGGATCAAAGGGTATGCACAGTTTGATAACTTTTTGGGCATAATTCCAGATTGCTCTCCAGAATGGCTGGATTCGTTCACAACTCCACCAACAATGCATCAGTGTCCCCGTTTTCCCGCATCCCCTCCAACATTCATCATTATTTTTTCCTGTCATCTTAGCCAATCTGACAGGTGTGTAGTGATATCTCAGAGTTGTCTTAATTTGCATTTCTCTGATCAATAGTGATTTGGAACACTCTTTCATGTGAGTGGTAATAGTTTCAATTTCTTCATCTGAAAATTGTTCATATCCTTTGACCATTTATCAATTGGAGAATGGCTTGATTTTTTATAAATTTGAGTCAGAGAACACAGGTACTTTATCGGGCAGGGGAAAGTCTTTATACAAATTGTCTATTAAAACATACTCTCAAGGCCTGAAATGTTTCCGGGGAGTAGTAATTAAAGAGGGCTGGTAGGAGACAAGATTAGGAGAAAAAGTTAGCAGTGGAGCCATTATCCAAGAAGACCTGTTTTCAGATCTCATCATGGGGCTTTTGCATGTATGACCACTTCTCTGAGCTTCAGTTTTCCCACCTTTAAAGTACCTACTTTACTCATTACCTACTCATTACCTACTTCAAAGGCTTCTTAGGATCAAAAGAAATCATGTATATAGAGCACTTTGGAAACTCACAAATAGAAATTTTTTTGTTATAGATAGAAACAGATTGTATTGTTTCTTTAAACAATTTGTAGTTTTGAGAATTTGTACTTCTGGGTAGAGTCCAATAATTTTTGAATAAGTCGTCTTAACTCAGATGTCCAGATTATGGAGATGAAATTGCAATTGAATTGAGGAGTAGTGTTGGAGCCCCTGTAGAAGTTACTCATAACTTCCAAGTGGATTTTGTATGGAAGTCCACTTCATTTGACAGGTATGTATTGTATGTAGAGTTGGAGTTGGTTTGTTGGAATTCCTTGTTCTTAAGCTTAAATCCATATGTTCTTAAAGTTTGAAGGCCTCTTAAAGGCCATTCAATCTAAGCTGCACCTAAAGAATGAATTCCATTTATAAACAACATCCCTGATGTATAAACTACTGACTTGGAGCTTACTGTATTTCAATGGAACTCATTCCATTTTTGTACTGCTTTTTCATTGGTAGGAAATTCTTCCTAACTGAAACAAATTCTGCCTTGCTGTAATTCCATAATTTCTGGGGGATTTCCCCTCCCCCCCCCTTCACTCTGGTGACAGTTATCTTGAGTTTCCTGGTCACCTTTTACTGACTCTATTCTAAATTTTCTGTAGCCTTTACAAAATCTGACATTGAAAGTCTAGACAAATTCTCCATCTCTGAATGCCTTCACCATGTGATTAATGGTCTCAGGATCCTACTTTGTGATTTTGGAAGCTGGTGAAAATGGTTCTGATTATAGTGTCTCTAAACTCAGGTATCTTTCTTTTCAGGATGCAGAGTGCATTAAAAACATTTGCTGTGGATGAAACCTCAGTCTCTGGCTACATTTACCACAAACTGTTGGGTCATGAAGTAGAGGATGTGATTATTAAATGCCAGCTGCCAAAACGTTTTACAGCACAAGGACTCCCTGACCTCAATCATTCTCAGGTCTTCATTTTCAACAAACCCAATAAATTATTGATATCTTGGCATTTCAGCAGGAATTTAAAAACCTAAAAGAATCCTTTGCTTGGTTTTAATGAACAGCCTCTTTTTCCCCTTTAGGTATATGCAGTAAAGACTGTTTTGCAACGACCTTTGAGCCTCATCCAGGGACCACCTGGTACAGGAAAGACTGTCACATCAGCTACAATTGTCTACCATTTGGCTAGACAAGGCAATGGGTATGTTTGTGTACAATGCTTTGTACAAATGGAAATAATGATAGAATAAAGTTGAATGTCAAAGTATTCAACAAGCATAAATAAAGCACCTGTAAGCCACCATGTGCTGGACTTTGAAGGTGATAATACAAAGAATGAAACAGTCCTTTAGAGTGCGCATTTCATTATACAACGCTTTTAGTTTTGCAAAGCATTTCATAGACTTCACAGCAACCTTGAGAAGGAAAGGCTGACCAGCCCAGAGCCATACAACTGATTAACCTCCTAGTCAGTATTCTGTCCCCTGTGCCTTAGGCTACTTGGCTTATTTGATCTCACATTGTTGTTGGTGCAGTGTGGCAACATTATCCCTTGTGTATACTGCTCTATTCATATTAACATTTCTGACTAGTACTGTTTGCTTGGGTCCTATGTCCATCTTGTTCCCCTTTCCACCTCTTCCAGGTGAGAGTGTATTGTAGAGGTGTAAAGTAATAGGAAATGATGTGCTGGGCTCCAAGTCAGAAGGTGTGCTTTCAAATCTTGCCTTTGACACAAACTAATACACTGGGTGTGTCATTTAATGAAACCATAGGAAATTGTAAATTCTGCATTAGTACTGTATTTCACATTCTAATAAAATAAAACCACAAGCTATCTTATCTAATTGTGTTGGTTTTATCACGGATTTGAATGATGAGGCTTTTCTATTTTTCAGGCCTGTGCTAGTTTGTGCTCCAAGCAATATAGCTGTGGATCAGTTGACTGAGAAGATTCATCAGACTGGACTGAAAGTTGTTCGTCTTTGTGCTAAAAGCCGGGAAGCAATTGATTCTCCTGTATCTTTTTTGGCACTGCACAACCAGATCAGGAATATGGATAGGTAAGAAGTTGTTCATAGGCTGTGTAGAAGTTGGGTCACTCTCTGGGATGTTCCATCTGATAAAGGATTAGAATGAGCCAGAATTTTCTTTTGACTAATGATGTGGAGGAACAATTACTTATAAGTGCTTATCATTCTGTATTACAGTATGCCTGAACTCCAGAAGCTACAACAGCTGAAAGATGAAACAGGTGAACTTTCATCTGCTGATGAAAAGCGTTACCGAGCATTGAAACGCACAGCTGAGCGAGAACTGCTCATGGTAAGTGCTTTATCAGCTCACATTAGCCACTGTTAAGCACCCAGGCTGTACCAAGCAGTAGTGTTTTGGACTGGGATATGGAGACGAAAAAGAAAACAGTTTCTGCACTAGAAGTGCTGGTTCTTGTGTGGTGAGACCAACTGAGAGAACTTTATCAACTTCACTACTGCCCAGTCACAGCACAAGCTTCATGAGAGGGACAGGTTTAAGAAGCGAACAGGTTACTAAAAATTTGGTTCTTGATAGGATCTGGTTTTCTGGACCATGGCTTAATGTGTAACAATGGTAGGCTTCAGGCCACGGCGAGAGTGAGAGCACATAATCTGGTGTCCTAGCAACTTAATTAAAAAGGCTTTACACAGAAAAGAGAAAGTAAGAAACCATAAACACAGCTGGTATACTTAGATAAACCTGGAGAGATGAGCTAACAATTATACGAAAATGTACAAAGTATGAGGACTAGGAATGAGGAGCAGAATTTAAGCTTTGTAACAATTAGACCTATTCAGAACTCTTGAGTTTCCCTTCTTTAGAACTCTTCAGGCAAAAGCTACATGGTTACCGAAGTGTATCATAGAGAGAGAGAAACTCTCCAGGTATTTCTTATGAACTGTTTTTCTTCTAAGGTCTCTTCTATCTTTGATATCATAGAATCAATTTACATCTGCTCATTGTACAGGTGAAGCCTTTTGCCTAGTATTAGGTTTGCATTGTTCACTCGAAGTCTTATTTTCAAAACTACTAGAAACTACTTGACTTTGGCGTTATGTAATTACTTTTTTTTTTTTTCATTTATGCTCAGAGAAAGACCATTAAAGGAAAAATTATAAGGGGAGAGTACCTTAAATACTGAATATGAGGTATACAGGTTTCTTAAAAGTTATGGGAGCTGAATGAAAGAATTTCATGAGAGAAAGGGTGATGAGGGTCTTTTTTTTCCCCCCCTGAGATAATTGAGGTTAAGTGACTTGCCTAAGGTCACACAGCTAGGAAATGTTAAGTTTCTGAGATGAGATTTGAACTCGGGTTCTCCTGACTTCAGGGCTGGTGCTTTACCCACTGTGCCACCTAGCTGCCCAACACCTAGGTCTTTTAAAAATCTGATGAAGAAAGCCATCTATACCCAGAGAGACCACTGTGGAGACTTGAGTGTGGATCACAACATAGTATTTTCATTCTTTTTGTTGTTTGCTTGCATTTTGTTTCCTTTCTCATTTTTTTTCCTTTTTGATTTTATTTTTCTTTTGCAGTTTGATAATTGTGGACATAAGTATAGAAGAATTGCATGTTTAACATACATTGGATCACTTGCTGTCTCTTGGAGGGGGGTGGGAGGAAGGGAGGGAGAAAAATTTGGAACACAAAGTTTTGCAAGGATGAATGTTGAAAATTATGCATATGTTTTGAAAATAAAAGGCTTTTAAAAAATAGAAGTTTAAAAATATCTGAGAATATACTTTTGCTATTCATTTTCAAATGAATTTAATATATTTTGTTCATGGCATTGAGAACTGATTTCTACCTAAGAGAATATTGTTAACAAGCTAGTGAGAAATTTGGGTTAGAAAGCACATCAAATGGAAGAGAGCCGAAAACCACTCCCCCCCCCCCCCCAAAGTAATACTTTTGTAGAACCTGTGTTAAATTATGTGTATATAATTGTCTGAGGGATCTGCTTTTAATCAAATATGGGAGGTTTGACTTGTTTATAATTTTGTTGTTACCTAGAATGCAGATGTGATCTGCTGCACGTGTGTGGGAGCAGGTGATCCAAGGCTTGCCAAGATGCAGTTCCGATCTATTTTAATTGATGAAAGCACTCAGGCTACTGAACCAGAGTGTATGGTACCAGTTGTTCTTGGAGCCAAACAGGTAAAGTAGAATTCTTTGTGAACCAAAAAGATTTTCATTTTATTGTCAAGAAGTTAGAAAATAGTGTGCTGAATTTGAGAGTATTATTGTATTGTGTGCCTCTTTCTTGTGCATGTTCTTTGAGGTGAATAAAAGTTATCCATTTTCTCTTTTCATGGTACAGCTGATCCTAGTAGGAGATCATTGCCAGCTGGGGCCTGTAGTCATGTGCAAGAAAGCTGCAAAAGCAGGCTTGTCTCAGTCCTTATTTGAGCGGCTAGTGGTGTTGGGGATCCGTCCAATCCGCCTCCAAGTCCAATATCGGATGCATCCTGCCCTTAGTGCTTTCCCATCTAACATCTTCTATGAGGGTTCCCTTCAGAATGGCGTCACTGCAGGTAAAGGACCTTTCCATACTACTGGGGGCCAGTGAATAATATCCGTCACAGACAGTTAAATTTCAGATCTGTACTTTAGTTCCTACCCATAGGAATTCACTCCTTGATCTTTTAGCAATTAGAAAGTTTTATATCTTTATATACAGTCCCTGTGTCGGTATAGGTTTTCTTTATAAATTGCTTAAATGACTTCAGGTGTTTGGAAGAGTCTGTTAGCACTGTAGGGAGTCAATATGTGTCTGTGTAGAGCTAGTATTTTTTAGTAGCAAACTAATCCTGTTTAGCCCTGACCTTAGTAATGATAGACTTCTAGACTTGGAATGTAACATATGACAGGTGGCTTCTTTCTTTTCCAATTATAGCTGATCGTGTGAAAAAGGGATTTGATTTCCAGTGGCCCCAGCCAGATAAACCAATGTTCTTTTATGTGACCCAAGGCCAAGAAGAAATTGCCAGTTCAGGCACTTCTTATTTGAACAGGTAAATTGGCCTAGAAGTTTTTTCCTTTAGAAATCTATAAATCTTTGAATGTTTCTCAAATCTCATTGATAACCAATTAAACTCCCACAAGATAGCTACTTATGCCCCATTCCTTGTTCATTTATAATGCTTAGTGATCTTTTGTGTGAGTTATAATACTGTCTAGATCTGTGTTTTAATGCATAAATGCTCTCTTAGCCAATATCATTTACAATTCTTTTATTCCTTAGTTATCTATTTCCTAAATGACTAATGGGGTGGGGGGAGGGATCTTCCTCTGGTAGCAAAAGTGGGCCTTTAGGGAGGATGTTTTTCATTGTTGGCAAAAATGAGACCAATTCCCTTTTGCCATTAATCTTGCTAAAGTTAACTAGATTGGTGCTCAGATGACTGGGCCTCTACTTAGTCTTTCTAGTTTGGGCAGAACCTATCAGAATTTGTCCTGAGGAGACTATTCTGAAGGATTCAGGATTCCATTCATACTTCTCAATAGGGGGAGACTTTAGTGGAGATTATAATTATATAAGGTGAGTGTGTGTGTGTGTAAACACACACAAAAATGTCATATGTAGTACCTACCAAGTAAAAAGGACCAAAATCTAATAAAGTGTTTGTTTTTTTCAGAACGGAAGCAGCAAATGTGGAAAAGATAACTACAAAGCTCCTAAAAGCTGGTGCCAAACCAGATCAGATTGGTATTATTACACCTTATGAGGGTCAACGATCTTATCTGGTACAATACATGCAATTTAGTGGCTCTCTGCATACAAAACTCTACCAGGTATAACATAGAAATTTAGCTTTTTCTTTTTTTTCCTTTTCTTTCTTTTTGCTGAAGCAATTGGGCTTTAGAGCTTGCCGCATCACACAGCAAGGAAGTGTTAAGTGTCTGAGGTCAGATTTGAACTCGGGTCCTCCTGACTTTAGAGCTGGTGCTCTATCTACTATGCTATCTAGCTGCCCCCCAAATTTAGCTTTTTTATAGTGTCCAGATTCTATCCTGTCCTTCATTATTTTGTTTCACATGCATGTTATATCTGTCAGTAGTTTAAAAGTTGTATAAAAACAAAGGACTTGTTTTCAGTTTTTATCTTTATGTATGCAGGGCCTGGACAAAGTAAAGTGGTTTATACATAGTAGGCACTTAAGAGAGATTTCAAAGGTAGTATACTGCATCTCTAGAATCTTGCAAGTTGCAGTGACATTGAAAAATAGGCCAGGTAAATTCAGTTGAGGGCAGATTAGAAATCTGGAGTGTGGGTGGGGGGGAAATCTCTTCCTTAGAGAGGTCAAGATAAGGTAAGACCATTGTCTATCAATCAGGCACAACATTAAGGGAAGTGGAGGGCACTGGGAACCAGTAGTGCCCCCAGACAGGCTAGAGCTCTCTGCCATCCTTGCTGCTGTAAACTCAGTATGGAGTTCACTGCTCTGAACTTGGGTTCCAGTCCTTCCTCCAATGCTTATTACCTAACAGTGGGAAAGTTACCAGACTTCTCTGGAAAATAAGGGGTTCCCCAGCTCCAGACCTTTAAAATTGCTGAGGGACTCTTGGGTGTGGGCTTCTTGAAGTGATAGAAATTTGCTATGACCAGGTTTCCAGGGGTAGGTGGAGCATAAGCCAGACTGGAAGAGACCCATGACCTAGATAGGACCAGGGAGCATTAAGGTAGGCCAAATAATGAGGTCGGAGTGGGGCACAGTCTGAAAAGTTGGGCCCAGAGGGAAATCGCAGAAGACACCTGAATGGTGTAGACCAGCTTTATATCTACATCCTCAGTCAGCAGGGATAGCATTAAGAGCAGTTGCCCTCACTTTAGAAGATGTAGATTTAAGCTCTGACTGCCAGTGGGGATATGGAGCTCACAAGTGAGGAGCTTTTGGGGTTTCCTAATCACTGTTGTAAGCAGGAACTGATAGATGCATTCCAGTGCAGTGACTGGAGAGCATTCACACTCTCTTGTTTGCTAAGGGCACATACAGTTCTGAGTGTAACAGCACTAGGTGAGCTTGAAAGATTCATGTGACCTTGCTTCAAATATTATAACATTTGAGGACTTTAGAAATCGTCAGGTCCAACTTCTGATCCTCTTTGAGGCCTGAGACATTGGCTTCATTAACTATTTCTGTGTCTAACACCATGCTTAATAAATCTGGAAATAGAAATCATTGCTTAATTTCCTGCCTCACAGATGTGAAATGAACCCTAAGGTGGTATAGAAATGTTATCTATATTATAATTAATAAGACCTGTTCCTTACTCTTAAGCCACCATTTAATAG
This sequence comes from Antechinus flavipes, assembly GCF_016432865.1. Taxonomy (NCBI): domain Eukaryota; kingdom Metazoa; phylum Chordata; class Mammalia; order Dasyuromorphia; family Dasyuridae; genus Antechinus; species Antechinus flavipes. The sequence continues at coordinate 674,491,491 of NC_067398.1, read as the reverse complement.
AAGTATATAGATATAGATAATGTTTAGATTATTCTTTCCAGGTCTCATAAACAAGACAATGCTATTTTCATTTAACACATTATAGTAGTTTTTTAATAAGGTGTAATAAGATACTTCCATGTTTACTTATTGAAAGGAAAAGTCATGCTTTTAGTCAAAGCTCAATCTGCTGACCATTATATGGTGGTTCTCTTTTCAGGAAGTGGAAATAGCTAGTGTCGATGCATTCCAGGGACGAGAAAAGGACTTTATCATCCTTTCCTGTGTGAGAGCCAATGAACACCAAGGAATTGGATTTTTAAATGATCCCAGGCGTCTTAATGTGGCTCTTACTCGAGCAAGGTACAGAGAAGACTTCAACCACATACATCCATTTTATTTGGTGGGGGTTTTGCTTTATGGAAAATCATAGTTGCAATGAGAAGTTTGGAATACTTTAATTCCGGGCAGCAGTTCCATATATTCACTTAAGAAAATGTCTTGTTTTCACAGCAAGTATTTCCAGAATATACATCCTTAGTTGAATTTATATCACCATATCACTTCTTCCTTTCCTCTTTCCCAAGTGCATCATTGCATTCTAGGAAATACTATTATTAGTTTAATGTGGTCATTATCTGTTTCTTAATTTTTGACTAGCTCTTTCTGCAAAACTAATTTAAATTGACTTATCTAGCAACAAAACTTATTTACTGCTTTGATTATTAAAGTAAAAAGCTTGTTTCAGAAACCTGGAACTCTTTCTTGTCCCTAAAGCCCCAGGCTTCTCTGACTCGATTGAGAGGTTGGTATATGGTTCCCTGGAGTCTCCTATAAAGTAATAATGATACAATGAGCCCTGACATGGGTTAAATTTTGGTAAAAGGTCCATGGGATCAATACTGGGCTCTTCCTCAAAAGGATGCTTCTAGGTCTCTGCCACCAGCACTCTTTGTTTGTCATTGCCTCTAGTCTCTGGGGTTATAACCTTTTATTGGAGAAATGAGACACTTCTTCAGTGTCTAGTGTCTAGATACTCTAACCTTGGGATGAGCCTCCAGTATAAGAGGCTTAATTGAAGTATATAATAGATCAGCTTGTTTGGGAAGTTGTTAGGACATACTGGAAAGATGGGAAATCTGAACTGAAGCTCATTCTGTGCCAACTTGAACAAACTGCTTGCTTTCTCTGGATCTTATCTGTGAAATAAAGAAAATGGGACTAGGTCTGCTGAGGTGCTTCTGGCTGTGATCATCGAAGTCTGATAGGACGTGATGACATACTGTGTGTGAGGAAGTGTAAGCCTCTGTAGAGCATTCTGAGCCTCCAGAAGAGCACCATCAGGATGATAGGGGGGCCCCAGAAGGACTGAGCCTCCTGGGGTAGCAGGACTGGGGCAGAGTCTGAAGTAGAAGACAAAGTCAGGATGATCATTGAGGTGTGTTAGAAAGAAGATAGTTTTGCTTTGGGATTGAACTAGAAGGTTTCTTCCAACTCTGAAATTCTATAAGGTTATTCCTCCTTGGTTCGAATTTTGCTCTCTGTATTCCAGTTCAGACTGATGGGTATTTTTATATTGATATATAATGCATCTGGGATTTTAAAATTTTTTCATGTCCCGATTTTCTGCCTTAAATGATGGATTTTTTTAACTGTGTTTTTTAGGTATGGAGTAATTATTGTGGGCAACCCTAAAGCTCTTTCCAAGCAACCACTCTGGAACCATCTATTGAACTACTACAAGGAACAGAAAGTGCTGGTAGAAGGACCCCTAAACAACCTTCGGGAGAGCCTCATGCAATTCAGCAAGCCCCGCAAACTTGTCAATACCATCAATCCAGTAAGCAATTCCATATTTGATTGGAGTAAAGTGAGGGTGGACCAAAGAAGGGAGCAGAGTCAAAGGATTTAGGGTGAAATATTGGCTCTGCTCCTTCTGATGAAGTGTGACTTTGCCAAATGACTTAGTTTTTCCTATCTTTTAATTTCCTCTTCTGCAAAAAGATCACAGTGGTCTTGCTGTGTCTCTAAAGTCATGCTTAGTGTTAAAGCATTCTGTACTGATCTTGTAGAAAGTATGGTATTAGGAGCTGCCCCAAATTAAAGAACATTCAAGGATATTCTTAAACAGGCAAGACTTTTTAAGTAGCTTATTTTAAAAACAAGGAGAATATTGGTAGTAGTTGTTTTGAATTTCGAAGGCAAGTTTATTTTGTATTTGAGAAGGAAAACTGCATTTTGCACCCATCCTCATCCACCTGTACCTTTCTTCCCCTACCCAGTTAAGTGTTATAGCTTTGTTCTTCCTTAAAAGGAGAAGGAAACTTGGGGGGGGGGGGGGCGGGAGAGAAGGAAGAAGGAGGGGAGAAGGAGAATTCTGTGGAATTAGGAGCTTTTCTTATTTATTACACAGCTAAATGTCCTTTGTGGCACTTGGTAACCTGTAATATAACTTGGTAATTTTTAATATAAATCTGCTGCCATCTTTTGAAACTAAGAAAGTTTCTGAAGTTTCTGAACAATGTAATTCACATAGATTTTTTTTTTTTTAAGACAGCGTTTCTTTTTTTTTTTTTTTTAAGCTTTTTATTTACAAAACATGCATGGGTAATTTTTCAACATTGACCCTTGCAAAACCACTTGTTCAGATTTTCCCCTACTCCCTCCCCTACATGGCAGGTAGTCCAATATATGTTAAATCCAATATATGTATACATAGTTATACTGTTTTCTTGCTGCACAAGAAAAATCAGATCAAGAAGGGAAAAAAAAAACTGAGAAAGAAAACAAAATGCAAGGAAACAACAGAAAGATTTACATAGAATTTAATACTAGAAAACTTCACCCATGGCTTAAAGATCCTTTTTATAGTTGTATTTTTTGAGACCGTCCAGGAAGATCCATTCCACAAGATTAAATTCTGATCGATGATAAAATATTTTTTCATATTACTGGTATTTTCATTAACTTAATTAATCTAGATAACATAAGTTCTTATTACCAAGTAGCCTCAACCCAAACATGTAACATTTATTATTTTTTTTTAATATATATAACTTTTTATTGATAGAACGCATGCCAGGGTAATTTTTTACAGCATTATCCCTTGCATTCACTTCTGTTCTGGTTTTTCCCCTCCCTCCCTCCACCCCCTCCCCCAGATGGCAATCAGTCCTTTACATGTTGAATAGGTTACAATATATCCTAGATACAATATATGTGTGCAGAACCGAACAGTTTTCTTGTTGCACAGGGAGAATTGGATTCAGAAGGTATAAATAATCTGGGAAGAAAAACAAAAATGCAAGCAGTTTATATTCATTTCCCAGTATTCTTTCTTTGGGTGTAGCTGCTTCTATCCATCTTTGATCAATTAAAGCTCTCTTTATCAAAGAGATCCACTTCCATCAGAATACATCCTCAAACAATATCATTGTTGAGGTATATAATGATCTCCTGGTTCTGCTCATATCACTTGGCATCGGTTCATGTAAGTCTCGCCAATCCTCTCTGTATTCATCCTGCTGGTCATTCCTTACAGAACAGTAATATTCCATAACATTCATATACCACACTTTACTCAACCATTCTCCAATTGATGGGCATCCTTTCATTTTCCAGTTTCTAGCCACTACAAACAGGGCTGCCACAAACATTTTGGCACATACAGGTCCCTTTCCTTTTTTTAGTATCTCTTTGGGGTATAAGCCCAGTAGAAACACTGCTGGATAAAAGGGTATGCACAGTTTGATCACTTTTTGAGCATAGTTCCAAATTGCCCTCCAGAATGGCTGGATTCGTGCACAGTTCCACCAACAATGTATCAGTGTCCCTGTTTTCCCACATCCCCTCCAACATTCCACATTATCTTTCCCTGTCACTCTAGCCAATCTGACAGGTGTGTAGTGGTATCTCAGAGTTGTCTTAGGTATCTCAGAGTTGTCTTAATTTGCATTTCTCTGATTAAGAATGATTTGGAGCATATTTTCATATGTCTATAAATAATTTCAATTTCTTCGTCTGAGAATTGTCTGTTCATATCCTTTGACCATTTATCAATTGGAGAATAATTTGATTTATTATAGATTAGAGTCAGTTCTCTATATATTTTGGAAATGAGGCCTTTATCAGAATCTTTGATTGTAAAAATGTTTTCCCAGTTTATTGTTTCCCTTCTAATCTTGTCTGCATCTGTTTTGTTTGTATAAAAACTTTTCAATTTGATATAATCAAAATTTTCTATTTTGTGGTCAATAGTGATCTCTAGTTCTTCTTTGGTCATAAATTCCTCCCTCTTCCACAGGTCTGCGAGGTAAACTATCCTATGCTCTTCCAATTTATAATCTCATTCTTTATGCCTAGGTCATGAACCCATTTTGACCTTATCTTGGTGTACGGTGTTAAGTGTGGGTCAATGCCTAGTATCTACCATACTGATTTCCAATTTTCCCAGCAATTTTTGTAATAATGCATTCTTATCCCAGAAACTGGTGTCTTTGGGTTTGTCAAACACTATATTATTAAAGTTATTTGCTGTTTTATCCTTTGAATCTAACCTATTCCATTGATCAACTAGTCTATTTCTTAGCCAATACCAGATGATTTTAGAAACTGCTGCTTTATAATATAATTTTAGATCTGGTACAGCTAGGCCACCTTCATTTGATTTTTTTTTTTTTCATTAATTCCCTTGAAATTCTTGACCTTTTGTTTTTCCATATGAACTTTGTTGTTATTTTTTCTAGTTCATCAAAGTAGTTTTTTGGGAGTCTGATTGGTATAGCGCTAAATAAATAGATTAATTTAGGTAGTATTGTAATCTTTATTATATTTGCTCACCCAATCCAAGAGCATTTAATATTTTTCTCTAGATCAGACTTAATTTGTGTGGAAAGTGCCAAACATGTAACATTTAGAGGCAAGTTGGATGGCAAAGGAAAGTGCTGTATTAGAGTCAGGAAGCTCTATGACTTTTGAGTTAATCACATAACTACTCGTCTGCCTTCCCAGTGTTGTAGAGATCACACGAGATAATATTTTTAAAGTGCCTAGCAAACCTTACGATTTATGTATAAATGCTAAATTTTTAATGTATAATACATCTTTCTCCTTCTCCCTACTATTCTATTTTAGGGAGCCCGGTTCATGACTACTGCCATGTATGATGCACGTGAAGCTATTATCCCAGGATCTGTCTATGATCGGAGCAGTCAAGGTCAGTAGAAAAACCTTAACTCTGCTTTTCCTATTACCTTCTTATTTCTCCTCTTCCTTTGATAGCTTCTCTAGGATGTAATCTCCCTGCTGCCTCCATTTTTTTCCCCATCCACTTTCTGTCTCTCTTAGAGGTCTCAGATTATCTTGTTATTGACAATCTAGGGGAGTTTTGTCCCTTTCCCTTCTCTCTTCGCCACTTCCTGTAGAATACCCACTTGGATCCACTGTTTCCTGAAAGTCAGGATTTCAGAGACAGAATAGCAAGGTGTGATTAGTGCCCAGCTTGGCAAGGTCAGAAAGACCTTTTTATTCCACTTTTAGCATTTAATAGCTGTATGACAGTGCTTTACTTCTCTGACCCTTAGCCTCTTCATCTGTGAAATGGAGAACAGAATCGAATGGCAATCAAGCAATTTTTATTATGTACTTTACTAAGTGCCAAGAACTGAAGATACAAATAGAAAATGAGACTATTCCTGCTCTCAAGGAGCTCACATCCTAGTTAAGGAAGATGAGATAAAGGGAGCAGGGCAGGTAGCAATACCCCAACAACCTTCCGGGGGCAGATGGTTCCTACCCAAGAGAATAGTGGGGCTCATGAATGCTTTTTCTAGAGGTGAAAATGGGCTTGGTATCTATGGCCTGGAGGAAATTGAGCCACAGGGGAAATAATGGTATTCTTCATATCCGTGGCACCTGGTCATGGTGCAATTCAGGGTTTATCTGTTTACCTACCTTATGCTGATTTGTGAGATAATGTATATAAAATGCTCTTTCAATTTTTGTCCCTTACATTTTGGTCCAAATCCAAACGTCTTATGTTTCCCCTTCCAAAAAGGTTTTTTGCCTTTATTTTCCTGTCTAAGTTTCAACAGAATTACCTGTCCTCCAGGCTCAGAAGATCAAGATGATAGTGAAGGGATCAATTCTTCAACCTTAAGAGTCAGAAAACCTGGTTTTCTAGAATGTTCTAGTTCTGCCACTTAATGTATATACATACATATATATATATAAAAAGTGGTTGGTAAACATTAAGGCACAAAAAAAGGGTGGTTCTTTATCTCCTGCTGTATGAAATATAAACTTCCTGACTCTTAAAGGCTGCCTATACCTCGAGATTCCATCAAGATTTGGAATCAGATACCTGGGTAGTTTCTAGTCTACCCATGAATACCCATGGCTGACTATAGCCTGTTTATCCATAGATCAAATGAGGGAATTAGATTAAATAGTGAGTTGTGCCCAAAGTTTTGTCACCCTGCCTCTCCAGCCACATTTCCCAGGACAACACAAGTTTTATTTCTTCCATAAACCAGTCCCCATTGGTAGTCTCCTGAGTTCCTGGAATTCTTAATTTTTTTATGTCCTACACTGTAAGTAGGATTCACCCTATGTGGTGAGTAGTTAGAAATTGCAGCATTAAAAAGTACTTTGGTATACAGTGGAAAGAGTACTAGTCTCAAAGTCAGCAGTTGTCTAGATTTGAGTTTCCCCTTGGGCTTCAGCTATAGAAGCCAAGCAAGTCATTGAACCTTCACCCTCATTTTCTTTATCTAGAAAATAGTGGTAAGCCTGTGCTTTACTATTCTTTATTCATATTAGTTCTGGCTTGCAATTTCTATGTAAAAATATTGGTATATCTTAAGTACTACATAATTTTCAACTATTATTGTTTCCATATTTATTAGACATTGTCTTGTGCTGTTTGCTACTGTTTTGTGTTTATCTTCTCCAACTAAAAGGCAAAGGACTATGTTTGTACTTGTATGCTTTCTACAAATTTAGTATAGTATTCATTGCACAGTAGGTTAAGGTTAAATGAGTGGTGCTCTGTAATGTTACTTAAAGAAAATACTAAAAACGATGGATCCAAGTAAATGTTGTACCCTTCGGGAGAGTTCATATACTTATTTTCATTTTCCTGCCAGTAATTCACTTTTTAGACTTGAATTAGTCCCTCTGGAGTCATTTAGTCCGTTCCTTTCCTGAATCCATTCTAAAACATTCCTGCAAATGGTCTTTCCAAGTGATGAGGTTATTGTCTCATTAAGTACACTTTAATTGGTGGTTGACCTTCATTCTTGAAGAGGACCAAAATGACATCACTATGTTAGAGAAAGGTTAGTGTGTCCAGCTGTGCCCAATCAGACCTGTACAAGCTCAGAATGCTCTGCCACAGGTTGGACACAAATAGTTCCTATGAGCATTTGGTGTGGATTTTCTAACTTGGCGTATTGCTTCTGAGCTACTTCATTGCTTTTGCTCATAGAACACAACACCTTCTCTGATAAGGGTACACCATATTGAGTGGTCCAGTGTTAGTGTCTCCCATGTCTTAGACCATCTTTAAGCCTTTATTAGAACACTGAAAGTTGGGAAACACTTCATTGAAATTGAGTCAAAATCAGCCTTTTCCATCATTTTTTTCTCTTTAGCCGCAGAGTTTTATTGTTTTAAATGTATTTAGCGATGACAAATCTTGATCCTCAGAACAGAGATTTGACCTTGGGAAACAGTTTGAAATCATTTGGATTCAAGCTTGGGAGATATGTAATTTTTTTCTAGTCATGAATTAGATATGATTATAAAGTAATGAAGCTGATTTTCTTGTGTGACTTGTTGAATTGTTTTAAAAAGTAATTCCCAAGGAGGGAGAGTTCAAGAAATGTTTTTGCAAAGGTTTATTTGGAGGTAATAGGCAGCTGCAAAAAAAAAAAAAAAGAATGAATAAATAAACCAACAACCAAACAATTTTAGCAATAATTACTTCTGGAGTTCAGTTTTCCCATCTATAAAATAAAACTCCCAACTCCACCCAACCAGAATACTTTGTTTTTAAATCGGTCCCTAACTCTTGCATTCCTACTCTGTACCCATTGAATTACTTAAAAGAAGTCTTCCAGGTGCTTAGTTTGCAGCTCATATAGTCTACTTCCATTGTGTTCTGTTGGGCTGGATCTTGACTTCACTCCCTGGAAGGCTTTCTTGAAATTTATAAAGTTTCAGAAATGAGATGAGTGTTTGTTGCCATGAATAAAGCCTCAGGATCTACCTTATCTGGAAGCATTAGCTTCCATGTGTCCATCTGTGTTTTTGTGTAGGTAAACCATCTAACTCAAGTGTTTACTTTCTAGGGCGTCCATCGAATATGTATTTTCAAACTCACGATCAGATCGGGATGATCAGCACCGGACCCAGTCACGTGACTGCTATGAACATTCCTATTCCTTTCAACCTTGTGATGCCCCAATGCCGCCGCCAGGCTATTTCGGCCAAGCCAATGGGCCAGCTGCAGGTAGTACTGCTCAGGTCACCTTGGGGGTGTCCCTGGTGTGGTGGGCCTTGGAACCGGGACTGGGCCCACACACATGTGGTTCTGGGCCGAACTTTCCCTTCTCTGGTTTTGCTTTTCTCCTCTGTAATGCACACCTTGGCTAAAGTCTCCAAAGTCCCCCCAACCCCAAAGTATAATGAGTCATTTGCAAGTGATAACAGTAGTAATGATTGGAATAAAATGGGGTGCTTTCTTTCTAGGCCGCGGGACACCAAAAGGGAAGACTGGTCGTGGGGGACGCCAAAAAAATCGCTTTGGGATTCCTGGGACTAGCCAGGCGAACCTCCCAAATAGTCAGGCCAGCCAAGATGTGGTCTCTCAGCCCTTCTCCCAGGGCCCATTGACTCAGGGCTATATTTCCATGAGTCAGCCATCCCAGATGAGCCAGCCAGGGCTCTCTCAACCAGAATTATCCCAGGTGAGTGAAAACCCTATTTGGCTCTGATTAGATCTGCCTTTGATCAACGTGTCCTTCTTTCAAGGGAGAGGGGCCAGTGGGCGAGAGGTACCAAAGGTGGGATCCAGGCCAGGGATGGGTTTTCTTTCTTGCTGCTCATATACTTTCCCTGAAGATCCTCCTGCTTTGAGATCACAAGGACCTAGTGCATCTCTGACAGTTGTACTTTAGCTTTCCAGAAGTGAGAAACTGAAGGGATTATTGAGAAAGATTAATCAAGATGAGAAGGAAAATACCTCTCCTTTGTGGGGGGAAGGGAGTCTCCAGGTTGTCAAATGGTCTTATTTTTGGATTTTAAAAACACCCCCAATTTTCTTCCACAGGACAGTTACCTTGGTGATGAGTTTAAATCGCAGATTGATGTGGCTCTGTCACAAGACTCTACTTACCAAGGAGAACGGGCATACCAACACGGTGGAGTGACAGGGCTGTCACAGTATTAGAGTGTAAGATGGGGAAGAAGGGGGTTTTGGGGGGAGCTGTGCTTCTTTGGCTTTGGACTTGCTCATTTGTTTTACAATAATTTTTTCACACAGTCAGACTTAAACCACAGAATATTTCTTTCTCACTATGACAAATTTTAGACAATATGGAAACATAAAAGTCTTACTCAAATGCTGACACTATTAATGGACAACTGAAATACATTGAAGCAGATCAAAACATATTACAACTAGAGGGCAACAGTTTGGTCTCAAGGACTTTTCCAAATTTATCAAGTTCCCAGCTTAGCAAGCCTGTTCTTGAGATAGTATCCCCCAGTGCCATTAGCGTTGGGATCTGTTGCAGGAAGTAAATTAGGAAAATACTTATATTCCTCACAGGCCATATTCACATAAGCTGCTTTTTGTACTTTTGTTAGCTAGTGCTTTTTAACAAAACTAAAATCATTTTTTATTTCAGTTACTTGTGAAGTTATCATTCTAGGTATTCTTAGAAGTAAAATACTTATTGGGAGTGAATACTGCAGAGGAGGACAATTTTTAAAAGAGGATTTTTTTTTCCCCTTTGATTTTTCATTTTGAGTACTAGATTAGAGTTTCTTAAAAATGGATCATCCTGCGTATTGTGTATCCATATAATTAGAAGGTAGACCTTTTCCCTCTTAATGACTATTAAAGCCAGGCTTGAATTTTGAGTAAGTTCTCTTAGCCTTTTTAATCCCTCTATTCTCCTTTTCTAGGAGGCTTTGGTAAGACCTGAAATGGTTCCAAATTGCCAAATCAACTTTTTTTTTTCTTTTTACTGGTTGTATTATACATGTTACACAATTTTAGTCTTAGAAGCTACAGCATGGCATAGGAAAAATGATTTTTAAAAAAAACAAAATACTTGTATGAGGAGAGACTTGGCTTGATATCCTGATTCCAGCACTTAGCAACTTTGATGGCCTATCGAGCCTTAATTTCTTTAAAATTGGAATAGCCTTATGTGCAAGCCGGTCTTGTTTATTTATTCAATGTCTACTAAGAACAAGGCCTTGTGCTGGTTCAGGGGGAGATATAGTGATGAAGGAATTTATAGTTGAAGAAAATATAGGCTGGAACAATGGTGATATCCTAGAACACATCTGACTCAGAAAGTCCAGAGTGGTGATACCCTATGCAGATGGGTTATTAGAGCCCCATTTCCACGAAGGAGGTGTGGCCAGCACGGATGGCAGTGTCTGAGGTGAAAGCTAACAGTAGGAAAGGCAGGAACCATTCATTGGTGAAGCACTGTCCTTGGGGCCTGGTGGGGACCAAGTCTAATCCATTTACAGCATCCTCTCACAAGTAGGAAGTGTCAGGACCAAGCCTTGAAACCAGATTTGCTGAATCAAAATCCAGGACCCTTTTGTGTGCACCATGCTGTTCTTTGGAATTGGCGGGCAGAATGCAGTCCCTTTTGTTCTGATACATGGCACCAAAGCATGGGCTTTTCAGGTTGATGGAAACTGCTGTGTAAATTGGACCTACAAAAGTTGTCCCACCTCTTGATTGTTCTTTCTTTCTTCCTTTGTAGGTCAAGAAAGAAGAGCTAAGCTTATGCGGAGCTTAGTCCATCAGCATCTTATTCTGGGTAATAAAAAAATAAAATAAAATGGATACCTGTTTTCCACTGCTAAAACTGAAGCATCACTGTGTGAGAGCAACAGGGGAGAGAGAAGAGAGAGAGAAACCAACCAATGGGGAGACGAGAGGAAGGAGCAAGAGCGAAAGAGAGAGAGAGAGAGAGAGACCACTGCTAGCACACTGAGACGAGGAGAATGGCCGAAGAGGAGAGAAGCAGAGCACTGGCTGCACCGCGATGGGAAGGCGGGACTGTCTCAGCATCCCCCGGCCCGCCAGACTGCTCCCCCGAAGCTCGCCCTGACCGAATGAATGGTCAGCTGAGTCCCTGCTCCCCCAGCCCAATCAGCTAAGAGAGAAGGGCCTCCAGCAAGGCTCACTTCATTCCATACTCTGGTTTGTGAACAGGGCAGCGCCGTTCAGAGCAGGAGGGATGGCAAACCCTCATCTCAGAGTTAATTTTTTTTTTTTAAGGGGACTATGTTTTAGCAGGACAAACTGTTCACATTTTAGCAGCAGAGACAAGATTCCTTCTTACTGTTGGCAGAACCTGCCACATTTGGCAGCAGCAGATGGCCAGAGCTCCACTCTGAGATGCAGGGTTTGTTGTTCACACTGGCTCTGAAACCTCAGTGTCATCATGTTGCCTGTGTTCTGAAAGGGTTTTTCATTTAAAAGAAAATTTTTTTGTTTGTTTTTAAGAGATTCTTTCAAAGGAGCACTGTTATTATTTTTTTTTTAAGTTTGTCTCTGAAATCTTAGCGGTGGACCTGGGAGATGAGAAGCTTACCAGAAAAAAAATTTTTTAATTTAAATTAGAATCACCAACCTTGAAGAGAACTTTCAGAGAATTTTAAAGTTTCCTCATTCAGCCTCTTCTTCCACAAGGGATCACAGTCAGTGAGGGAAACTGGGCCCAGGCCCTAATTCCCCATGGGGTCCAGCCTGAGGAGGCTTTCACACTTTTCTCTATGCTTTTCATAGGCTATTGTCTGGACTCTACTCTGTGAAAACCAGCCTTTTCTGTAAGATGAACCGTGCGCTTAACAAGGGGATGGGGCTCCAGGCCACGGTGGCCCTGGAGGAGAAGATGCTAGGCTGCCTGCCCTGTTCACTCCTACTGAGGAAGGGGAAAAGTAGGGGCTCCTGGGGATTATATTGGTTTTGAAGTAAAGATTCAAAGACATTACTGAAGTGGGCTGAAAAAGAAAGGAATCGTTATGGGCAAACAGGCAGTTATTGGAAGGTGGCCTTTTAAATAGCTGGTGGCTTCTTTGGTGACTTCATACTTTCCAAAGGTAGCTGGAGGAGTCCTTAAAAACACAAACCGATCACAAACAAGGCCCAAGAAAGAAACCCTGGAGACCGACCCCTCCAGGTGGGGAACACCAATACAGCATCTTCATGATTTGGAAAAGATGCTGGAGGTGACATATCAGAGAGCACACTTAAAATGACCCGGCCAGTCTTTCTAAGCTCTACCCAGCTCAGGGCTACTCCAAATAGGACTGCTGAGGCTATCACTTGGCTTTGCAGCCTTTTTAGAAACACTGAGTGCTGGGAACATTCAACTTCTTGTCCTCCTGTTCTGTCAAACTCTCTAAATTTGGAAGAAGTCTACCTCCTAATTGGCAAGGGTCGGCAGAGTGTGACTTAACTAAATGTAGATAATTTTTTTAAAAACCTTCCAGAATTAAGTTAGCTTTATGATCAAGGGGCATGAAGGGTTTCTGGCCTGAAAGATGGGGGCAAATTATTTCACTTATCATTTAGAGAACTTCTAAATTGGCCCCTCCTGCCAGTATACTAAAATGCTATAAACTGCAGTAGTTTTGTTTTTGTTTTTGTTTTTGTTTTACTTTGAAAGTCAACCCCTCCGGTTTCTGTCCTGAAGATTTTCTAGCCGACCACTTATGCAAATTTGCCTTCTTCTGTAGTTTTCCAAGACTTTTTCCCCCCTCCTGTTTCCTTTCAGAGATCAATGATCCAAGTATCATTAGATTTCCACCCCAAAACCCATTCTGGACAATGATACTGGTGACCTGAGACCCAGGACACCAGGAAGTACCACCATTTTTGGTTTTGTCCCAAAGCTTACACAGATGGCAAAAAAAAAAAAAAAAAAGAAAAAACAAAAAAAAAAAACCTACCACAAAACCCCTATCCTTCCCACCCTGTCCACCCAGTACCACCCTACCTTGTACAACTCTTTAAAAAAAGCAAATCGGCCATATTCTAAAAAGAAAAAAAGCCTCCAGAGTTTAGACTTCTAAAATGTACAGATTAACAGGTACACACGGGCCACCTTCCTTCCTGTGAGATGGACTCTTTTATTTATTAACATTGCCGAAAGACTTTTAAATTTTTTTTCTTCCTTCTGGATAGGCTACTTAGTGCATAGAGTTTTGAAATAGTTTAAACTGTAACCCTTTCTGCAATGCAATCCATTGGGTAATGTGTCCCCCCTCCTTATTTCACTGGTTGGAATGCTTTTTGCCTCTGCTCTGTGGCTTTATTTTCTTTTCTTTTTTCTTTTCTTTTTTTTTTCTTTGTAGCGAGTTACTCTGAGTTTTATAAATCCATGAACATCAGTGTCCGCACGGTGTCATTTTGATTTTTGGTCAGTTTGTTTTAAGCTGTTTGCCATCAATAAAATATTAATAAAACACTCTTGCATTCATACTTGGAGCTAGATATTCATTGTACAGAGTAGTCGGCAAAGCTCTTGAAAGAAGGTGAGGCAGTTGTCCCACTCAGAGGGATTTTTTATACCTATTGATAAATTGCTGAGTTTGGGAGCATATTAATTGCTATTTCCTGCTCCTGCAGTCAGCCTTTCTGCAGTGTCCATTTGAGGTTGTTGGAAAGGGCACTGATTGAGAAAGGCCAGGAGTGGGGCTGTGCTGTTGATGACCTGTGTGACTGGACAAACTACTTTGCTTGTCGGGACTTTGACAAAACCAGCTGCTCTCTTTCAAGGCCCAAGCTTGATTACTCTCCCTCCAGGTTCAAAGGGATTGTCTTGTCTCCCTGCAGAGAATGGGGTTCCTTTTGAATACTGGGTGTAAGCAGACTTCCTGTGAATTCCTCCTGAGGTGAATGGGAAGGGGAGACAGGAAATGTAGGCTTTGTTGTGACCCAGAGTCACCACTCCCCACCCTTGCTGTGTCCAAACGTTTATCTCATTCTAAAACTGTTTCTGACCAGAAGGGGGAGTACAGTGAAGAGGTGGCCAGGTTTCTCTTTTCTCCTGAGAGCATAATACACCAACTCTTAAATGTTCCCCATAGACCTAGTCCAGTGGACTGTTTTAAAAGTGCATAACCTTGTGATTGATTGTACAAGAAGCAGCTACTTGAGTCCCTAAATTATCCCCCAACAGGATTTTTTTCTCCTTTTTAAAATGGATTTTCCAGAGAAGGGAGAACCTGAATCGTTCAACTAATAGTTGTTGCCTGTTAAAGAACTAATTACAGGCTTTAGGAGACATGGAAAACCTGTTAAGTAGAATCAAACAAGCATCATTGAGCACCTGATTTGTATTAGAACCTATACAATCGCAAAAAACCAAAATTATCCTTGCCTTAAAGAACTAGAATGGGGACTGAACTCGGGCTTTCATTGATATCGGGAACATCCATGTATTTATTTACCAGAGAATTGAGAGGAGGTGAGTGGTCCAGAGTCTCTTGGCCACGTCAGGATTTGGATTCCTGGCTTTTGAGTTGAGTTCTGTATTCCTGCCTCTAGAAAAGAAAGCCTATTCCACTTAAACACAGTTCTAAATAAGGCTGAGCATTAGAAAGGGGTGTCAATTTTGCATCTTGAGTGTGGAGGCTGCAGTTTGTTGTCCAGCCCCCGTTTTGGGAACTAAACGGCAGGCCCTCGAGATACCTGGGTGGCTCAGGGTGTTCCAAGCCACGTCTTCTCATGGGTCCTGAGGGAGGGCAAGGAAGGGCAGGACTGGTTTTCATGACTTCTGAGGGTCATGAAGCTCAATCAAACCGAAGCTGGGAAAAGCTGGCCTCCTGGCTCTGGGAGGCTGCAAAGCCAAATATTGATTCTGTTCTGCCCTTGGGTTTCCCACGGCTCCCATCTGGCCTCTGCAGACTTTTCCCCAGGGGGCTTGAGGCACAAGAGAACAAGCAGCACGTTGTGAGAATCCTTTGCCCTCACCTGATGTGAGAGGACTGTCCTGGGTCTGCCTTGGTCTCCCACCTTCCTCCCCACCAGGGGCCCCCAGGGACCTTGGGTCCTGTGAATTGGAAAGCTGTTCTCCACAAATTCTTTAGGCTAAACCAAACCAAAACAAACCCAGCAGTTTTATTAGTCAGGTTTTAAGGTCAGGATACACACGGGGGGGCAGGCCCACATAGACACAGGGATTCCCCTTTGGCAGGAAGGGATGGAGGCCGGGCCCTCTTCCCTGCCCCGGGGCCCAGACTCCCCTCATCGGCACCCACACTCGTCCACCACCATGTCCTCGTAGTGCCGAAGGACCACATTGTCACTGTTGTCGTAGAAGAGAACAGAGATGGGCGAGAGCTTCACGGGAACACAGCAAGGGGGGGGCGTCGTGGCCGGAGCCACCGAGTGCATCAGGGACTGCATGACAGCATGGTTCAAACTGGAGATCTTGGTGGCAGTGGGGAAGAAGCAGTGCCCTTGACAGTAGTTGGCCATGAAGCCTCGAGGGGCAATGATCCAGTTGTGCCAGCCCACTTCCCGGAAGTTGATGTAGAGCTGCCGGGCCGCACAAGGAGGGTCGGGGCTGTCCAGAGCGGGGCGGGTGGCGCGGCGCTTCCTGGAGGCAGGCTGGCACAGCTGGGGGTCGAGGGTCACCACTAGCAGGGAGGCCTCCAGGGACCGCCCCAGCGTGCCGCACGATCCCGGAGGCAGGGCCCCGTCTCTAGCCGGCAACACCTCCAAGACGAGGCTCAAGTTGTGGGGGAAGGTGGAATTCCTCATCAGGCCCAAGGCCAGCATGTCAAAGTAGAGGGGGTCGCGCAGGCTGGGCACTGTGCGGCTCAGCAGCACCTCTCGCTGGTGCCAGTGCAGGGGCTGGCCCCACAGCCGGGGGCCCTGGGCCTGGGCCAGGCTCAGCTCCCAGCCCTGCCCGGGGGCAAGGTCCCCGGGGGCACCGAAGTTCAGCTCCAGCCGGGCCAGGGTCAGCTGCTCCTTAGCGTCGAGGAATGAAAGGTTGAAGAAAAGGGGCTTCTCCAGGCACAGGGAGCCCAAGGCTGGCTCGGGTGGGGCAGAGGCACCTGGGGGCCAAAGCATCCCGTGAGGCCGGACAGCTCTGCAGACCCCTCCCAGCTTTCCCTCCCCCTCCTCAGGCCTTCAGAAAGGTGGGAGCAGTGGGTTCAAGTTCTCGGGGCCCTTCACCGGCCCTGTGACCTTGGCGGGAAGGAGCCGGGCTATTATTAGGCAAGGCCCCAAAGGTCAGAAACAGTATCAGGGGCTCAGGTTACAGGGAGGCCACTTCCGGCTCCGCTCCTGTTTGGGGCCGTTGCCCTGGAGTGAAAATAGGTCGGGAAGGCTGGGACCCGCGCGGGCTCCAGGTTCCTGGCTCCCTCCGGCTGACCCAAACCCAGAGCCCGCCCTGGGGTCCTGGCTCCCCCCGAGAGGGACAGGGAGGCCCCGGGACCTGGGCGGTGACTAGGGAGGGGGAGGGACGCCAGAGCCCCTCCAGGCCCGTGAGAGACCCCAGCAAGTAGCCTCCCGGCCCCGCGCCCTCCCCCGCGGCCTCCCGGACACCCCCTAATTTACCGCCATCGAGGACGTGCCGCACGATGTTCCCGGGGACGCCCAGCTCCTCCACGTGGCAGGGCAGGGGCTGGGACTCCTGGGGCAGTTCTTGGGGCTCTGCGGCCTCGGGGTCCCTTCGGAAGAGCCGCCACATGACTGAGGGGACGGGGCGGGAGGGAGGGGGCCCGAGGGGCGGACTCAGTCCCAGGGTCTGGAGCAGGGCACTGGCTTGGGGCGAGAGGGTCCCGGGCTGGGCCAAACCGGGCTGGGGCTGGGGCAGGAGAAGGGGAAGGAGCAGGAGCCAGGGCAGGGGGGAAAGAAGCTGCAGAGCCCGCATCTTCCTCGACGCTGCGCCCCGGGACGGAGGTCTGCCGCTGGCCAAGCTCCTGCTCCCGCGGCCTTATAGCCCGGGGCACCCCCGGGGTCCGGGGCACCCCGGGGCGAAGGCGGGAGGGGCGCGGCCCACCATTGGGCAGGGAGGTGTGAGAGCCTCGCCCCTTAACCCTTTCCAGCTCAGAAAGATGGGGGGGGGCGGGGAAAGGGTTGCCGTCTCTGCTTCCAGTTGCTCACTGCAGGGGACCTTCCTGCCCTTAAAGCCGCCAGCGGATGCCGCCTCAGGAATTCCCGGGGGATGGGGTTAAGAAGGAGAGGGGGGAGAATCGCCCCTCCCCTTCAATTGGTCCACTCGCCCAAGTCGAGTCCACATCCCCAAAGTGCCTGGGGACAAGACGGGGAGGACGGGGGCGGGCAGTGGGCTCTGGGGGTTTGGAGGGGGGAGGGGGCACTAGACAGGAACTGGAGGGAGAGGGGGGTCCCCAGGGGTCTGCAGCCCCTCAGAAGTGCTTGTCTTTCACCAGCCCATTCCTCAAAGGCTTCCTGGAGGAGGCAAGACAAAAGGAGATCAGACCTCCTCCCCCAGCCCCTTCCCCCCGCCCGGTCCTCCCCCATCTTGTCCCAGCGGGAGGGCCCAGCTTCACTCACTCTTCTTTCCAGGACTTGGGGGGCGGAGGGGCGCCCTCCACTGCCTCATCGTACTCCCGCACGTCGCTCACCTCCCGGACCTGGCCCGTCAGCACCTTGGCGGCGAACACCACGATGTACTGGGGACAGAGGTGGGGGGAGGGGGAGCGATGAAACTGCCGTCCGCATCCCTCCCTCCTCCGCCCGGGCCTCCCGCCTGGGAGGGGGCGCTGCCTCCCCGGGGTGGGGAAACCCCTCCGTGTCAGTCACAGCTGCCCCAGTTACACAGGGCGGGAGGCGCCGGAGCGGGCTTGGGCATCCAAAGGTCAAATGTGACCAGACACTGACCCTGTGCCTCAGTTTCCTCACCTGTAAAATGGGGCTAATAAGAGCACTCCCCACTGAGAACCAATGAGGTGATATTTGTAAGGCACTTGGCCAACGTGATTAAATATCTATGGATCCTATTAGCCCGGCACACAGTAGGCACTAAATAAATGCTTCCTTCCTTCCTCCATTCACTTGGCCATTGAGCCCACTTAGAGGAAACGCTGAGGGGCTGGGCAATAAGGGAGCCTGACTCTTGCCTTGCTAAACCTCAGTCTGTCTGTCTCTTGTCTTCTCACTTCGGGGCTTCCCACGGCCTTCTTTCTCCTCTCCTGTAAGATGAGGAATTCAGGGAAAGACCGTTAAGGTCCCATCCGGGGTCATCCTAGGCCGATTCATCCGGGCACTCGAAGCCCACTAACTATTCAGTCGCTGTCAGGCTCCCTGGGACTCCGTCTGGGGCAAACCTTACAGTCGTCTGCCCTGTTCTCCTCCAGCTCATTTTACAGGATGAGGAAACTGAGGTAGGCGGGCTTAAATCCCTGGCCCAGGATCAGAAGCTAGGGAGTGTCTGAGGTGGGAGTGAATTCAGGAGGGCGAGTCCTGACTCCAGGTCTGGTACCACTCAGATAGTATGAACAATGGTCTGGAGCTGAAACATTTAGATAGTACTTTAATTTGAGTTTCTACTTTTTATGCCTCTTTTGATCTCCCAACAGCCCTGGGAGGTAGTTGCCTATGATTAAAACCCATTTTACAGGTGAGGAAATTGAGACAGAGACGTCCAAAACCATTCCACCCAAACCCCTCTTCCCCGTCATCAAAGGGCCATCACTATGTTTCCCATCGTCCTTCACTCCCCTTCTTCAGTTCTTCACCAAGTGGACTTGGACACGGAGGAGACCACGTCATAAAGGCTCCACCCCACCTCCCACCAGGTCTCCCTGCCTCGAGCCTCCTCTTCCATTCAGCTGCCAAAAGTCCCCTAACTGACCACTCGGTCATCACCAGCTCTCTGTCTCCCCAAGCCCCCCGGCTGTTCCCCGCACAAGACACCTCATCTCCCACCTCCGGCTGTCTCCCAGGTGGACGAGGCTCTCCCTTCCGGAACACCTCAACCTCCTGGCCTCCCAGTTGCCTTGAAGACTCAGGTTAAACTGTATCTCCTGCATGAAGCCTTTCCTAGGCCCCCCCACCGGTGCTCACGCCTTCCCTTCCAATACTGATTTCCATGCTTGTGTGTCTGAAGGCAGGACCTGTTCATTTCTGTCTCTGGAACCCCAGCCCTCAGTCTCCGGCGCTTATTGAATTCATATTGAATTCAAAATGATCCTTGGAATCTTGGGCAAAGAAAATGCACCTCCCTCCTTCCATTTATGGCCACCAAAGGCTGATTTTGCAAAACTCTGTGTCACAAGGAAAGATTCACTGAGGGGGAGGAGGGGAGAAGAGGAAGGCAGGAAATAGCAAAAAAATCAAAGCCATGGAAAAACAAGAGACAAATTCACTTATTTTTAAAATTACCCTGGGAAGGGAAATAAAACAAGGATCATTCCCTCCCCCCCTGTGTTTGGCAGATGGAGAAACTGAGGCGTCCATACCCTCCACCTCTCAGCTAGCCAGGTCCCCAGACCAGGTCCCTGGGAATGACCTTCACTCAGCCCCAGGAGGGCACCCTGAGTGCCGGGTCCCCCAGCTTCCCCTGCTCTGCCCTTGGTTCTGTCCCATCACCCAGCTGTGGACCAACCCTGCACTTCCTCATCGGGAACACGGTCAGAAATGTTCTCGTGATCCCCGTGTCACAGGGCTTTGTTAACCCCAGAAAATGTGAACCGATATCATTCACAAGAGACAAGGAGCTGCAGCTGGAACAGTGGGTTTCTGGATCTGGAGGGAGAAGACCCGAATTCAAATCCTACCTCTGCCACTTGCTAAGAGGCACCACGCTGCACTGGGTGCTGCGCTTGGAGTCTGAAAAACCTCAGTTCAAATCTGCTTATTAGGGATGGTCTGTACTTTAATCTCTGTGTGCCTCAGTTTCCTCCTCTTTAAAATGGGGATGATAACAGCACTTTCCCCCCAGAATTATAAAGATCAAAGGAGAGAATAATTGCAATGTGCTTACCACAGTGCTTGGTACACAGTAAGTGCTACATAAATGTTAGCTATTATTATTAGCTCCGTGACCCTTTTCTGGCTTCGTTCAGACTGCAGAATAATCCTAATGATTGACGCTTAAAAGGTTTGCAGTTTTTGTTTTCTTTCTCATTTTTTCTTTATTGATCTGATTTTTCTTGTGCAACATGGTGTTTGTGGGAAAATGTCTGGAAGAGTTGCACACTTATTTAACATATATTGGATTACTTGCATTCTAGGGAAGAAGGTAGGGGAAATGGAGGGGAAAATTTTGGAATATAAGGTTTTGCAAGGATGAATGTTGAAAATTGTCCATCTATTATATTATGAAAATAAAAAGCTTTAATTATAAAAAGAAAAAGGTTTGCAGGTCACACTTTTTTCAGGATTTATGAGGCTGGATCCTCCCCATCCATCTTCTGGGGTGGATGCTATTATTATTTCCATTTCACAGATAAGAAAACCGAGGTTCAGAAAATTTCTAAGCAGCAACTAGCTTCCGAGATGAGATTTGAACTAGGTTTTCCTGACTCTCCATGAAGTTCAGCACTTTCCTCACTAAACCACCCCAGGTGCCTTTTACCTCTCAATCCCATTATTGTTAGAAAACTGGTGGAAAATCCTTCCTTGTCTTTTAACATCTGTCTGCCTCTGCTTCCCCATTTGTGAAAGGGGTATAAGAAGAGCATTTTTACCCAGGGCTGTTGGGAAGAGCAAATGAGATGATGACAACAATAACAATAGCTAACATTTACTATGTGCCGAGAACTAAAGCACTG
The DNA here is from genome assembly GCF_016432865.1 of Antechinus flavipes. NCBI lineage: Eukaryota > Metazoa > Chordata > Mammalia > Dasyuromorphia > Dasyuridae > Antechinus > Antechinus flavipes. The sequence goes on along the minus strand of NC_067398.1, from coordinate 674,470,503 downwards.
TAGAAATTATATATAATCTATGACAGACATATAGCATTTAAATACTATATATAGCTAAAAGCCTATGATATAATCGCATTTATATTTTATATATATATAATTTTACATATGATTATATATCAAATCATATGTAGAATTACTTTCAAGTTTATAGATAAATGTTCTTCTTGCATGTCTCTGCCTCCCTTCTGCCCCTGGAGATGACTGGCCCATTCCCCAATCCCCCAGGCTCCAGCTCTAGCAAAGTAGCCCCTGTTGGCGGCAGATCCTCCTCCCCCCACCAGGCTCACCAGAAACCAGTAGATGTTCATGAGCAGGAGGGCGAGCAGCAGGGCATTGAAGAAGAAGTAGAAGGGGATGTCGGGGACGGAGAGCAGGCTGCAGTGACACGTGGCGTAGAGCACTTTGAGAGGAAACCAGTAGAGTCGGAACCAGAACCTCGGGGAGACAACGGGGAACACAAAGGAGGAGGATTAGGGAACCGAAGCAGCTGAAGGGACCTGCCCGATGTCCCCCGGCCACATAGCAAAGTGGGGACTGGAAGGGAGGAAGTGCACGGGCGCCAAGTCCTTCCACCATCCAGGAGGGGAGCAGAGGGCACGACTCGGGGCCTGGCTCACCAGGTGACGCTGAAGCTGACGCAGCCCACATCCGAGATGAGGTCGTTGAGCCGGTGGTAGACGCCCCCTCGGAACTTGAAGTAGACGTTGAGCTTGGTGAATTCCAGCTGGACATCACTGATGTCATGGAGGAAGAGAACAAGGATTCCCACGTTGTGGTACCTGGTGGGGTGGGGTGTGGTCAGGGATGGCAGAGCTGGAAGGGCCTTAGAACAGGGACTGTCGGGGCTGGGAGGGCCCTTAGAACCCGGGAGGTCAGGGCTGGGAGGGCCCTTAGAACCCGGGAGGTCAGAGCAGGAGGACCCTTAGAACCCGGGAGGTCAGGGCTGGGAGGGCCCTTAGAACCCGGGATGTCAGGGCTGGGAGGGCCCTTAGAACCCGGGAGGTCAGAGCAGGAGGACCCTTAGAACCCGGGAGGTCAGAGCTAGAACTTGAGAAGCCATCTGCTCAGATTCCACCGTCCCAGCTGTTTTACATGGGGTGATTCAGGTTCATGAGGCCACGTGCCCAGGGGCACTCCCAGTCAGGGACAGCGCTGGGCCCCGCACTCCCAAGCTGGGCCTGAAATGTGCGGCAGCAGAGAGGCCGTGGGCAGGGGCCTGACTCCCGGCCCAGGGAGACTGACCTGAAGGCGTAGGAGAAGACGATCAGAACCAGGGTGACCACGTGGTGCAGCAGCATCACCACCGAGTCCTTCCGCCAGGCGTCCATGTAGAGGGTGGCATAGATGGAATGCCCGTAGAAGCTGCCCTGCAGCAGGTAGGCCACGGCGATGTCCCTGGGCACCTCCATGCCCGGCTTCCAGTCTGGCAAAGGAACAGCCGGCCTCAGAAGCCGCCTCCCAGGCCCCTTCACAGCCGGCGTCTCCTGAAAGCTGCCCGTCGAATGGGACTTCCCAAGGTCACCGCGAGTCGGGCTCGAACCCGGGCCCAAGCGCGGGCTCCTGGTCCCCAGAGGCACGAGCGGGGCTCTGCCTGCGCAGGCGCGACGGCCCCTCGAGAGTTTCCAGGAGCAGACAGATCCCTCAGAAAACCCAACCCCGTCCTCCGGCGCCAGCACCGGCTCCCCAGCGGCCCCCGTGCACAGCCCCCCAAGCTGCTCCCTCTGGCTGGGGGACCCCTCGTTCCCCCCAAGGAGGCGCCACCTTTCCCTCCTTCCCCTCCCGGTGCGGCCGCGCGGGCACGTGCCAGTGTGGGTGGGCGTGGGGAGCGGGCACCGTTCCTACCGTAGAAGACGGAAGGGGGGTCGTGGAAGAAGGGGTAGTTGGTGCCGAACAGCAGGTAAGCGCTGTACCCCCAGGCTGTGGAGTAGAAAAGGAATTTCCAGGCACTCTCGGGCATCTTGGCAGCATCCCTGGGTTGCAGTTGGCACCATCTGGCCAGCGGCTGTGGAGGAAAAAAGGGCAAGATCGGAGGCATCCCAGACTCGGGCAGCAGCCCTGCCCCGGCTCCCAGAAAGAGCACCGGGTCAGGGCACGACAAGGACAAGAATCCTGAATCCGTTATCCAACATGGCCCCGGGCGAGCCTCGGTCCCTCAACAGGCCTCAGTATTCTCATCTATAAAATGGGGACAAATAACAAAACCTGCACCACCCGGCCCAGCAGTTACCCTTCCCTTGTATTCTGACTCCAGGTAAATCTCACTTCCTATGTATGGACATGAGGGAAAGCAGGGGAGACCCGGTAACTTCTAAAGTCTCCTTAGCAGTGAACCCTTTGAGCTTAAAAGGCCCGTTTGGCCGGGAGCCCGGACGCAGACCCCCAGACAGATGGCACACGCTCCCTTCTGGCTCCTTGGGAAAGACTGCCGCTCGCCAGCCCCTTCCCCAACAGGGCAGCCGGACGGGCCAGGACAGGGGCAGAGGAGTCTGAAAGTGGGCCACGTGCCCCCGGCCCCAGGAACAGCCGGCCGCAGGCAGCCCCGGGCGCGTTTGCTGGCCACACCGCCTGTCCCGGGACAGCTGACCCTGGGGCAGTAACAGCGGAGACCCAGGCTGACAATCCCGTCTCCTTCCTCCCTCCCTCCCCGCTCCCCTCCGCTCCAACCCACTCTTTGCTAAACTTAGACCCCAGCTGTCTAGATGTAGGTAAGGGAAAAGACAGGAGGGATGGGGAGGAGAAAGGACCTGGGGGTGGGGAAGGACGGGGCAGGATGGATGAGGGGATAGGGGATGGGGAGGAGGGTGAGGGAGCCGGGGATGGAGAAGCGGAGAAAGGCGGACAGAGAACGCTGGGTTGTGAGGAAAGGGGTTGGGGGGGGGGGGGCCTGTGGATGGCGGGTGATTTCTTAACACGGATACTAATCCTGAATCCACCAAGGCGAACCTTCCAGAGGGAGGCGGCCCCAGGCAACGGAGTGGCCTGTAATCACTCTGGACTCCAGAAAAAACCCTTGCCCCTGCCCTCCACCCCAACGGAGACATTTTCTAGGCAGGGGGAGTGGGGAGATGTTGCCATGGTGACAGGCGGAGGGACTCCTGTTTCCATTGGCAACGGGGCTGAGGAAGCCCCTCCCAGGCTGGTTCCTGGAGGGAAGTGCTTTCAGTCCAGCTCCAACTGCTCTTCATTCAGGTTCCTCCCTCCCCCACACCACTTTCCCCCCTACTACTGGTGGGGGAGGGGCGAGTCCGGCTCCAGTGCCTTCCGACTCAGTCCCCCTCAAACTTGCTCCTCGCCTCCGGCACCACATTAATGCGCAAGGTCCCGCCACTCTGCTTCCGACACCAACCACATCTTCGGAAGGAGGTTGACAAGTGGGGGCTGCTCCCAGAGGGAAGGGTCGCAGGTTTGCTAAATAAGCAATTAGCCCCTGTTCTGAGGAGGGCCATCAGTTAGAGAAGAGCAAAGCGGCAGGAAACGAGGGAGGGGAAAACTGGGCAAGACTGGGGAGTGGGGGGCCGGGAGAAGCAGGGTCCCGGGGTTCAAGTGCAGGACTGGCTGCTCCACACTGGTTTTGGTCCCAGATGGGGTCAGTGGGGGAGGAGGAGTTAGCACAGGGGCAGATTTAGGCTGAGGACAATAGGCTGCCTCAGGACTCAGTCCCAAAGGTCTTCGGGCAAAGGCTGGGCGAGATTCCCATTCACCTACAGGCTGCAGCAGATGCGCTCTGTGCTCCCCTTCCCATCCCGGTCTTCTTTACTCCGTTATAATAGCTAGCATTTATGTAGCACCTACTGCATGCCAGAAACTGTGTTAAATGCTTTACAAATATCTCATTTGATCCTCAACAACCCTGGGGAGCAGGTGCTGTTATTATCCCTATTTTACAGATGAGGAAACTGAGGCAAACAGATGTAGTGACATCCCCCAACTAGAGAGTATCTGCGACTAGATTGGAACTTTGTCTTCTTGACTCCAGGCACTTTACCCACTGGTCACCTAAATGTGACATACAGGCTCCTCCTATTGGAGAATCCAGACACATGGCGGAGCCCAGCCCTCCAATCTCCTCCTCCCCACTCCCTCTCAAAGCGATTCGTTTGAAGCCTCAGCTCTTCCCCTCTCTAACAGGAGAGAACAAAGCTGGTCTGCCCTCACAGGTGGGAAGCAGCAGGACCCCAGGGAGGGATGACCCCCTCCAGAAGTCCAGCTCAGAGTCAGACCTTCCTGAATCAAGTCAGGATGGCATGGGAAGGATAGAGCTGGCTTTAGAGATTCTGAGCCTGGTGCTTCCCCACGTTAAGTCCCTGGGGATAACGGAGAGAAAATAAATGATCGTGCCATCAAATTCTGAAGCTCGGGTCAGTAGCAGTAGGGGGACAGTGTCAGGGCTAGTCAAGGCCAGAATAAGGATTATGCATTATCTCTGGATCTCAAAGATCTAGGCCATGTCTGCCCGTTCTTCCCCTGCCCCCAGTCGGGGGGAGGGGGGGAGTCTGCCAGATGTCACAGTGCCTACAAGCTTGAGATGAGTCAACAATATGACCCAGCAGCTAAAAATGCTCATTCAACATTAGGCTTCATTAATAAGCACAGTGTCCATAAGAGGGAGAGAGGGAGGGAGGAGGGAGCAGGGACAGCCCCAGGATGACTTGCTCTGGACAAATGACTGAAAGAATATTCATTAAGTGCAAGCCTGTCCAATTAAGGGGCAACCAGAAAGATGAGGGCATTGTGGATTGGTGAAAGAAGTAAGGACATTTAGGCTAGAAAAAAAAGACTGAACTTTGATGTCCCTCTGGGACCCCTTCTCAGAATCATATTTTTAAATGCAAAAAAAGTGAAATTCATAGGATCACAAAGGGAAAATCAATTATTTTAACACACAATCGGAAACCTTTGCAAGTCTGAGGAGCAGGACAAGATAGACAACTTGAAAAGCTTTGGATGAGAAATGGATTAGACCTGTTCTACTCAACCACACAGGTGATGGGTATCAGTTCCAAAGAGAATCATTCCCAACACTCAAAGCTTCCCCTATGGGAGCTGCCTTAGGGGTTCCCCATCACTGAAGGCTTCCAAGGAGAATCTAACAGGGTATTTCTGTTCAGGGAGAAAATGATCTAGGGACTCTGAAATTCTAATGCTCTCAGCCTGAGCAGAGGAAAGTCTGAAGGTAAGAAAGAAGGTTGCAGCCAGACTCTAATAGGAAGAGAAGAGTATAGAGTCTGACTCAGGGCTAAGCGGGTCAGAACAAGGACCCCTTCCCAGGGGTCCTCTTAGCAAGCTAACACTATGTCCCATGTCCTGGGAACACAAGGGACAGTTTCTTCCCTGGTGGAGAATGGCCCCATTGTTAGGGTCACTGGATCCCCTAGCGCCTCCCCCCATGCTGTTTCCCAGGCTGGTTCCTGCCAACCCCTAGACGGGAGGAAAGGGGGGGAAGGGGTATAAATCTGTCCCTAGACTAAGAGCCAAGACCCGGGGGGCTGGGGGATGTTCAGGGCTTGGAGCCTGCCCCCAAAAGGGCCGCGCCTGGCTCCCCGCACCTAAGAGAGAAGCTCAGTCTCACTTCCTCTAGCTCAGCACCAGAGGGGTGGGCAACAGTCCAGGTCACAAGGGTTAGGGGGCCTGCACCCCTCTCGCTCCACGGGAAGCAGGGGAAGGCTGACTGCCTCCACTTAGGGTCTGACCGCGGAAAAGCACCCGAAGGCGGCTACCTGCTAGGGCTCCCGAAGTCACCTTCAAAGAGCGCCGCAGGGCAGGGAAGGCCCCCATTCGCCTGGACGCGGCTCTTCAGCTTGGCCCCATCCCTCCGATTCTCCCTCCTCCCTCGGGCGCTTCCCAGACAAGCCGGCCCAGGCCAGACCTGGGCCCCCATTCCGGGCCGCGGCACAGCTCGATCCGGCCAGGAGTCCCCCAGCCACCCACCGACCCAAGTCACGTGACCCCTCCCCTTCTGCCACCCCACCCCAATCCCCCGGGGCAGACAGGAAGCCATATGTCCAGGGCTTCTCTTTGGTCTGTCCCTGAGTCGCCCTCTCCCTCCTGCGTCCGTTCTCCGTCCACCCCCACCCCGGGGGTGCTTGCACCTGCGCACATAGCAGCCTCCTCCTTGGCAGCCCCCTCCCGGCTCGGCCTGGGCCCCGCCCCTCACGCCACAGCAGCCCCCTCCTCTGCCGGGTCTGGGTCCCGCCCCTCAGCCTCAGCAGCCCCCTCCCCACCCTGCTGGAGCTCCCCGCTTGAGTCCAAGCCCCCTTTCTGGGTCAGGCCCTTCTCGGTCCGCTCCTTTCCGGGCCTGGGCTAAGCCCCCTCCCCACAATAGTGACCTCCCCATCCATCCCTTCCCCGAGGTACGGCCCGCGGCTCCTCTCTTCCCCGGCCACCCCCCTCCAGGCTCGACCGGTGCCCCCTTCCCTCCCCTGGGTTTGGCCCGCGCCCCCTCCCCTTTCCCGTTCCCCAGCTCCCGGCCCTCCCCGCTGCCCGGCCCAGCCGGCGGCCGCCACTGACCCGAAAGAGGCCGGCGGCAGCGGCTTGGCGCAGCGCGGTCCAGGCGAGGCCGGCCAGCAGCAGCAGCAGCAGCTCGGCGGCGGCCAGGTGCGCGTGCTGGGCCCAGCTTCGGCGGCTTCGCTCCCAGCCACAGTCCGCACAGCCCCGCGCCGCGTCCAGCAGGCTCCGGTAGCTCCGCTGCAGCAGTTGCGCGTAGCCCGGCATAGGCTCCGGCCCGGGCCCCGGCGCCATGCCTGCCCGCTGCCCCCGCCGCCGGGAGCGCGGGGGACCCTCGCCCGGCTTCTGCCCGGCTGCCCGCCCGCCTGCCTGAAGCGCACGTCACTCGCCGCTGCAGGGAGGGGAAAGGAGGAGGAGGAGGCGGACGACGAAAAGGAGGAGGAGGAGGAGAGGAGGGATCCAGCCGGCTGTCTGGGGGCGGGGGAGATGGGGGGCAGGCACCTAGAGAGAAGAGCCGCGGGAAGGGGAGGAGGAGGCGACCTGCCCGCCGCAAGGGCGGGGGTGGCAGTGGGTGGGGGTGAATAGGAAGAGGAGGGTGGGCAGCACCGAAAAAGAACAGCTGGGGGAGGAGGGGAGATTCAGGCTCCGCCCCGGGACCCGCCTCCCTACCCCTTCTGTACGCTCCCCAAAGTGGGGGGGGAAGGGGGGCAGACAACCCGTACAGGGGGCGACCTGTAGATGTATTCGCCTCCGCCACTACCCTCTCCCTTCTACGTCCCCTCTTTCCAGAGAGGGAAACTGAGGCCAACGGAGGGGAAATCGTTTGGCCTAAGATCACACACAGTGACTAGAACCCAGGATGCCACAGTCCCAAACCAGACCTACTGTGTTCAGAGAGACTACGTTCTCGTTCCCCACTCCTGTCCAATATACAGAGAAAGGGATCGCAATCTCATCTCTTATGTCCGTCAGAATAGTCCAGCCGCAAAACGGGCAACGTCAGAGGTGATCCCCTTCTCTTTGAAGGGGTCGGGGACGCCCCTTCCCCATCCCTTCGGCAGGGGATGCTTCGCGGAGTGGGAGATGAACACACCAGATGCCTTCGGTGAGGAGGGTGGCAGGACTTGGGGCTCCGGTCCTCTCAAGCGCAGCTCCTGGTTTAGAACCGAACGTTCCTCAGAAAGACTATTGCATCCAAATGGCCCCCTCTGACTCAGAAGGATGGAGGCAGGAAAAGGGAAGAGCAGTCATGAACAAATTAGCTTTCTTGCTCTTTCCTGGTGACATTTTGCCTGGAAGGACTGGGACTCCTATGGCCCAGGTTTTCTTTGGGAGATTTGAACCAAAGATGGGTCTCAGAGATATCATCACCTCTACTTCTTCCCCACTCCTCTCCAAAATACACTAACTACCAGGCTGCACCAGTGCCATTCTCGACTCCCAAAGTAATCAAGTGACTTGTCCAAAGTCAGCATTTGAACCCCAAATCCTGACTCTCAAGCCCAGAGCGCTTTTAACTTTTCCCATACTGCCTTTTTCATTTTGTTTCATCTCCCTCCTCCTCCCCTCCTCAGGATTTCCCACTTAAGCCCTCTTTTGCTTGAGAACTCTCCCTAGATAGAGCATTCAGATTCAAAAGATTCAAAGATTGGTCTTGCCTAGCCGGACTCTTAACTTGAGCAAATTTGACTTGTTTTCCTTTTGACCTCCCAAATAAGCTACAGGTAAAGGGAGTCAGGGCAAGGGATCAGGGCACGGGAAGACCTATGAGCTGGGCACTGAGAACTGAAAGTTTTGTTAGGGCAAAAACAAGGGGAAAGATGAGGTGGGCAGCCAGCTTATTTTCCAAGTCTGAAACCATCCCATCTCCTCTAATGGTCTAAAAGGAGAGTGCATACAGTGAATCCATCCTACTTCACCTCTCCAATTGAAATAACCAAGTCATCCTACTTGAATGAATTAAAGAAAAAAAATTAGCTGCTAACTAGGAGCCAGATTACTAAGCAGTGGGGATAGAAATACGAACAAGTAAGACAGTCTCTGCCCTCAAGGGGCTTACATTCTAGTAGGGGTAGGTGGTCCGTGTTTTGGTATTAATGATTTGATTAGTTTTCTGAGTCAAAGCTGGAAAGTGTTGGAGAACAAAGAATTGGGAAGGAAAGAGAAGGGGAAGTTGGGAGAGTTGAGAGAAGAGGCACAAGATGAGTTTGGGTCTTAGCTTAGATCCATGAATGCTCACCAATAAGAAGCCCAGGGTCACCCATCATGACCTTGGAATGTTGAATTAAAGGCACAGATATATAATTCTCAGCAGACAAGTCCCTTTATTACTTCCATTAGAATGGTCTCCAAATCTTTCTTCATTTCTCTGCTTGATATGATGGCCAACCTCCACTTCCTTATTTCTCTGGTTCACAAATTAAAAGATGGAAAGAGCCTCGGCCCCCCAATCCAGATCCTTCAAATTATAAATGAGGAAATGGACACCCAGAAAAAATTATGTGATTGGTCCAGGTTGTGATAGAGATGAGATCTGAACTCCAGCCTTTTGATTCCAAATCCTGTGCTCTCTCCAGGGGGCCATGCTACTTCTATTAGGATGGTTCTGGTATCAGAACCTCATTTCTCTATTGAAATGATATCCAAAGAAGTCCTACTGCCTCGTTTGGCCTCTCAGTAAGAGACCCATGGTAGGAATCTAAGGATAGACCAAGACTCACCCCAAGGCCAGGGAAATAAGAGAACACACACGTAAGAGCAAATGTTCTCTCCCCCCTCCCCAGTTTTTCTCAGAGCATCTCCTATTTGCCTCTATCCCAGCAATTAATTTAATGTGAATTTCTTAATGTTTGCCATGTACCAGGCACTGGGCTAGAAATTGCTGATACAAAAGTTTTTCAAACTCTATCACACCCTCCTTCCTCAGGAAACTTTGGAAAATCTCATTATTCAACAAGATTGAATTTGTCTGGTTCTCATGTCTCATCAGAACCTTCTGATCACACCCTTTGCCTGGAAGAGCAGGGCCATGGGCTGCAGGGCCTCTTTAAAGAGGGGGATCAGCACAGTTCTTCTCCCTATCCCCCACTACCCATTTTTGGAATTCTCCACAATGGCCCCTCAGTGGCCTTTTCAGCTTCCTTAGTGTGTAGTCTTCCCCCATTAGTTTGTAAGCTCTTTGTGGACTAATCTTTCATGTTCGTTTTCTTCTTTGTATCCCCAATGCTTACTTAGTACAGAGCACAGCACACTGTGGACCCTTTATCTTTGCTCTCAGGGACCCTCCGTTCCACCTCTAGAACGCTGATTTGTACCTGTGGTGGGCAGCTAGGTGGCTCAGTCAATAAGAGTCCCAGCCTGGAGTGAGGAAGACAAGTTCCAATCTGGCCTCGGAGACTTAGTACCTGTGTGACCCTGGACATGTCACTTTGCTCTGCCTGCCTCAGTTTCCTCATGGAATGGATGAGCTGGAAAGGAAATGGCAAAAGGCTCCAATATCTTTACTGAGAAAACCCCAAAAGGGGTCTCAGTTGGACGGAAAACTGAAATGACTGAACAACAACAAAATATTTGTGATGGTATCCCTCGCCAAAGAGAAGGTGGGTTTATTGGGGGAAGGAGTATTACTAGCTTGTTTCAAAGGGCCTAGCACCGTGCCTAGCACATTGGGACTGTGAAATGAATGGGGCTGCTGTCTTTAATGTCCAGCCTGGCTCCGACTCTGGCCAGGATGCAGAAACTGAACCCTGAGAAGCCTCCCCCCTTCCTCCCCCCACGCCCCGTCTCATCTCAGCAGGAGACCTGGCCGTGGCCCAACCTGCTGAATGGCATTCACCAGTGGCCTCTTCCTAGTCTTTCCAGTTCTTTTCTTCTGGAGTGTTTTTCAGAGTTGAAGGGAGTGTTTCCCCTAGCCTGGCCCTCCCTGCCTCCAGCTCACCCCGGGGCCGCTCCAAGCTCCTCGGGTCCCCTATCTGATTGGCTTGTTGCTCAGTAAGAAGAGAGGATCTCCTCAAATTTCTCTTCAGCAAAGACTGGGCAGTCCTAGGGAGGGGCCGTCGGTGGGCCTGTGGGAAGGCACCAGGGAAATGACTGTAACTCATTTCTCGACTTTCTTGCAAAACCCGTGCATGTTGCACGCTCACCATCCAGTCTGACAGTTAGGTTCAGCTCAGGGTGGGGGCTACCAGAGAAACAGGATGGGCTGGGGTGCAAGGCTGGGTTTCGCCATCCCTGGATCATTTAGCAGCAGAGCTTGGCAGTGGTGGGGGCTGCATGGCCCCGGATGTTTGTAGCCCTGGTATCCTTCCCTATCCCGACGGGCAGTCGGAAACTCAGTGGGTCCAACACAAACCTCTTTCACATTTCTCACGAGTGTCTCTCACAAAGACCAACATTCATCCCAACAGCTGTTTGACCTCAAGCATGTGGGGGCCAGGCCTGCAGGCGGTAGGGTGTTGAAGCTGGGGCTGTCTGCTCAGGGACAACTGAGGGGAAGGGGTTGAATGGGAGGGTGGGTGGCCAGGACAGCTTACTCAGAGAGTAGAATGCTAGCATCTTGGATTTGGAAGGGACCTCATACATTTCCTCCAAACTCCTCCAAGGAATGAATTCTCCTCACTCCTTACCGTCCCGACAGTGTTAAAATTTATATTCTCATCTCCATTTTATGGGTGAAGAAACTGAGGCATATTTCAGTAGAACGGACCACTAGTAAATAATTGAAGCCATTTTGAATTCAGTTCTTCCTGACCCCAGGTCTACTCTCTACCTTCTCTCATTTGACAAAGTTACTCAGCCTCTATTTCAGTTCCAATAGGAATACCTTAAGGAAACAAAACTTCGTGTAGAGAGATTTTCTTTCTGGAACCAGTTCTAACCACTCCCCAATGTCAATCCACACTATTCCCCACCCATGGGATGGGGATTTGCCCCTCCACATTCTACTGCCGATAACCATGGAGCCCCAATATCCCAGGCCCACCCACCCTTATCCTGTCAGGAGCTTCCATTGGTTTCAGGACGGCCCCAGCTACGATGCACCCAGAGGTCCCCTCACCCCGTTTTTCACGTTAGACATTTTCCTTAGTGGCCACAGGCTGATCAGTGCGAATGCCTTCTAAGCTAAGCACTTGGATGTTTCATTGTTACACACATAGGGTAGGACACTGAGCCCTCCATCTAGAAGGGACGGGATGCACGTGCCATGTCAAACAGTAGAGAAAGAAAGCTGGACTCAGACCCCCAGCCCACCACTTCCTAGCTCTGCGATCGTGGCAAATCGTGGGATCAGAGCAGCTAATAAGTACCATGTGACCCACATCATCACTGCCCTTCTCAATAAACTCCAATGGCTCCCTGGTGCCTAAGGGATGTCACCTCTCATGTTTGGCTTTTAAAAGGCAGTTACATGGTAAGCTCAAATGCTTCCTTGGGAACTAAGCTGTGCCTGTGGCAGGATGATTCTGGAAGTCACTTCACTTCACTTGTTTACCCAAGTTTCCTCATTTGCAAAATGAGTATAACAATAACATTTGCCTTCCAGGACTGTGTGAGAAGTAAATGAGGTAACATATAATAAAATGATTTACAAGTCTTAAAGCACTATATAAATATTACTATCTAAGCCTGTTAAAACCTCTCTCTAGTCTCCCTTCCTTCTGGGCTCCAGCACAGTCAAACTGACTCCTTTCAGTTCCTGGCACACGACTTTCCCCAGCCCCTGGGCTTCCCACGTGGCCCACTCTGTCAGGGTGCTGCCATCTTCCTAACAGTTACGTGGCAGACCGAATCCAGTGAGATTGCAGATGTGAACAAATGTCAAGTACTTCACACATGTAGAATAGGTAATATTTCCATCCTGCCCAGGAGGACAAGCTCCTTGGGAGATGTCACAAGCCCTGGACCTTCCTCTGGCCCCCAAGAGCTGGCAGAAGCCCCAGGGAGAGGGAGCAGGGTGTGGCTCAGGGAGCCAATCTGGGGATCACCACCCCCAGCCCAGCTGCACTTCCTGGCAATGAGCCCTGATGCCCTAATTATCTAGCCCTTTCATTTTCAGAGGAGAGGTTTCAGGATGTGCAGCTCAGGCCAGCTGTATCATCCCCCATTAGACAAGCAAGCAGAAGTGAGTAAGAGCCTTGCCCAAGCTCCCACAGGTAGGTCTTGGATCTTTCTTCATTCTTCTCAGCCCCACGCCAGACCCTTGCCTCCCCCCCCCCAGATACGTGCTAGGGTCCTTGACTGCAGAAGAGCCTTTATTGAAAAAGGTGTTGCAGGGGGGCCTCCTCCAGCTCTGGCTCCTGGGTCTAGCATAGCTTAGGAGGAGCTGAGGCCAAAAAGCCTCCAAGGAGAGGCCGGGGACTCCAAAAATCCTGGTCCTTTGTTTTGGGAGGTGGGGCCAACCAGCCAGTGAGGGTTTTTCTTCATTTCTGGGGGAGGTGTCCAGGGCTTCCACAAAGCCCTGAGCCCTTCTCACGCACTTGGAGTGTACTGCAGAGCCAGCCGGTCAAAGTCATTCTCCTTCAACAGAAAACAAAAGGCAGAGGAAGCCCCTCAGTCTCAAGCTTACCACAAAGGTTCTGAGAAGGAAGCGCCCCTGCCTGAAGAGGGAAGCTCCCTCCTATATGGCCTAGACAAGAGCTCATCACAGCCGGAAGTCCTCCCACCATGGAGAGCTCCTGAATTCATAAAGAGCAGAAATCTGTTTCCCGAAGATATGTTCCTGGATCTGCCCTCTGGGGACAGGCTGCACAAGTCTTAATCATTCTTCCCAGGGGAGCTCTCCATGGTAGAGAACAAGCCAGGGGATGGCGTCAGTTTGGTCACTCCCTTGGAGCTTACCCTCTCAAGGGCTCAGTTTCCTTATATACTAAAAGGACTGGGGTGGCCTGAATGGTTTTTGTGTGCCCCGTAACATTCAGGAAGCAGAATGAGTCCCACGATTGAGGTGGGATCCCCCCAGGATGCTCAGCCCACAGAGAAGGGTCTGCACAAATTGGGAAGGGCTCTGGGCCGGGCTTACCTTGCTCTGGTACTCTTTGATGAATGGATGGGACCGGTGGGCATCTTTCAGTTGTGACAAGTATCTGTTGGTGACCTAGGGGAGAAGAAAGCTCCCTCATCCTACAGGATATCTTGCCATCCCTAGTACTATGTCTTTTTTGCTCTTCCCCAAGCCCACCCCCTGGGACCCCTTCTTGAAAGAAACTGCCCTGAACCGGGCTTCCCCAGCCCTGAGACACTAGTCACCTCAAGTGCCAGGACCATGCAGCAGAGATATTTTTGGACAACTCCAGCTTTCTCCTGTGTCCTCCCACCTGAGCATGAGGAAGGCAGTGGGAAAAAAGCAAGGGGTGGGGGAAGAGGAGGAGGAGGGTCTTTACCTCAATAGGCTTCCCCAGGTGTTGGGATAAGACAATGAAGTTAATGAGGGTCTCTGGGTGGCTGCTGTCCTGGAAGCAACAAGGAGAGAAGGACCAGGATAAAGACAGAAGCCTTGTCTGTTTCCCTTCCCAATCTGCCCTCCAGATTCAGTGAGCTCGTGTTGCCTTGGACTTTGTCCTGTCCATGAGTAACATCCTCTGGCATGGCCCCTTCTCCAGCACTCCTCAGGCTCCAGGAGCCTCAAGTACCAGGAGCTACATGGCTCCAGGTGACTCAGAAGGCAGCTTCAAACCAGAGGTGGGAGGCCACATTCAACTCTTTTAGCAGAGATGGGGCAGCAGGGCTGTCACTTCCACTGACTGCTATGTCTGGTGGAGAGATGACCCTCTGAGCATGAAACCGGCCCTGCCAGGGCCCTGACTACCTGCTGCTGGGCCTGGAACCTAACCTTGTCGAGTGCCTCTTGGAGAACTCCTTCGGCATCCTCCCATTTGCCCTGGGCCATATAGCAGGCGGCTTGGCCATTGAGCAGGAGCAGGGTAGAGGAGCACTTATCTGCCATCTCTTGGAAGATGTAATAGGCATCCTGAAGCTTCTCACCACCCTACAAGAAGATACAATTGTTATAGTTTGGAGCCTCACCCTGCCACCACCCAGGACACTCTTGGGTTTCACATCTTTCTATCACCTTTCTAATCACCTAAAAATCCTGTAATAATGGGTTTTCCTTTCCCCCACCCCCACATCCTTGTGAGGCAACTCCACTAATTTTCCAAAGACACAAACAAGCTCAAGATCTGGAAAGCCTCCTAGAACACTCAATGTCAGAACCACATGGCTTTCTGGAAAACAGAATATCAGAGAAGACACAGAATAGGAACAATCAAAGTCAGGAATCCTGAGATCATCTACTCCATCTTTCTCCCCTCTTTTTCTTGCTCAGACCTGGGACTTCCCTTGGGTAGGGAATTCCCAGTAGAGAAGAAATGCCCTCCACCGATGGAAATGGACAACCAAGTGGTCTTCAGGAAGATCACTGACCCTGCTAATTTACTGCAGTCTCAAAGAATCTCAATGGGAACAGGAGGAGGCATTTTAACATAGGGAATGTATTGACTTCCCATTGCATTTACTATGCTCGGCTTACCCCTCATCCCCCATTTTATGTTTGGAAAAACTCAGGTCCAGAGAAGGGAAGGAATATGAACAAAGTCAGAGACAGAGCCAGGAACAGACTCTGGCCTCTCAGTTGTTAGTCTGTATCCCTCAGAGGCCTTAATGGCTCTGACCCACAAGTCTCTGAAAAGCCAAGAATCGAAGTACCCAGCCTGAGCGCTGGAATTCATTCAGGTAATGGAAATGGGCTAGTAAGGCAATTCTAGCTCCTTACTGAGAAAAGACAAGCCCAACACTCCTCAAGTGGAAAGTCAAGCCAGGGAAAAGGTCCAAAGCTTGAGGAAACAAATCTTTTGGGCTCCACGGCACTGGCATTTGACCTGGCCCAGGTGAATGACTATGAATGCCTTGTGTGTTCCTAAAAGAGCCTTCTAAAAACAGTCATAAGCTGTCCAACAAAAAAGCTTGTCAGAAACCTGGAAAGCCTAGCCAGAGACAGCCAGACTGCCAAGAGAGAAGGGTAGGAAGAATCGAAGGGCCTGGCTTCATCATTCTAAAAATGGATCAAAACAGAAAGAGATGGACCTAATGGACCCCCAAGAGAGGATACATGATGTGAGAGGAAGCTAGTCTGCAGTCTGCTTTTCCTTGATGGCAAGAAGGGCCAACCCTGAACCCTAAGGCAAGCCAGAGAAGCCCACAGCAAGTGGGCCCACATTATCCTCACAAGTGGCCTGGGAGAAAAGAGGAGGCGACTGATAACCACAACTCAAAACGGATGCTGAAAGTCAAATCTCCCATCTTTGACCGAGGGACACTGGCAGACAGCAGTCATAGGGCGGCGTGCTCATGAAGCACCTCTAGGATGGGACCTATGGCTTCAGGCCCTCTCATGGACACGGAGCCCCTTGCTATGGACACACTGTATGTCCAGTCAAGCATCACCACAGAAAGCAGTCCCCAAATATTCTTTAGTGGAACAAGCTCTGGAACCATTCATTTCACCATCTGCGAGTGAGCATCCATGGTCTGTACGGCCCCGTGCTTGGAGCCTGAGAGAGGGAGATGATAAAGAGACCATCTTTATACTCTGGATGAAACAAGTGGGGATATTTGGCTTGGAGAAGAAAGAGTGGGAGAGATGGGAGCTGATGGCCTCAAATATCAGAAGGTCCATCATGGGTAAGAGGCACTAACTATGCTCCCCAGACAGGAGAAGTGCCCTTAATGGAGAATATTAACAGGGAGGCAGATTTCTGCTCAGGAAGGGGAAGAAGTATTTAGCGATCTGTCCACTAATGGGTTACATTCCCTGCAATGTCGATCCAGCCCCCATCACCAAAGACATTCTACCTCTTGGGAATAGTCCAGAGGAGAATTAGAAACTGATTGGATATTTAGATAATGGCTTAGAGTCACTTTCCTGATATTGGTATTTATACCTTTTCCTGTAGCAAGAGATGCAAGGTTCCTGGAAATGAAGAGTCCACTTCCCTTCAGGAGATTACTGCACAGTGAGGGACTGAAGGGAGGAAACGTTTTTCCATTCCCAGGGCATGGCTACAACTGCAGGTCACACTCCCAGAGGTTCACTCAGTGCAGGAAACCGCTTGCTGACCCCCTGCTCTGGAAAGCGGGCCCGGCCTCCCCCCTCTGTCTCTGCAGCATCTCTCTGCAGAGTCACAGCTGACGGCTCAGAGCTCAGGGACTCACCATGGCCAGATTGACCCAGGCAGTGGCCAGCTGCGTCAGAGTGGCGTCCTCATCCTGCTCCTGCATCTTTTTTAGCTCTTTGCTGTAGCAAAGGAAAGAAAGGAAAAGTAGGGCTGAAAAAAGAAACTTTGGAAATTTGGCACAATAAAACAATGAAGGTGGAGCTCTGAGTGAACCCAGCTATACTTGAAAGCAACTTAAAATATATATTTTTTAAAGTCTGTACCCTTTAACCCCAAGATCACACTGCTAGAAACATTCCAAGGAAGTTAAAATTCCTATACAGTTCATGACAAAACAAGAGATTAGAACAGTTCACAGCAAGATGGATAATTCATTTGTACATATGCAAAATTATAAGAGAAGCAGGAAACTGAGAAAAATCTTTGCAGCAAATTTCTCTGATAAAGGTCTTATTTCTAAGCTATTTAAAGAACCAAATCGAATTTATAAGAGTAAGAATTATTCCCCATTTGATAAACAGGCAAAGGATATGAAGAGGCAGTTTTCAGAGGAAGAAAGGCAAGCTATAAATAGCCATCTTAAAAAAAAAATGATCACTAATAACTAGAGAAGTAAAAATTAAAACAAATCTGAAGTACCATCTCGCAATCATCAGTCAAGGGACATTTATAAACACTCATGTGCCAGGCACTGTGCTAAGTCCTGGATTGGAAAAAGTTGATAAAAAGGGAAGGTGAGCCGTGGGAAAAGATGCACATTAATGCACTGTTGGTAGAACTGTGATATGGTCCAGTCATTCTGGAAAGCAATTTGGAACTCTACCAAAAGAGCTATAAAACTGAGCTTATGCTCTGATCCAGTGATACCACTACTAGATCTGTACCCCAAAGAGACCAAATAAAAAGGAAAAAGCTCCATACATGTAAAAATATCAATGGAAGCAAAGAATTACAAATTGAGGAGGTGCCAATTAAGTGGGAAATGACTGAAGATATGTGTGGCATATGGTACACAAAAGAGGCAACACAAATAAAAGAGGTGACACAATTGAAAGTAGATGGGCTCTGGAGTTAGGAAGATCTGAATTCAAATCCTGCCTCAGACATACTAGTGTGTAACCTGGACAAGTCACTTCACCTCCGCCTCAGTTTTATAAAAAAAAATTTATTTCACTAAATACTTTCCAATTAAATGTAGAGTTGCAAATATTAGCTCTCTCTCATGTCCCTTATACCTCTTTCAGAAAGCAAACAATTTGATAATGATTATATGTGGGAAGTCACACAAAACATATTTCCATATTAGCTACATTGAGAAAGAAAACATAAAATAAAACAGTAAAAATAAAGTAGAAAAAAATATGCTTTGCTCTGCATTCAGAGTTCATCAGTTCTCTCTCTAGAGGTAGAAAGCATTTTTCATCATGGGGACTATGGAATTGTCTTGTATCAGTCTTTTTTTTCAATAACAGATTTTTATTTTTCATAATACATGCAAAGATAATTTTCAACAGTCATTCTTGCCAAACCTTGTGTTCTATATTTTTCTCCCTCCCTCTCTTAGGCAACAAGTAATTCAATATAGATTAAACATGTGCAATTCTTCTAAACATATTTCCACATTTATCGTGCTACATAACAAAAATCAAATCAAAAAGGAAAAAGGAGAAAAAAAAACCAAACAAACAAAAAAAAAGATGAAAATGCTATATTGTGATACACATTAAGTCCCCATAGTCCTTCCCTGAATGCAGATGGCTCTCTCAACCTGAATCACCTCATTGTTGAGAAGAGCCACATATATCATCATCGTTTAATCTTGTTGCTGTATACAGTGTTCTCTTGGTTCTACTCACTTCACTCACCATCAGTTCATGTAGGTCTCTCCAGGCTTTCCTGAAATCATTCTGATGATCGTTTCTTATAGAACAATAATTGGATTAGAGTGGGCAAGTCTTTCAGAATTGATCACCCTGATACTAGTACTGCTGTTCATGATAAATATGGAAATATATATATGTTTAACCTATATTGGATTGCTTGTTGTTTTGAGGAAAGGGCAGAGGAGAGGAGAAAGAGGAAATTTTAGAATACAAGGTTTTGCAAAGGTGAATGTTGAAAACTATCTTTGCATATATTTGGAAAAATAAAATACTATCAAAATTTTAAAAAAATTAGTGAGCTGCTATTTTGTTGTTTGTCCTTCATTTTCAGAGGACCAAAGACATCATGGAATGATGTCTTAACATGTGTGTGAACCGGATTTGAGTGAGGTGAGGCAGAGCTGCACAAAGTCATCAGCTCTACACTCTCTTCCACAGTTACCAAAGTGACAGAACAAGAATCAAGAAGACTGGTGATGGCCCTCTAGGCATTCCACGGTACCTGCTTCAAGCACCTTTATGACCATTAAAACGAACTATTCTCATCTGCCCATTTCCTAGGAAGAAGTCTTGACTGTTTGGCATAAACACTCCCTTAATTCACCAGTGGTTTGAGGCCCATCATTTTCCCTCAACCTGGTTTAGCCCCACATAGACTGTGTACAATATTCTCCTCACTTTATTCTGTATTCATTCATACGTCTTCCCAGGTTTTTCTGAAATCACCCTGTCATTTCTATTCTTTTTTTAATTAAAGCATTTTCAAAATGGATAATTTTTCAACATTGACCCTTGTAAAACCTTATGCTCCAAATTTTCTCCTCTTTTCTCCTACCTCCTGCCCTAGATGGCAAGTAATCCAATATATGTTAAGCAGGTTAAAATACATGTTAAATCCAATATATGTGTACAAATTTATACAATAATCTTGTCCTACCAGAAAAATCAAATCAAAAAGGGAAAAAATGAGAAAGAAAACAAAATGCAAGCTAACAACAGCAAAAAGAGTGAAAATGTTCTGTTTTGATCCACACTCAGTTCCCACAGTATTCTCTCTGGGTATAGATGGCTCTCTTCATCACTGACTTTCAGTTCTTATAGCACAATAATATTATACCACAAGCATACATCATAACTTATTTAGCCATTCCTCACTGATGGGTTTTCCTCCACTTCCAACTCTCTGCCACCACAAAAAAAGGATTATTATAAACATTTTTGTATAAACATGTTCTTTTCCTTTTTCTTTGATGTTTTTGGAATATAGGCCCAGTAGTGATATTGCTAGATCAAAGGGTATGCAGTTTTATAGTTCTTTGAGCTTCCTTCCAAATTGTTCTGCTGAATAACTGGATCAGTTCACAACTCTACCAACAGTGAACTAGATTTTTCCAAATCCCTTCCATTTTCCTTTTGTGTCATGTTAAGCCAATCTGACAGGTATGAGGTAGTTTCCCAGTTTTGTTTTAATTTGCATTTCCGTAATCAGTAGTGATTTGGAGTATTTTTCATGTGATTGGTGATAGTTTCGATACCTTCTTCTGAAAACTCGCTGTCCATAACTTTTTTTTTCCCCTTTCAGGCAATTGGAGTTAAGTGACTTGCCCATGATCACACACAGCTAGAAAGTATTAGGTGTCTGAGGCCAGATTTGAACTCAAGTCCTCCTGACTTCAGGGCTGGTGCTCTATCCATGGCATCACCTCGCTGCCCCTGTCCATATCCTTTGATTACTTTTCAACTGGAGAAAATCTATCTCAGCTTTCTTAGCTGTAAAATCAAGATAATAACAGTACTGACTTCTCAGAGTTGTTGTGAAGTTAAATAATATTTGTAAGCTATGTAAGTGCTTTTTATTATTATGACTCTGATGGAATAATATTGTGCTGTAAGAAATGAAGATGATAATTTCAGAAAAACCCGGACAGATGTATATGAACTGATAATAAGTGACATGAGCAGAACTAGGAAAATAATTTCTATAATAACAACAGTACTGTAAAGACAAAACAACTTCACAGTTCCAAAGGACTTATAACGAAACACTGTCCACCTCTAGATAGAGAGAGCTGATGAATTCAGTGCAGATCAAGGCATTTTTTTTCAATGTGGCCAAAGCAGTTATTTGCTTTGCTTGACTATATATGCTTGTAATCCTCCCCTCCCCCCCTCCTCCCCATACACACCTTGTTTTCTTATTGGGAGAGGCAAAGGAAAGAGAAAATACAGACCTCAAAATAAAACTCAATTTTTAAAAAAGGGTTCCATATATAGCAAAATATTTATGACAGCTTTTTTTGCAGTAGCAAAGAACTGAAAATGAGGTGGGTATTTATTGATTAGGGAATGGATAAGCAAGTTGTGCTTTCTAAATGTGATGGAATATTACTGCAGGATGATATAAGAAACTATGAGTATGATGACTACAGTGAAGCACAGAAAGATGTATATGAAGAAGGAAAGTGAAGTAAACAGAACCAGAGAATGTAGATGGAGAAATAAAACAATGAAAATTAGATTGTAATGATTGAGCTTGACTCCTAAGAGATATGAGAAAATAATTCTTCTCCTTGTTCACAGAAGTGAGAGATCATAGGTTTGAAATTCTGAATACGTTAATATATCAGTTAATTTTACTGAAATTTTTCCTTTTAAAAAATTAAAAAGATATGTTTTCATGAACAAAAATATATTTTGTCTTCATTCTTTCCCCTCTATCCCAAATGAAAGGAAAAACCACTGTAATAAATATTCATAGTCAAAGAAAACAAATTTATGAATTGGCTGTATACCAAAAACTGCCTCTTTGTGCCCAATGAGTGAATACTGAAGTGGATAGCAGCTTCATGGGAGTATGGTCCTCTGTGATCATGAATGATTACTGTGTTGATCAGAGTTAAGTCTTTCAAGTTGTTTATTTTTAGAGAGTTGTTCCAAGAACACAATGTACATAGCAACTACAACAATTTAAAAGAAAAAAAAGAGTGAAACTAGACACCGTGTAATTAAAATGACCGTTGTTGGCTCTGAAAAAATGGCCCATCCTCTCCTTTTTGGAGTGGGGAAGGAAAACAATCGTGTGGAACATGGCATATACTGTCAGATTGGTTAATGTGTTTGTTAAGTTTACTGAGCTGCTTTTCTATCTTTGTTTTCAATTCTTTATAAAAAGGATGGAGCTTGGAGCCCTGGGATGGGAGTTAGAAGAATGTATTTTGAAAATGAAGATGGAAGTAAAAATAAAAGCTATCTGCATCACTAACCTCATCATCTTTCTTCCCTTCCTCTTCCTAACTTCCCCATCACCCTTCCAGTTACTCAATCATCCTTAGGTGATTCCTCACTATTTCCCACCATCCCCAACCCCACCAATCAGCAGTCAAATCCTATTGATTCTGCCTTTGCCACATTCTTGCATAGGACCCATTCTCTCCTCTACCATCACGCCAGTGCTTCTACACTAGCTGCTGGTTAGCTTCTCTCAGCTGTCAAAGTGATCTTCCTAAAGTGCAGGTCTGACCATATTACCTCTTATTCAATCAACTGCAGAGGAGCTTTGTTCCCTACAGAATCTGCTTGCCTTTTAAAACCTCCATCACCTTTGCAGTCTTCTTAAACTCCACTGCTCTCTCGACACATCCTGTAATCCAGAGACCCTCCCTCCTTGCTCTTCCTCAAACAAGGCCTTTAAAGGCCAAGAAATACCTCTCAGTCTTCCTCAGCCTCAGTGCTTCCCTCTGTTTCTTCCCAATGTCTCTCTCTGCCTCTCTCTCATTTGTTCATGGTTGCTGGCATGTCACCTGCCCCTTATCCTGTCCTTGAATACAGGAAGGGACCATGTTTTTGCCTTTCTTTGCATCCCTAGAACTTAGTTCAGTGGTGGACACAGTAGGCACTTAATAAATGCTTGTTGACTTGACTTGGTTTGCCAGGACTGGTTCTCCCTGACATGATGTGTTAGGGTTTGTACAAGGGGTTCCTCAGTTTTTGGGAGGCAGGTAGCACAATGCCACCAACCCACATTTTACCAAGGAGAAGCCTGGTCAGAAGAAAGGGGGGGGACATCTCTCACAGTGGGATCTCCTTGTGTGAAATTCCAATGAAAAGGTTCTCAGTTGTTGCCCACACATCCTCAGTGAACTCCCCAAAGGCTTCCTGAAGCAGGACCTTGGAGGAAACCCAGGAAACCAGCCAGCAGACCTGGAGGTCCAGGGGCTGGGAAGTACACGGAGGCTCTACTCATGAAGTTAACATTTGCCTAGTCCTATGCGGGATCCCTTTAGGAGCTCACTATGTAACTGCCCTGGGAAGAGAAAAGGTCAAAGACATAATGAAGGAAGGATTTGAGATAAACTCCAAGGTAGTGGACCAGAGATGTGTGCAAGTACCTGGGTGACAGTCCCTCACCTCTACAACAATGGGACTTGACTTGAGGATCTCTAGTGTTTTCTTGCTCTGATTTTGGAACCTATACCCTGATTTGTCCACCTCCAGGGTGCTCTAGCTCAGAAAGGAAGAGCAGAGATCAGAGGACACAGAGATAAGAGTCAAATCCTATATTTAAATCCATCAAAGAAAACTGTGCAAGCCTAGATATTTTGTGGGGACAAGGCTTGAGGCTCTTACTGATTTACAGTAATTTTACAGCCAACAGGAGCCAAGAGCATAAGTCTAATGTCCAGAAGGAGGAAGGAGTCAGTACGCTGGCTGGGTACGCTAACCTGGTCAGACTCCAGAGAAGTACAGTGCTCAGATCGGGGAGCTCCACATCAGGAGGGTCACGGTGCGGCAGAGTATGCCCAAAGGAAGGCAGTAGAAAAGAACTCCAAAGCAAGTTATGCAAGGATTAGCTGAAGGAACTGGGAAGGTTTAGCTTGAAGAACAGATTTGGGGAATACACATTATCTCTCTTCAAGCATCTTGAAGTCTGTCCCCTGGAAGATGAATTAGATTTGTTCTGCTGGTCCATAGAAGCAAGAACTAGGAACAACTGGGCAGAAGATAAAGGAAAATCCCTTTATCTTCAGAATGAAGGATAAAGCTACTAACAATTAAAGCTGTCCAGAAAAGCTTCCTTTTGGTGGGCAGAGGGAGGAGGCAGAGCGCTCACTGGAGATATACAAGTGGAGGCCGAATGATCCCTCCATTGGAGAGGTCTCTGGCACGTGATCTTACCGAGCTAGGTCCAATCTGTCCAACTTCAGGAGTATCTGCACAATCATGGCCATGCTGTTTGGAGAGATGGACAAAAAAGGAGGTCAGCTCCCACCTCTATAACCACATTGGCCACACAGAGGCCAGGACACTCTAACTGTTTCCCACCTTTTCCAGCGGCAGTTCTCTAAGCCCTAGTAGCAATGCTGGTGAAAGGAAAGACACTGAGAATATCAGCCACCATGAAATGCTAGACCTCCTTAGCACCTTAGCCTCTTCTCAGGGAGCCAGAGCCAGGAGATCTCCACTCAGCACAACCATATCTCAGGACACAGGCTCTGGGAAAACTTCATTCCCAAAGGTCATAGGGATTGGGGACTGGGGGTAGGAGGGGGGGGGGGGGGAGGGGGGGAGGAGAGAAAGGAGAAGGGGAGGGCAAGGAGGGAGAGGGAAATCATCATAGCATCAAGGAGAATTTCAGAAAAATTAGCATCTGAATGGAGAAGACAAAGGAGCAAGGAAGCGTCGCCTAGCTACCCCAAGCTCAGTGGTAGGAAAACAAGAAGGGAGGGCACAGAAAAGAAAGGAAATTCAGAGATAGGAAGACAAAAGCCATATAGGGTGAAGTCATTAGGAAAGTTTGAAATTTGAAAAGTGGGAGCAGATAGATTATGAGCCGGCAAAAGACAGCGCAGCTGAGTAGGTGATGGTGGGTGAGAAACTTTACCCCTGGAATGGAAGTGCAAACTTGATGGGCATCCCAGGAATATTAACTAATTGCAAGCCAGGGGCCCAAGGGGTGCTGCCCCAGCTGAGTTAGGCGGGATGATTGTTATCAGGCTAGAGCCATGATGAATGTCTGCAGCTGTGCCATGTCCATGGAGCCTACAGTCCTGGCCTTGGATAGAAAGCTTCTCTCTACACCCACAGCTGACCCTTCCCTCTTAGCCCTCATGAGTCACTTGGTTCTTTTTCCTTTTTTTAAATAGCATTGATCACAATAATTGACATTTCTGTCCCTCTGTGGTCTATGAGGCATATGTTCGTTCCTCAGAGCCATGGCGGCTAGGTCAATATCTTAACTTAGAAAGGAGGGGAGGAGCTCAGTTACTTGCCCAGGGTCATACAGCAACCTTGGTCTTCTGACCCCTAGTCCTGAACCCCCCAGTGGACCCACCATCAAGGTCCTCCATAAGCATGTCATTTGTCAGAACCTCTGTGGACATGCACACTTGCTCATTAGGTGACCTCTGTGAGTCTCAGTTTCCTCATGTGTATAATGGGAATGATCCTCTTCACATTCCCTACCCTGGGTTTGTTAGGAAGCACTGGAGAGAGAGAAGCTTGAACTATCAGGACTGTTTCTAGGTTCTCCTGCTTCTATTCCACTCAAGTTTGTTGGCTTTACTGAAGTCAGGAAGTCTGTAATTTCCTCTCACTTCAGATGGGCTATGGACATGGGGTCCCCACACTGCACCCTGTGATCACTCAAATGATTACAAGTTTTGCAGAAAAGATGTTACTGAAGAAGGAGGGGAAGGGCTACGTCTCAAGGCAAAGCCTTTGCAGAAGCCATCGCCTCTAGACTGGGAGTGGCAGGAAAAGTATAAAGGGCAAACCTGTCCTGAAGCCTCTGTGGTAGGGGGAGGCCTGCTTTCAGGACATCTGTTCATACTGCCCATCCAGGAGCTAGGAGAGTAGTTCAGTGGTCAACCCTGGGAAGCCCTGCAGACACCATCTTATTAGGGGCTTCTCTTTCCCTTAGACAAGCAGACTTCTAGTAATAGGCCTTGAACCAACAATTGCCATTCTTGTTCAAAGCCCTTCGGTGAATGCCTTTCTAGGAGGCTTAATGCTTAGTTTGCTATTCAGAGTCATCCACAATCCAGACTGCCCCTTCAGGATGGATCTAATTTCACCCTGCTTCCCTCCAACGACTCTCTGGGCCAGCCAAAATGGACATCAGCCTCTCCTTTGTGCTGTCCCCATTCCATCACTGATGCCTGAAGTCCCCAAGCTTTCATCTCTAAAATATGATTTCTCAAGGACAAAGCCCATGCCATCTAAATTCAACACAACAAATAAGTCTGTTATTGTTGTTGCTGTTCAGTCCGGTCTGACTCTTGGTGACCCTGTTTGGGGTTTTCTTGGCAAAGATACTGAAGTACTTTGCTATTTCTTCTTCCAGCTCATTTTACTGATGAGGAAACTGAGACAAAGGGGGCCTTTGTCCAGGTAGCTTGTCCAGGATCACACAGCTAGTAGGTGTCTGAGGCCGGATTTAAACTCAGGAAGATGGGTCCTCCTGACTTTAGGCCTGGTGCTCTGTCCACTTCCCCACCAAGGTGCCCCTAACAAATATTTACTGAGTTTCTAAATATACTAAATGCTGAGCTGAGCAACTCTTCATGGAGCTCAGGATGAGATGCAAACATGAGGAATTACAACAAAAGATATCAAAGTCTGTCAGGGAAGCACCAAGTCAGGTCCTTAATAACAAACATATGTCATTATCAACTGGGGAGGATGGGACAGCTCAGGGTCATACAGCAACCTTGGTCTTCTGATCCCTAGTCCTGAGCCCCCTAGTGGACCCACCATCAAGCATGTCATTTGTCAGAACCTCTATGGACATGCACTTGCTCATTACGTGGCCTCTGTGGGTCTCAGTTTCCTCATGTGTATAATGGGAATGATACTCTTCACATTCCCTACCCTGGGTTTGTTAGGAAGCACTGGAGAGAGAGAAGCTTGAACTATCAGGACTGTTTCTAGGTCCTCCTGCTTCTATTCCACTCAAGTTTGTTGGCTTTACTGAAGCCAGAGGCTACGGGTAGTAGCCTCTGAGCAGGACCTCAAAGTATGAGCAGGCATTCAACAGAGAAGGGGCCAGCAGGGGCAAAAGCCAGGAGCTGGGATGTCAGGGCACAATCCCTCCCTGCCCTGGGCTGGATGGAGCATAGAGAGCACAGGGTACATAATTCAGAGTGAAAGAAATGGGCTAAGGTTGAAGTGGGCTACTGAGTCAGGCCTCTATGCCAGGCAAAAGCACTCCCAACATGATCTAGCCTGGCTGTGGGACCCTGGGCAAGCCTTAACCTCAGCACCCACACTCTAAGATGAGAAGGCACAGAGGAGGTGCCAACCTGAGCCAGGAGAGGGCATCTCCATCCCCTGGAAGTCCCAATGCCAGGGAAAGCACAGGTCCACGTCCTCTCCCCATCTTTTCAAGGTTCACAAAGACCTCTCTTTCACAGTCTGAGGGTGATGGGGCAGGTATCATTAGCAAGGTCAAAGCTCAAAGCAGAGCGACAAGGAGGAGAGGGGCTTCAGGAAGAGGGGTAAATGGCAAGGGTCTGAAAAGAGCTGGGGGCTGGGCAGGGAGACCAGAAGCAGCCATACATGCTTTTTCTCTGTAAGTTTCACTAAAGGGCAGGGGAGACATGAGATGGCTCAGAGTTTCATTAATACAGACAGACTAGGGAAAGATGGGGAGCGGTGGGCTCCAGGCAGGAGAATCTCCTCCTCTGGGAAGGGGATCTGCTGGCTGCTGAGCCAGGGGAAGAGCCTGGGAGAGCTCCTGCCTGATAAGCTCAAACTTCTCAGGGAGGAAGGCCTCCTCTTTGAAGGGGGGACCTAGGGACAGAGGAACAGGTTTAGAACAGCTGCAGTGGGGAAGGGGCGGGCTGGAACAGCTGAGCAGCAGACAGGGCCAGCTGCTTTAGGAACCCCCGATGTGCAGTGGGCAAAATCAGCCAGGGGTCAGCCCTTCCCAGCGCCAACACTGGGCAGCCTGGGAACAGAAGGAGAGAGCAACCCGATAGTTAGCAGGCGGAGGGTGGCTAAGTAATCACTGAAACAGCACCAAGGGGAGCCAAAGTGAGCGGGAGGGCCTAAGAGGGGAGAGGGTTGAGGGCTCAGGGCTACACTAAGCCCCCAAGGAGGAGGTAAGGGTTCAGGGGCAACTTGGGGTGGTGGTGGTGGAAGCATCTCTCCTGTGCATTTACCACATTCTAACTGGTATTTTTGGCTACATCACCTCCTGAAGAACAAGGCCATCAGGGAATCAGAGATTCAGCTCTACAAGAGACCTCAGGGCCTTGAATGTATCTAAAAATGGGGAGGATGAAGCCAGCAGTGAAGGCACAGCCTGAAGTCACTGCATAGGTACTATGCGGAAGAACCAGAATCAGAATCCAGACTTTCTGACTTCAAATCCAGCCCCCTTTCCATTATACCCCGTCATTTCATTTTTACACTGTCCATATAAGGCATTTACATAGTAGACACTTCCCTAAAACATGGGTCCAATGCTGTCACTCCCCTACTCAAACACTCCCATGGCTCCCCATTGCCCCCAGAACCAGTAAGAATTCCTGTTCGATGTTCAAAGCCCCGCATGGACTGTCATTCCCAGCCTTCCAGTCTTCTCACACGCCACTCCACCCACCCTGTGACCCAGCGACACAGACCTCCCGCTGTCCCCCCATGACATTCCGTGTCCTAACTAGCACTTTCTCCCTTGCCTGCGATGCTCTCCCTGTCCCCCCTGGCTCCCAGCTTCTTTCAAGATTCAGGTAAACGCCCCCTTCTAGCACTTCCTCATCCTGAGGCCCTTCCTGACCTGTCCTGTCCATGCCTCCGGAGGGTGAGGTGACTGTTTTTGCCTTTGAGTCCCTGGGACTTGGCACAGTGCCTGGCATGTAGTAGGTGCTCAGTAAACAAGCTGATCTGACTCGGTGTCTATTGAACCTGGAGGACAGCTCTGAGCTGCTGCATGTGCGGCTTGTTAAAGGACAAGCTGTCCTGGACTGGGCCTGAGAGAAGAGAGAGAAATGGTGCTGCAGACAGACAGCACCGCAGAGCCAAGGACAAAGCTGCTTTCAGCCGCATGAGGGAATAAAGGTGCTTTCAGAACTCTGGGCCATGTCCTTGAAGCCGAGTCCCTCACCATGGAGGGAGGAGCGTCTACCCAGAATACAAATGCTGAGTACGGCTTCCAAACACACAGGCTTTGGAAGGGCCTGCATATTCCCAAACAAGTCTCATTCATCTGTTTCTATGACAACAGTCCAAAGAAGCTCTCTGCATCCTAAAGAATGCATCTTTGCCCTGGCCTCCTCCTGGTGCTTGCTGAACAGTGCTGGGTGGGGAAAAGGATGAATACAATGGTACTCACCACTCCAAGCTCTCCCCTTGGTGCAATGTGCGCAGAGCAGCATCGGGGTTCTTGTCATGGAAGTAGATGGAAGCAGCCATTAACAAGAAGGTCGTGTTGGTCACATCGACATTCTTTGCCATCTTTCGGTCCAAGTCTGCCACAATCGCATCTCTGCAAGATATAGATGAGCTTGCACTCCCTTCCCCCCATTCCCTGGATCTCTTGGGCCCTATTAATCCTGGGGGAAAATATTCTCAGACTTATAAAGCTACAAAATGGCCAAGATGAAGGGATTTCAGAATGTTGGGAGGAGAGTGGGGCTATCCCAGATAAGATGCTGAGAGCATTTAAGAGTGCTTTCTTCAATCAATATGGTGCTTTGGGAAAGAATAATACCTGCTCCTCCTCTTCCTCCTCAGAGAAGCAGAAATCAAGGTCCCTGTACTCCCTTTCCCCTGCTCCCACCTGCTGGGACAGGCTCAACTGGGATACTGCTGATGCAGAAGCTGAGATAAGATGCTGGAATGAAGAAACTAATGACATCAGCCTATCAGAGTCCAAAACCAGTAGGAGATTCCCCTCTTTGAGTGCCATTTTCTCTATTTGAATATGAGATGTTGGACTAGATTGGTTCCCCGCCCTCCTCCCCAGCTCTGCCATCCTGGGTTCTAAGGGCCCTCGCAATCCTGACATTCTGTGTCTCTCCTAGCTCTGTCACGATATATACTATACTCTAGCAACTCTTCTAGCTCCAAGTTCCTCCACAAGCTCCCCCCCAATATGATTATGATCTCTAAAAATAATAATTTCTATTTCTAAAACTGATATCAAGCATCTTTTAGACTGGAAGCTGTAAGGGAGCGTACACTTTCCCAGTATATTCTCCTTTATGAAATTTAAACTCCAAGGTAAAAGATTTAAATTCCAAGTATTAGCAAAGATCCATTTATAGTCTCAAGAGGCCTAGAGAGGAAGAAGCCTTTAATTAAACAAAGAAGTCTGAGGGGTACAGAGTCCATGAAAGCATCCTTCCTGTAGGCTCCATGGTCTGCTTCTAGAGCAAACTTGGGGCCAAGAAACAGGCCAGATTAGATGATACTCTTAAAAAAAATTTTTTTTTAGAGACGTCTATTTTTTTTTAAAGCTTTTTATTTTCAAAACACATGCATGGATTTTCCAACATTGACCCGTGCATAGCCAATCCTCTAAAATTTGTGTCCAGGGGGCAACTGGATGATGCAGTGGATAGAGCACTGGCTCTGGAGTCAAGAGGACCTGAATTCAAATCCAACCACAGACACTTATTAGCTTTGTGACCCTGGGCAAGTCACCTAACCCCAATTTCCTTTCAAAATAAAACAAAACAAAAAACCTAAAATTTATATTCAATGTCACCGAATTCTGAAAATCTCACACTTCAATGACATCTAGAAGCCACAAATTACAGCCCAGAAACATCATAGAGACCTCGCCTTACTGGAGGCTGATAAATGCTGACCCTGGA
Organism: Antechinus flavipes; assembly: GCF_016432865.1. NCBI lineage: Eukaryota > Metazoa > Chordata > Mammalia > Dasyuromorphia > Dasyuridae > Antechinus > Antechinus flavipes. Next base: position 674,440,182 of record NC_067398.1, on the reverse strand, counting down.
AGCCCTGAGAGACCCTGCTCCCATTCCATGAGAAAAATCACTGATATCTCTCTGGTGCCTTGATTCTCACCAGAGGCCACTGAGCTAGGTGGGCAAATGTCATCACCATTTTACAGATGAAGAAAGTAAGGTACTGCCATTTTAAGCACCTGTCAATTGGTACTAGAACCTTCCCGCTCACCTCTGGCTTTCACTGGAAAGATACTCTGCAAACATTCGGACGGCCTGGAGCTCTGGAGAGGAGTTGGTTTTGATCTCATCCAGTACCACGCCATACTTTCTCTGTAGAGAACACAGAGAAATTCCATTATATCGTTCCCTTCATCCATAAAAAGGCAGTTGGTAAGGGTCACAGGAGCCAGCCAGGATTCCTATTTCCTTCTTCAGTCTCAGGGCTATGGATGGTTCACTCCAAGGAAGCAGCTTCACTACCAGCAGCCACAAGGAGGCCTCTGTCAATATCCTGAGGCACTGGTCTATAACAGAGAAGCCCTTGGATTTGGAGGGTCCTAGGGTCACAGTCCCAGGCTCAGATCCAGTAGTTATTAGCTCTGTGGCAACAAAGTGGGAGTGAATAGAGCACTGGACTAGAAGTCAGGAAGATCTGCATTCTAGCCTCAATTACTAGCTATGTTATCCTGGCAAGTTACTTTACCTCTGTGTCCCTCTGTTTCCTTATCTACAAAATGTACCTCCTACCAGAGTGGTTGTGATGATAAATTGAGATGATATTTGCAAAGCACTTAGCAAAGTGTTTGGCACATAGTAAGTGATAGGTAGTGGTGGTAGTGGTAATGGCAGGAGGAGGAGAGAGAGAAAAAATATAGAAGTTATAAATTAATTTTATCCCTATCTTGTTTTTATAAAATCTTATGTTCTCAAAATAATTTCTCTATTCTTGTCCTCCCTTATAACAAGTAATAAAAAGGAAAAAAGACAAAACAGTTCAGTAAAATTAAGCAACATACTAACCTAGCCCTACATTCTAAGTTGTCTCTCTTACCCTCCAGACCCTTAAGGAAGAATTTAAAAGGCTAGTAATACACTGCAAAGTAATGCTTTGGGGGGAAACTAGATCAGACTTATTATTCTTCTCTGTGAGTAATGTCCACTGTGGGAACTTCTCCACCAACATAGATTAACAATTTGTAACTTCAGAATCCCAGGAATTTCTCTGGGGTACAGAAAGGTTAAGGGCATTCCCCATGGTCACAGAGTAAATCTGTTGCTGAGGAAGGACCAGAACTCAAAGCTTCCTGACCTCAACATTGCCATGCTATCTGCTTGGTCTTGAAGCTGCCTCTTAAGGGTAATATGAAAACTTTAAAAGAAACCTGAAGACAGGTCTGAGGTGAAACAGAGTAAAAATACTCAGAACAAAGGGGCCAGCGCACACACCAATCACATTAATACAAAGGCAAACAATGCAAAGATTTCAGAATTCAGATCTGTGACTCCATTTTGATTCTAGAGAACTGATGATAAAACATATCACGTGGCCAATGCGTAGGTTTGTTTTAACTGTAATCTTTTGCTGTAAACATAATTCTACTGGTAGCAGGGAGGAAGTTATTAGAAAATAAAACTAATTTGAAAAGTAATAATAAAAACTTTTTTAAAACAAAGCACTGACCTTCTCTCTGAAGCTCTTTTAAGACAGAAGGCCTGCCCTGTCTGCAATCTTTAGAAAGCACACCAAAATGAGAGATTTACAGTTCTGGGCCTTCACTTTCTCTTCCTTCAAATGAAACACTTGGAAGAAAATGAGCTTCTCCTCTTTGAGCTTTGCCAGTTCCCATTCCTTCCAATTGTAAATTTCAATTTTTATGTTCCAAGGTCCCATCTGGCTCTTTCTATCATTATTATTATTATTATCATCATCATCAAGATTTGTCACAGAAACAAAGCAAATGTAACAAAGGGACAACCTAACCCTATTATATAGGCATGGGAACTCTGATTGAAGGACGTTTGAGTTATAAAGTTGAAAACATTATTACCTGTGCAAGATAAGCTCTGTACAAGAAGACATCTCTTTCAATTTCTTTTTCTGGACTAGAAAGCTAGAGAGAACAAAAAATGTTAGGATGAACACGTATGGAAACAAATCAATCAATAGCACCTACTATACCAGACACAGTGATAAGTGCTGTTCTAGGAAAACCTACACAAAAGAAAAACAATCTCTCCCCTCAAAGAACTTATTATCCTATTGGGGGACTGAAGGATATCCAATGCCTAAGTTTTGTAGCTCATTCTTGACAAAAGTGTAAGCCCATAGCTTCCTGAGCAGAACAGAGAAGGCTACATTCAGGCCCTATTAGCATCAACAATGTCTAAATAGTATAAACAGCTAAGCAGTTATAACAGAGTCTTAATTTTCAGTGTAGATGAGGCCCACACTGGGGTAAGCCAACTTGGAATTTTGGAGAAATTTAATTCAAAAACAAGTGCCTCCGGTCTGCAATGCCTTCTTCTAGGTAGTGGGGATACAGAAATTATAGGCTTTGTATACAAAAAGCTATCCATCTAATTGGGGAGCAAAGACTTACTCATAAATAATTATAATATAGTTGGGCTCCAATTACAAAGGAAAGACACAAATAGGGGGCTCTGAGAAATCTGGAGTGGGACAGATCACATCTAGCTGAGAATAGGAGGAGGGTTCTAGGGGATGGAACCTATTTGAGATGGATAGAATGTATTGTGGATCAAGGAAACTAGGGAGACACATTAGAATGATAAGTTAAATCCATATGACCTAGAATACCAGGACAAGGAATCTAGATTTTATTGAGCTGGCAGTGAGGAACTATGAACTTTTTAATTAGTGGGATGGTAAGAACTGTGTATTAGGAAGAGTATCTGGCAAGAAGACAAGCACAGACGGAAGAAAAGAGAGACCAGAGATAGGAAGACCATTTAGAAAGTAGACGGGAAAGTAAAAAAAAGTCTGAATGAGGGGGATGGCAATGAATGGAGAATGAGTCTGTCTGGATCCCACAAGGGTAGAATCAACAGGATTTGACATCTAATTGGATTTTAAGATACAGAAGCTGGGGGGATTCTTTAGGGCGATTGAAAATCTTGAATGCAATGTCTCATGACCAGATTGCCTTGCTCCTGGAACAGAACAAAGTGTTAAGGTTATGGCAAGCACTTCTGCCATACAGGGTGAATCAGGGTTTGGAGCTTAATGAAATGCTGGTTCAATTCATGAAATAAGTTCTGCTACTGACTTTCTTAAGAGTCTTCCTGTGTAAAATGAAAGGTCAGGATCAAGGCTTTCTAATGGGGCAAGGAAACCAACCATCAGTCATTAACAGTATCTATGCAAAGATGTCATCCAAGCCCCAAACAACTGACTGAGCAATGCATTTCTGAGATATGACCTTCTGTTTTTTAAAGCTGAAGAAAGGTAAATACCAAAGGCAAAAGAGACCAAATTCTGAAGAGGGAAATAGGGGGGGTAAGGGGCACAGCTTTTAGGATTAAATACTAACATGTCAGCTTGATATTTTGAGCATTTCCCCAGCTGGCCCTAAACTTCCTTTCAGCCTAATTGAACAGACTCCCCTTCAAGTTTCTAATACTATGTTCCAGCCAGACCTCAGTATTGGTCTAGTACTAGGGATCCAACATCCCACCTCTTGCCTTCTGGCCTCTGCCTCTTAGCTTCTTTAAATGTTCAACTCATGGGATAGCTAGATAGCACAGTGGATAGAGTACCAACCTTGAAGTCAGGAGGATCTGAGTTCAAATCTGACCTCTGACACTTAACACATCCTAGCTGTGTGACCCTGGGCAAGTCACTTAACCCCAACTGCCTCAGCAAAAAAAAAAAAAAAAAAGTTCAACTCATGTCCCAGCTCCTTGACTCACCTCTTAATTTGTACAGTCTGATATGCAGGTACCCTTTTAGGAAGCAGATTTCAAAAACTTCAGAAGAGATGGATAGGATCTCAGAAGAAAGTTGCTTTTGAATAATATTCTCAGGTAATTAATTACCCAAGTCAAACAAATCCATTGAAGAGGAAAAATAGCTTTTGTCTGAAGAGACCAATGTGGATTCACAGGGAAGTCATCAATCAACTTATAGTGTAAAAATAAATGAAGAAAAAAATGGAAGCAAAGCCAAATAATGAGAATATAGATGAAGATAAGTTTAAGTAGATTTTAGTACAGCTTTTGACAAAATTTCTCCTTCCACTTTTGTGGAAAAGCTACATATTAGAAAATAACACAATTAAATGGATTTAGAAATGATTGGTTTCACTGATGGGTGGGCATTGATTCTGCATCAGCATGGCAGGAAGACCTGTGAGGATCTGTGCTTGGTCCCAAGCTGTTTGACATCTTTATCAATGGTGTGAATAAAGCAATAGGTGGCAGGCTTATCCAGTGTGCAAATGACATTCAGCTTAGAGGAAGATGGCATTCTGGATGACAAACAGAATTTAAAAAGATTTTAATAGGCTATAGCACAAGACCGAATATACTAAGAGAAGGTTCACAGAAACGAATGGAAAGACTGCACGTGGGTACAAAAGTTCAGCTTCATGAGCACAAGATGGAGAGGGATGGAGAAATAGTAGCTGGTCTGGAAAAGACCTGGGGAAGTAAGTAGATTGCAAGCTCCATAGAAGTCAGCAACGTGCTGGGGCAGTACAATACAAGCTGCCTTAAGAGAGGGATGACTTTCAGGAATAGGGAGAAGGTGTTTCCACCTTAACCTGATCTCATCAGACTTCATCTGGAATACTGCATCCAGTTACAAAGCAACTAGAAAGGTGTCATGTCCATGTCAAGGATCTAAGGATGTCATATGGACATCTTAACTAAGTTTCCACAGAGAAGCCTTCAGAGAGAAGGATGCTGTGAGACTGCAGAAGAGAAGATTCAGATCTTCATATGTGTGAAAGGCCGTCATGTGAAGGCAGGACTAGCATTGTTCTACTTGGCTTCAGAAGGCAGAACCAAGAGCAAAGCAAGGGGAGAGGGAGAGGATTCTGAAGAGGCAAAATTTGTGACTGAGGTCAGAAAAATATCGCAATGATGAGAGCTCTGTGAAAGCAGAAGGAATTAACCACCTCTCGGTCATGTTATTGAGGAGATTCTTTTCATTTACAGTTTGGACCATCTGGCCAATGAATCCCCTTCTCACTCTCAAATTCTATGACTTCTACAGGATTCCCTATAGAAAAGGTAATCTTTCTCAAAGTATATAAATTCACTTTTTGTTTTTCTTTCTTGTGTTTTTTTTTCCATTTTGTTATGATTTCTTTTACAATATGACAAATAAAAAAAAATTATACAAGTATAACCAATATTGGATTGTTTGCTGTCTTGCAGAGGGGGGAGAGAAGGAGAAAAACATTTGGAACTCAAAATCTTACAAATATGAATGTTGAAAATCACTTTTACATGTAACTGGAAAAATAAAATGCTATTAAGTAAAAATAAAGAAAAGGTGATCCTACTTTGCTACTGAATATGGGTCTCCTTAAATTATCATGCAATTATTTCTCTGCTTCTAAGTCTCCTTTATGTAGATTGTAAGGATTTCTGTTGTTTTTGTACTCCCAGCACACTTAGCTACCACAAGAGTTTAACAAATGATTGCTGTATGGAACTGGATCCCCCCAGCAAAGGTGGTAGGCTAGTATGCGGAATCTTATATCCAAGATTGCCATATATCTTTGGTCTTAGTTTTATCAAACTCCAGTAATTACCAAGCCAGCATAATGGAAAGAATAACAAGAAGATGTGGATCTGAACAGAGGTGGCTCTGTCATTTATCAGCTGTATGACCATGGATGAGGCCTCGACTTTCTCCATCAATTAAGAAATTATATGCAAAGCACTGACATAGGAACAAAAAGTTAAAAATGAAACAGTGGTTGGACTCCAGGAACTTACTCCCAATTACGAGGTAGCTTTTGCTACCTACTTAACAGGGTTCTTGTGAGAATCGGATCAAAATATGTGGAAGCATGCCGGCCTTTCTTTAATCAGATGTAATTCGTAACTTTTGCTAGACTTTGGGTTCCTCTGAAACAATTTCTGCCTCCTGCCTTTGGATAATTTGTTAAATGACAAATCTGTAGAAAATCCTAAATTGAACGCAGGACTGGAGACCTGATACATACATGAATTTACCTTGTGATGATATCTTCCTGGATTTTTTGGAGCGCACCCAGCTCAGATTTTCTCAAACACTAGTCAAGGTAAGTTTTTTTTTTTTTTTTTTAAATCACTTAATGGATTTTTAAAATGATGAATTATGTCCTCTCACCCTAGGCTTCTCTCAACTGAGATTAAAGAGCTGTCCAAGGTAGACAATTTAGCTATTTAGAAATCCTATATAATCTGGGTAGGGAAATATATAGTTGCTTTTCCACTTCTCCTATATCTTTTTCTCACCTTCCCTCTCAGCAGGAGAAACTGTTGAGGGGAGATAGGATTTTAAGGTCTCTTTCAGCAAGGCAGCTCTTACCTAAGTTCTTGTCCCTACTAGAAAATTCCTATTCTGCTTTCTGAACATACTGCCATTCCAGCTACTGATTGGGTTAGCTCACTCAGGTCCTCCAACGGTCCCAGATGGCATTAAGTAAGCTTGACTATCTAGAGTTAACCAGGTTCTCTAGAGAAGGATGCAGAAAGATCATTCACTCCCAAAGGTGAAATGGACTGCCTTAGCAGGTAGGGAGGTCCCAATCTCTGGAGACCTCTCCTATGCAGGCCAGAGGTTCACTTGTAAAATAGGATTTGAGGGAGGGGATTCCGGCCCATTCAGATTCAAGGGTGGCCTGGACAATTTCTAGAGGTCTCTTGCAGGCCAGAGACCCCGTCTTCCCAATCTAGGGCTTTTCTTGGCCCGTGTCAAGATTTGAAAGTTTAAACGTGTTGCCCCCAAGACAAGACGCAGGGGAAAGAAGACTAGATTTGGAGTCGGGGGGTCCTAGCTTTGTATCCCCGTTTGTTATTTACTACCTGCTGACCTCGAGCAAAGAGATTTCTTCTAGCTGTAAAATGGGGGCGGGGCTGGGTGCCGGTCGGTCCAATCCTTGCTGCTCCCCCCAGGGTTCAGCAAAAGAAACATTCGGTAAATGGGGCGCGAGGATTTGGACGAGATCCCTTCTAAAGCTCCGAAGTCCCTGCCCCGTCTCAGTACTGGCTGCGACCCACGAATGTGCTCTGCACTGAGGAAGGAGGCGCGGACAAACCCGCGGGCCTCGGGCCCCGGGCCCCGCACCCCCAGCCCTGCCCGCCATCTCAGCCCTCTGCGGCCGTACCTTGACGCGCTGCGCCTCGTTGATGCACTGTTGGTAGCTGCCGATGTAGAAGGCGTTCTTCACGTCAAACAGCTCGTCCACCTCCCCGGGGCCGCCGGGGGCCGGGCCAGGACCGGGAGCCGGAGGTGCCATCTTGTTACCGACACGTCTACAGAGACGAGGAGGAAATGACGGAAGTCGGCGCCCGTGAGGCCCTCTGGGAATCGTAGTTCTTGCTTTGGAGAGAATTGAAAGGAGGGGTTAGAGGAGAAGGAAGGCTGTAGGGAGGCGGGTCCAGGAAATGACGTAAAAGAGCGCTCCGGAAGTGCTTCGGGACCGGTGCGCGAGGAGTTTCTCGAGCTTCGCTATAGTTCTCCTCAGCTGCCGACAGCGGTGGTGACGGTGACAGCGGCGGCGGCGGCGGCGGCGACGGCGGCGGCGGCGGAGAAAGAGGAGAAAAAGAAGGGAGAGGAGCCATGGTCAGTTTCGCGGAGCTGGGGCTGGCGTCGTGGCTGGTGGCGCAGTGTAAACAGCTGGGCCTGAAGCATCCCACGCCGGTGCAGCAGAACTGCGTCCCCGCCATTCTGGAGGGTGAGCGGCTTGTTCCCCCCGTCCTCCCTTTGGGGATCGATGAGAAGGCCCGAGTTGCGCTCCCATCTCCACTCCGAACATATGGAAGGCTTTCCTTCCCTGCCTCAGTTTTCTCACCTGTAAAATATCCCTAATGAGAGCACTTACTGTCGGGGCTGTAGGAAGGCTAAAATGAGATTATATCCATCTAGTGCTTTTCAAACCTTAAAAGGGCCATAGACTTGTTCCCTTCCTCCCTCAGCTACCATTCTGCAGCCTCCATGGGCGCTCCGTCTGCACCTCCCTCTGCCTCCCTTGCATCCCCTAATTTCTTCCACCTCTAGCTTGCCTCAGCCTTCCTCCTCCAGCGTGGTCTCCACCCTGCTCACTGCAATAGCCGACCCTTAGGTAGGACTTTCCCTGGGCCATCTGCCCATCCCTATAATAACATCTCTTGCGCCCAATCCGTGGGATAGTAATATCTGTTATTATACCGTCCTTTCCCCAGCTGGTTTCCCTTAAATATAATTATAATACATTTCTTTCCCTAGGTGACTTCTCTGTTCCCCATAATAATATAATATATAATATCAGACACTTACATAGCAGTTTTCCTGGGTGTTCTCCCTGATCCCTGTAATAATAATATCTGACCCTTAATATAGCACTTTTCCTAGGTGATTTCCCTGATCCTATGATAATATCTGATATCATATCGCTCTTTCTCTAGATGATTTCCCTGTTGCCCATAATAATATCAGACCCTTATATAGCGCTTTCCCTGGGTGATCTCCCTGATCCCTATAATAATATCTGGCACTTATATAGCACTTTCCCTGGGTGATCTCCCTAATCCTTATAATAATAATATGACACATAACATTTTCCTTGCATGATTTCCCTGATCTCTATAATAATTTTATACTTAAATAGCATTTTCCCCAGGTGATCTCGTTTAAGCCCTCAGTTCTTCAGCTTCTCCCTCTCATCACCTCAGTTCCCTTCCTCATTTCCTTCCATCTCCTCTGCACCCCAAATGCCTTACCTTTTATCTTTCTAGGTATTCTGTGGACTCTTCCTTGTGCTTGGCCCTTTCTCTCCCTTTATCCCTCTAAGAAGTGTCTTTCCCACCTTCAGATTCCCTCTCCTCCTTCATGGGCTTTAAATTTCTCCAGGCTCCTTCTGTCCGAGGTGGCAGCTAGCTGGTCCAGTGAAAAGAGACCTGGAGTGAGAATCAAGAGACCACCTAGATTTCACTTGATGGGATGCTTGGCGGTGCTGCAGAATTCCTGGGGTACCTGGAAAAGTTATTTCCCCTATGGAAGGTGGGGTGAATAATACATGCACTAATTCACAGGGGTGATATTAGAAATTGTATTTAAAATCACTTGGTAAAGTGCTATATAAACACAAGGTTATTGTTGTTGTTGTCTTAGGTCGAGACTGCATGGGATGTGCAAAGACTGGCAGTGGCAAGACCGCTGCATTTGTTCTGCCTATTCTGCAGAAATTGTCTGAAGACCCTTATGGCATTTTCTGTCTTGTACTAACACCCACCAGGTAAGGCTCACCTTTCTACTGTGAGTACCTTAACAAAGGACATTATGTATAGTATAGGAAAAATGGGATCCACTTTTGACAACAATTATTGTTCAGTCATTTCATTAATGTCTGACTCTCTGTGACTCCATGGTGCCTCTAGATAGCACAGTGCTATCATTATGAATGCTATTCCAGGAGTCAGTAAGATTCCTCTTCCTGAGTTCAAATCCAGCCTCAGACATCTACTAGCTGTGTGACTGAGCAAGTCACTTCACCCTTTATGCCTCAGTTTTCTCAATTGTAAAATAAGTTAGAAAAGGAAATGGCAAATTACTCATATATACCTTTGCCAAGAAAACCTTAATGGGGTCACAGAGAGTTAGACATGACTGAAAAAAGACTGAACAAAAAATGTACTATGTACCAACCACTGTGCTTAGGATAAAAAATAGTGGATAAAATAATCTCTGCTTCAGAAAGAGCTAGGGAGACACAGAGTATAAAGAAACTAGATAAAAAGTCATCATTTACAAAGTAGTTTGGCAGGGAGAGTACAGCCGTTGTGGAGATTAGAAAAGACTTTATATAGAAGGGGGTACTTGTACTGTGTTTTGAAGGAGGAGAGAACTTTTATGAAGTGGAGATTCAGGGAATTGCATTTCAGGCAGCTAAAGCAGGTTTCCTATGTAAGCAACAGAGAGAAGACTAGTTGTACTGTAGAATTTGGTAAAGGCAGTCATGGCTGATAAACTTGGAAAGACTGGTTGGGACAAGATTGTAAAGGGCTTTAAGTTATTTAAAAAGAGACATTCACTATATTCTAAAAGCAATACAAAGCTACTGTAGTTGATTAAGAAGCAAAATTTCTTTCAGCTTTCAGCTGTGCTTTTAAGGAGAGCCTCTTTAGCACCAGTATGTAGTGTGTATTAAAATGAGGAGAGGCGTGAGGCAGGGAGACCCATTAGGAGGCTTTGGCCATAATCTAGGCCTGAGGTGAGGAGGACCTGACCCGAGGCGGTAGCTGTGTGAGGAGAGAGAAGAGGAACATTGTGGAGGGAGAAACAGCAAGATTTGGGATCTGAGGGGTCAGGAAGAATGAGTAGTCAGGGAAAATCCTGAGCTTGTGAACCTAGGAGACAGGAAGGTACCTCTGACAGAAAAATATTGGGTTTGAGGTGGAAGCCTGGGGGGTCTGGGCATGACACAGACCCAAGGCATGGAGAGAAGAGAGCAGCTGAAGCCGTGGAAGGGAGGGAAGAAGTGAGCATTTATTAAGTGCCTAATGTGTGCCATTTTACAGTTGAGAAAACCAAATTAAGCAGAGGTAAGTGACTTTTCCAGGGACACACTGCTCTTACACAGCTGAGGCTGATTGGAACTCGGACTTAGGCCCAGCTTCATCTACATGAGGCCTGCATGAGAATCTCCGGATTCCTAAAGCTGATCAGGCCTCTCCTCCTCCTCCAATGACCCGAAAGTGAACCTTGTTTTTATCTTGTATCCTTTGATTGAGATTTCCCCATTCCTCATTCTCATAGACTGAACCTATTGGGCCTAAACCAGATTCAAGCCCCACCTTTTGTGCTCAATCATATTCATGGTTTGGGCTAGTCACTTAAACTCTGTGTGTTTCCTGATCTGTAAATTGAGGGAGTTAGCCCAGATAGCCTCTGAGATCCCTTTCAACTTAAAATCTATTTTCCTGTGACAGAATCTTATGGTATACTTTCAATTAGGAGTGGGAATATGGATGAGAAGTCCCCAAAGCAGACAGAGGAGTGATTAGAAAGATCTAAGGAAAACCATGAAAGAATACCCAGGAGAAGAGGGTCATATTAGTTGTAGCAAATGGTTTAAGGATAAGGATTGTAAAAGGTTCCTTAGGTCTGGCAAAAAAGAGATGGTAACTGTGGAGAGGAATTTTAATTTGTATGATGACATTTAATTTATATTTGTGTATTGATATCTATCAACAGATAGACCTTTAGTAAGCATTTTCTATACGTTCTAAGTATAGAGGTTAGAATTAAACATTCCCTGCTCTCAAGAGAGCTAACAGTTCAAGAATGGAGAGTGGGGAAACCACGTGCCTATCAATCAATAGATACAAAATAAAAACAAAGTTCACTTTTTAGGTCGTTGGAGGAGGAGGAGAGGCATGATCAGCTTTGGGAATTAGGAAACGTTTCATGTAGGCCTTTTGTAGCCTCTTGAGCTCATTAGTTGTTTGTTTTTTAATAGTGTTTTATTTTTATAAATACATATTGATCTGAATTTTGAAGAAAATTCAAAGTAGGGAGGTGTGTATTCCAGGCATGGGAGATTATCTGTGCATAGGCCTGGATGGGGAGGAGTTCTGTGTTCCAGGAATAGTGAGAAAGCCAGTTTGACTAAACTGCAGTGTCTGAAGGGCAGTAACCTATCGTCAGACTTGGAAAGCAGCTGGAGGCAAGGGATGAAGGGCCTTTACTGCTAAAATGGATATTCCTCCATTGTTTTGATCCCATTATTTTGATCCCAGGGATCCTAAGTAGCCACTAAGATGAATGAATGACAAGAATGACCTCGCTGACATGTGAGTTAGGAAAAGATAAGTTAGAGAGTCTGGAGACTGGCAGGAAGGAGGGAAAGGGGAGCCTGTACTAGGACATCAGTATGGGAGACATTGTGGAGCTCAGTGGGATAGACTTGGCCATTGATTAGTTATGGAGTAAATGGATCATGAGGAGTTAAGGATAACTTGGAGATTATAAATCCGGTTGACTGAAAGGACTATGGTGCTCTTGACAAAAATAGAAAAGTTCAGAAAGGAGGAAAGATTCTTTTTGGAGATGTTAAGTTTGAGGTCTGTATGTGATATTTCTTTTCAAAATATCCCATAGGCAATCACAGGCTTTTACTAAGCATTTATTTTACACCAGTCATAGTTTTAAATGTTAGAGAGATAAAGTAAAAAAGCAAAAATGGTTCCTGTCCACAAGGAGTTTTTATTTTGCTTGATAATTTACTCTCTGATCGGAGAACAAAGTGTTGGAATTAAATCCCAGTCAGAGAAGCTTGAATTTTAGTGGGCAGTAGAAATCCACTGAATATGTGTGAGCAGAGTAGGGACATAAACAGATTTATGAATAAGAAATAGCAGGGCATACCAAAAGTTTCAGTGTGCCTTAAAACCACATTTTACAAGTGGCTGAAAGGGAGGACATAAGGAGGCTTTTGTAGTCTACATCTATGGTAATGAGGACCTCTTCTGAGGGATTCATAATGAGAATGACAGAGACAACAGTTATGAATGGTGATATACAGGTGGAATTGATTGGACTTGGTAACTCCTTGGGTATAACAGGTGAGAAAGAGAGAAACTATGACTTAAAACATGGGGGGGGGGCGACTAGATACTTTCCCATGGTAGCACCCCACATATATAACAAGGTCATCACAGGTTCATGGAGTTGTCAAAGCCCTCTGACATCATCTAGTCCAACCCATTCCTCAATAGGAATCCCCACTGTAGCATCTTGGTGTCAGATTGCCATTTGACGCCATTTGGCACCTTTCAGGGCAGCCCATTCCACATTTAGACAACTTACCTTGCTAGCAACATTTTCCTGACATCCAGTCTAATATATCTCTTTGCAGCCTCTACTCATTGTATCTCAGATTATACAGAGTAAATCCGGTTCTTTTTCTACATCAGTTAGTCAATAAACAATTGTTAAGTCTCTACTATATGCCAGGTACTGTGCTAAGCAATGGGGATACAAAGAAAGGTGACAGATACATCTGACAACCCTTCAAACAAATATTGTTCTCATCTTCTTTAATCTTCCTTTCTCCATCCTTTAACTGGTACTTGTGTGGTTTAGTGTCCAGTCTGCTAGCCATCTTGATGTTCCTAGTTTGAATCACTGACTGATTTGTCCATATCCTTCATGTGGTGAGTAAAAAAAGACAGGATCTAAAATGGAATCTTAGATGATCAGAGATGAAAAATTCTTCCTCGGATAGCTTCCATTCTACAGGAGTAGGAGATGGAGATAATATATCCATATAATAATATAATATAATATAATAAAAATGACAATGGAGAGAAAGAGATGGAAGAAAAACTATCATGAAGAAAGAATTCAAAGGGCTTACTCAATAGAGTGTGTGAGAAATATAGGGAAGAGTCACTTGGGTCTCTGGTCTGGGTCACAGAATTGGTAATGGTGTCAACCAGAAATAGATGGCTTTGGTGAGGTTGCAGGGACAGAAATGGAGAGGTGGTTTCTATTTTGTACCTGTTGAACTTAAGATAGAAGAGGAACATCCAGAAGTACAGTCATCTTCAGGGGGAGATCAAGGGGCTACACAGACAGGCTTGGAAGTCATCTCTATAGAGCTAGGATAACTGAACCCATAGGAACATCAGAGATCAGCAGAAGGACAGAGAAAGAAGAGAAGACAGGGGTAGAGACTTACTGGTGAGAGGAGGAAGAAAACAAAGCTAAGAGAGTATAGAATGGCCATGAGAGAACAGTGTCATGAGTGCCAAGAAAAAGATATTCAGGAGAGAATCGGCTAAAGAAAGGATGATAAGGGTCTGAGAAAAGATCATTGGCCATGTCAAAGGGAGATAGGGTAGCTAGATGGCCCAGGAGAGAGACAAATAGAGATGTGCTGGGTCTAGGCAGTTCAAATCCAGCCTCAAGGGGCCTCTAGATGGCGCAGTGAATGGAGCACCAGCTCAGGAGTCAAGAGGACCTGAATTCAAATTTGGCCTCAGATATTTAATGTGATCTAGCTGTGTGACTCCAGGCAAATCATTTAACCCCAATTGCATCACCAAAAATTAAATCTAGTCTCAGACACTAACTAGCTTTGTGACCTTGGTTACATTACTTTACCCTGTGTGCCTCAGTTTCCTCATCTGTAAAATAACTGGAAAAGAAAACAGCAAATTCTGCCAAGAAAACCGCAAATGGTGTCACCAAGAATACAACTATGCAACCACAACAAATAAGGGAAAATCTAGTGGGCTTAGTTTTGATCATATTACCAAAGGAGGGAGTTAAAAAAAGAAGAGGCCCAAAGACTGATCATATTAAGGGATCAGAAAGATTAGGAGGGAGAGGAATACATTTATCTCTGAAATCAAGAAAACAAAGAGAATCCATAAAATAAATCTACATAAATCATTAGCATTCCATATGTTACCAGTAAAGCCCAGCAGGAAAGATACAAAAAGAAATTCCATCTAAAATAACTGTAGATAATATAAAATATTTGGGAATCTACCTGCTAAGACAAAGCCAGGAACTATATGAACATAGTTACAAAACACTTTCCACACAAAGTTAGCTCTAAATAATTGGAAGACTATCAAGTACTCATGGGTAGGCTGAACTAATAAAAATGACAATTCTACCTAAATTAATCTACTTATTCAGTGCTATACCAGTTAAACTGCCAAGAAATTATTTCATAGAGCTAGAAAAAAATAACAAAATTCATCTGGAAGGGCAAAAGATCAAGAATTAATGAAAAAAAATACAAATGAAGGTGACCCAGCTGTATCAGATTTAAAACTGTATTATAAAACAGTAGTCATCAAGACTTTGGTATTGGCTAAGAAATAGAGTTAGTTCATGTAAAGGACTGCTTGCCATCTGGGGGAGGGGGTGGAGGGAAGGAGGGGAAAAATCGGAACAGAAGTGAATGCAAGGGATAATGCTGTAAAAAATTACCTGGCATGTGTTCTATCAATAAAAAGTTATTAAAAAAAAAAAAAAGAAATAGAGTTAGTTGATCAGTGGAATAAGTTAGGCTCACAAGACATAGTAGTCAGTGACTATAGCAATCTCACATTTGATAAACCCAAGGACTCCAGCTTCTGGGGTAAGAACTCGCCGTTTGACAAAAATTCTTGGGAAAATTGGAAAACATATTGGCTGGCATTGACCAGCACCCTACACCCTATATGAAGAAAAGATCGAAATGGGTTCATGATTTAGACATAAAGGGTGATACTATAAGCAAATCAGGAGAACAAGGAACAGTCTACTTCTCAGATCTGTGGAGAAGGAAAGAATTTATGGCTAAAAAAAGTACAGGAGAACATTATGAGATACAAAATGAATGTGATTATATTAAATTGAATATTTTTGGACAAACAACCAATATAAGCCAAGATTGGAAAGGAAGCAGAAAACTGGGGGAAAAATTTTACATCCAAGGGTTCTGATAAAGCCTCATTTCTAAAATATATAGAAAGTTGACTTAAATTTATAAGAATACAAGCTATTTTCCAACTGATAAATGATCAAAGGATATGAATAGACAATTTTCAGATGAAGAAAATAATCATGAAAAAAATGCTCTAAATCACTATTGATTAGAGAAATGCAGATTAAAACAACTGAGGTGCCACTATACATCTCTCAGATTGGCTAAGATGACAGGAAAAGATAATGGTAAATGTGGGAAAGGATGTGGAAAAACTGGGACACTAATACATTGTCGGTGGAATTGTAAGCAGATTCAGCCATTCTGGAGAGCAATTTGGAACTAAGCCCAAAAGGCTATCAAACGGTGCATACCCTCTAGCAGTGTCTCTACTGGGCTTGTATCCCAAAAAGATCTTAAAGGACAGAAAGGGACTCACATGCACAAATGTTGTAACAGCTCTTTTTTGGGGCTGTTTGTTGTTTGGGAACTAGGAACTTAGTGGATGCCCATTACTTGAAGAATGACTGAATAAGTTATGGTATCTGAATGTTAAGGAATATAATTGTTCTTTAAGAAATGATAAGCAGAAGGATTTCTGAAAGGTCTGGAGAGACATGAACTGATGCTGAGTAAAGTGAGCAGAACCAAGAGAACATTGTACACGGCAACAAGAAGATTATGTGATGATCAATTCTGATGGACGTGGATCTTTTCAACCATGAGGTGATTCAGGCCAATTCCAACAGACTTGTGATGGAGAGAGAGCCATCTGCATCCAGTGAGAGGACTGTGGGGACTGAATATAGACCACAACATAGTATTTTCACTGTTTTTATTGTTGTTTGTTGTTTTTTTTTTTTTCATTTTTTCCCCTTTTCATCTGATTTTTCTTTGATAAATGTGGAAATATGTTTAGAAAAATTGCACATGTTTAAACTGTATTGGATTACTTTAAGGGAGAAGGATTGGGGGAAGAGGGAGAGAAAAACGTGGTACACAAGGTTTGCAAGGGTTAATGTTGAAAACTATCTTTGCATGTATTTTGAAAGTAAAAAGCTATTATTAAAAATTAAAAAACAAACAAACAAAAATAAAGAATACCCAGCAGAAGGGAGAGGTGAGCAGTGTTATAGGCTGCAAATGAATCCTGTGGAACTAGGACTGAAAAGAGGGCCCTGTGGTTGGCGATGAGGATCCTACTTGGGAATTGTTGAGAAAGCTATTACAGGAGAGGGTGAGGGAAAGGACTTGGCAGGCTTTTGCCTTTGACAGGCAAGTGGGTCTCTACCTCACAAGCAAGGTAGAGAAAAAGTGAAAAGATAGAGAAAATTCTTATCTGAAAGTCCGGTGGCTAAGGTGGAGAGAGAGATGAAATTTTAAAAAGCAGAGGAAGACTGGAGATCATAGAAGTATTAAAGTGTTATTAGGCAGATGAAAAGGAGCCAGAGAAAGAAAAGGCAAAAACAGTTTTCTCATTGTAAAATGGGAATAATGATACTTACATGATCTTACCTAAAATGATTCTTTTGGAATCAAATAGTCATGAGGCATTATATAAAATGTAAGCTCTCAATGCTAATTTTTTCTTAAATTTGATTTTGTTTTCAGTTCTCTCTCCTCTCCCTCCACTGAGAACAGAAGAACAACAAAACTCATTACAAATATATAGAATCAAGCAAAACAAATTCTCACATTGGCTGTGTCTTTAAAAAAATATTCTTCAATCTGAACTCTAGGTTCTCTGTCTAAAGTGGGCAGCATGTTTTATTAGAAGCACTTTGGAACAGTAGTTTATCATTGTGTTTTTTGTCTTTCTAATATTGTTATTATATAATTCTCAGTTGATCTTTGCTGAGGTTAGGGGCACAGGATCCCCTTAAAGGTGAAAAGTTATACCTCAAACTTTTATTTTCAATAATTCTGATTATATTTAACATGCAAAACAAGTGAAACAACACACTGCACCCATAGAACAGTTGTAGTCTTTATTTGAGAGAGATGAGTATTTTGCACACTTTGCAGAGTCTTCACAGCCACTTCTCCATCAAAGAACAAGGAGAAATGTGGGAGAGTCATGTGACTTGAGTCTAAATGGTAGACAAACCTAGAGGAAGCATTCCCAAAGAGAATGCATGGGTTGTAGTTCTTTAGCACACTGAAACTTTTAACAAAATTTTCCTTTGTATATTTATGGTGGTAAATGATAAAATAGATGAATATTAATAAAATGGATTAGTAACAATTTATGCGTTCATGACTTTAAAGTTTTTTAAAGTTTTCTTTATATGTGCATGTTAGCCTATGATTTTCTACAGTATGTGACAAATCTCCAAAAATTCCCACTTGATTATCAGTGGCCAACTTGAGAATGTTCAGATGACTGATTTTCTTAGTACTGCTCACTTTACTTTGTATCTCTTCATATAATTTTCCTAGATTTCTCTGAAGCCATTCTGTTTCCCTTCATCATTTCTTTACAGAATTGCATTCATATATCACCAGCTAACGTTTGTCCTCCATTTGATGAGCACTCCTTCAGTTTCTAGCTCTTTGAAGCTATAACTTGAAGAGCTGCTATAAATATTTGTGTTTGTTTGGGTCATTTTTTTATATCTTTGTTGTTGTTTTTTTAGGGCACAGACCAAATAATGGTATTTCTAGGTCAAAAAGTATGCATAATTTAGTAGCTTTGGGGGCATAATTCTAAATTGCTTTCCAGAATGGCTAAACCAGTTCATAATTCCACCAGCAGTTCATTAATGTTGCTGTTTTCCCATAGCTCCTTCAGCATTTGTAAATTTTTTTGGGTCATCTTTGACATTCTCATGGGTATAAGTAGTACCTCAGATTTGTTTTAATTTGTATTTCTCTATTAATGATTTATAGTATTTTTTTCTTATGGCTATTGATAGATTGTATTTCTTCCTCTGAAAACCTATTCATAAACTGAACATTTATCAATTGGGAAATAGCTTTTATTTTTATAAATGAGATCTTTATCAGAGAAATTTGCTGCAAACATTTTTTCCCATTTCCTTCTACTTTTATAGCTGCAGTTGGTTTTTTTGTGTGTAAAAACTTAGAAATTTTGTGTTATCAAATTGTCCCTTTTATCTCCTGTGACCCTCTCTATCTCTTTTTTTGATTATGAACTCTTTCCCTCTTCATAGAACTGACAGGTAATTTTTTCCATGCTGCTCTAATTTGCTTCCAGTGTTGACCTTTATGTCTAAAGTATGTACCTACTATTTTTCTTTCTCTGGTGCCCTGATCCCCTGTCTTACTGCTCAAAGCTGAGCTGTACCATGGAAATCCAACATAGTAAAAATCTTCTGACTTGGACCCTTGGGAGCAGTGAATAGGGAAGTTATCTAGTCAGCTCTGAAAAGTCTCCCATCCTCCGGCTGTCATGACTCCCTCTTCACAAAGGCCTGGTCTTTGGTGACTAGGCAGCACTTCATTATCTGAGCAGAAACACTCTGAATTGCACACTCTCAGAGGCCATCTAAATCCAGACTGTGCTTGAACATTATCCCTGATGCAGAAGCCCACATCTTTCTGAGGCTATCCAGTATACTTCTCAACAACTTTCAGAGGAAGTTTTTTTTTTTTCTTTTGAGCCCAAATCTGTCTCTAGAACTTCTGTTTTTCCTGGTTCTGTCCACAAGGCCAAATCAAATGAGGTTGAAGGTCTTCTACATGACAGCCTTTTGATTACTTGAAGGCTCTAATTTTTTGTTGTCTTCTAAGTCTCTCCAGTTTCTTAGACACCCAGGTGTAGTCTACCAAGGGATCCTTATCATCCTCAGACTCTTGGATGTGCTGCAGCTTGTTAATGATCTTCTTAAAACACAGTGTCCAGAGTTGAACACAGTGCTCTAGATAGGGCCTGAACAGGGATACTCAGCTTCCAAAGGCTAAGGTAGCATTAGCCTTTTTTCATTATCATTGTGCATTTTTCATATAAATGTGATCCTCTGCTATTACTTGACGTCTGCTAACTTTCACTTACGTTGAGTGATAATCAAGCTTTCCCTGTTTTGTATAGTCCTTCCTAGTTGCTTTTTTTTTTTTTTTTTGACCAAGACTTTGCTTTGAATACTTGTTAAGTTTCATCTTTTCAACTCTTGGTCATCATTCCAGCCTGATAAAGCACTAGAAAAGTAACACTGTGGGATACGAGGTGCTTTCTCTGGACTCTTTGCTGAAAGTAATACAAAGCAAAGAAAAAATGAAACTATAGATTCACTGAGACCCAAGGAAAGTTTAGGTTGTCAATCTGAAGACCGAGAAGACTTAGAAAGATAAAATATGGAAAACACTATATGTTAGGGATTATCAGTTGTAGTATTAAAAAAAATAGGAAAGTTCTTTGCCATTAGGATGAATAATCATAAAACCAAAATGATATGTGTAATATTATAACAGTTGTTATAGATAATATAAAATATACAATAGTGGGACCCTCGAAGAACTGATTGAAATCAATAGAAATAATAGACATTTGGATGTTCTTTATCATATATTAATTTTAGATGTACCTACAAAATAATTTTCTGCTAAAGAATTACAAAGAGACTTTTGCCAATAACCCCTTAAACCTTCTCAACCAGATCACTGCTCCTCTCATCAGTTTCTGTCCCCAGCATGAGGGGATTGGAGTGGATAATCTTTAATGTTCCCTGAAACTTTGAGATTATTTGTCTATGCAAAACCAGGTTTCTCCACATGCATACCTGGGGAAACCTGGGGTATACCACGTCTTGTACTTTGGAGTATTTAAGCAACATTTTCCTGTGCCTTAAGGATCATGCTTGGCTCTCTGTTACTTATCGTATCCTTGATTACTAAAGTTATGGATAGCATCCTTCTCAGATTTGAGGAGAACAGAGCTGAGCTGAAAGGCCCAACCGACACACTGCCTAAGGTAGCGTGGCTTCAAACAGCTTGACACACTGAAACACGAGGCTGGAGCTAATCAGATGAAATTTGTTGGGGATGATAATTAAAAACTCAACCTCTCAGGTACAAAATGGAGAACAGCAGGGATTTGAGTGGACTATTAACTGACCTGTGGGAGGTGCTTCTTAGGAGGGATGTTAATAAACTGAGGCATGATCATCAATCAGGTGACCAGAACAGAGTCTCAATACTTTGCTCAGATTGGCTGAAGATGGAATGGTTGCCTAGACAAGAGAAGGCATGCTAACTGACCTTGAGCAGTTGGCTGTCCCATGAAGCAAAGACTAGACTTACTCTGTTCGACTCTGAGAGCACTAGGTGCAAGTTACAAAGAAACAAACTGAGGCTAGATGTAAGGAAGACTACCAGCTGAGCAGGCTTTCTTGGTAAGGGATGAACTCCTTCCCAGAAGGGATTGCAGTTTTGCCAGTCATCTGTAAAGAAGATTCCTGTTCAGGTAGGGATTGGAGCGTCCTCTCATCTCTGACTCCATGTTATTTAAGATAGTCTTGGACATGTAATAGGAGTCAAGAAAATTAATGTGGGCTCAATGCCCAATCAACATGAGAGAATGTGGTTGATGGTAGTCTTAGAATTAGGAAGCTCTACGTTCACCCTCATCCCTTCCTTGTCACTAGCTGTATGACCATTATGGGTAAGTCAGTCAATTTAAGTGCTGTGTACAATGTGCCAGGTTTGTGCTAAGCACGAAGAATAAAAATATGAAAAAGAAACAGTCTTTGTTCTCAGTTTTCTCATCATTAAAATGGAAATAAGAATACCTTTAGTATCTACTTCAAAGAGTTTTTTTCAGGATTAAATAAGATATGAGTAATAGTTTCCAAAGCACTATTTAGTTGTAATTTGGTGATGGGATTTTGTCTTGCAGGGAACTGGCCTATCAAATTGCCGAGCAGTTCCGTGTTCTTGGGAAGCCATTGGGCCTGAAGGAATGTATCATTGTTGGGGGAATGGGTATGTAAACCCAGGCTCAGCTATTTTTCTAAGTAACTCTCAGTTGTGAAACAGAGACTGCTGCCTTGGGGAAGGGTCTCTTTGAGTCCTGTTAGTCACTTTTCTACTTTCCCTTCCTTGCTCTGGATGCCTACAGATATGGTAGCTCAGGCCCTGGAACTGTCCCGTAAACCCCATGTGGTCATTGCGACACCAGGCCGTCTGGCTGATCACCTCCGAAGCTCCAGTACCTTTAACATTAAGAAGATCCGCTTTTTGGTAAGCTCTGACTTAGCTCTTTCAGCTCTCCCCCTTCTTTCTAGTCTGGGACTTCTGGGGGTCTCCATTCATGGGGAAGAGAGAAACTTCCCATCAGGCCTTTGAGAAGTTGTCATCCATTGCCTCCTGGATGGAGAACTTGCCCACAGAACACATTGCATTCAGCGGGTGCTGCTTATGACGGGTTGGCCAGGGCCCTGTGGCAAGCCCTCCTCCCTCCAGAGCATCCAGACTCCCAGCCTGCTCCTTATTTCTCAGGGTCTGCCTCTACTTCCTACTCTTCAGTGGAGCTAAGGGTTTTCACACTCTGTCCCAGTCCTATTCCAAGGAATCCCGTGTGCCAACCCCAAAACCCCAGGGAAGGTGCTAACCATGCCCCATCTGTTGCCAGGTGATGGATGAAGCTGACCGGCTTCTGGAGCAGGGCTGCACAGACTTCACCAAAGACTTGGAAGTGATCTTTGATGCCGCACCAACCCAGCGACAGACACTCCTCTTCAGCGCCACCCTCACTGACACGTTAAAGGTTCTCCAGGGAATCGCTGCTAATAAGCCCTTTTTCTGGGAGGCCCAGACCGAGTGAGTGCCCCACCCCGCAGACATGACCCTGGGCTGCTGATCCCCATCTCCTGGCCTGATTGCCCCTTTCACATGCTCTGAAGGGCCCCATGTAGTGGGTCTGGCCTCATGGTAGCTGCTTCTCCCTCATCTCCCTGCAGCTCCTGGCTAGAAAACATGGCAGGAGGATGGTAGAATGGCAGGGATCCTGCTAGGTTCTGGGCTCCCACCTCAGCCTTGCCGCTGACATGACAGGAATTTAGGCAGGAAAGCATGTTCACACCTAGCTCCAGAGAATCTGGGTGGGTGAGGGAGCTGTGCCCCTTGGAGCTCAGACAGAGGGGCAGCAGCTCTGGAGGTGAAGGGACCCTCGTCCTGGTTGCTCTGGGTGTCTTCCTGGGGCAACTCCTTTCCAAGTGGCCTCCTCTGCCTTACCTCCAATAGAACCTTGCATTTCCCACCCTTAGGGTCCGCACAGTGGAGCAGCTGGACCAGCGCTACTTGCTGGTGCCTGAGAAAGTCAAGGACGCCTACCTTGTCCACCTGATCCAGACCTTCCATGATGAACATGCAGACTGGTCCATCATCATCTTCACCAGCACATGCAAGTAAGTCACAGGAGGTTATAGAGGCCGTACCCGGGTCACTTGACACTTTGCATGATGAGAAACTGGCAAGGAAGGAGCAGAGGTGGGGCTTGAACCCAGCCTTCAGCTTTGACTCTTCTCCCCTTACCATACTGCCTCTCCAAACATTACCCTGTCATTGAGACCCAGTGTACCTTCAGAAGGCTGTTTTTTCTTTTGAAGGACTTGCCAGATATTGAACATGATGCTGAGGAAATTCAACTTTCCTTCTGTTGCACTCCATTCCATGATGAAGCAGGTAAGCTGTTGGGTCTCCAGGCCCAGGCTGCTCCTCTCCATTAGGGCCCATGTGCCTGAACCGGAAAGATGCTGTCCCCCAACCAAGCCCTGGCTCCTCCCTTTTTCACGGTGCACTCTTAGTCGGGGTGGAGGGAGGCCCTGGGGCATGGAGGCCGGATAGAGATGGGGAACATGACTTTATGAGGCATCCTTTCTTCCTCAACAGAAAGCTCGTTTTGCTGCTTTGGCCAAATTCAAGTCTAGTGTCTATCGGATCTTGATTGCAACTGATGTGGCATCCCGGTAGGAGGGAAAAGACCTCAGGCTAACTCCATGCTTGGGCTCCCAGCCTCCTTTTAGCCTCTTTCCTACACACACTCAGGGCTGGGGGAAGGGCAGAGTGGAGAAGGGGTGAGGGGGAGGCCTGCTGTAGGAACAATAAGAAGGAGCTGGGGTTTCTTGATTTCTGGTAAGGACTTGGTAACTAATTCCTGTGACCTTGGCCAAGGGACTTCCCTTTCTGGGCTTCAATTTAGCCATCCATCAAATGAGGATAATAGTTCCTCCCCAACAGAATTGTCTAGTTTTTGGAGCTTTCATCCATTATCATATAAGTTATTATAGATGCTTTGAAAAGGGAGTAAGTGTATATTGTTTTTCTAATTTATACTTTAATATATTTAACATCTACTGGTCATCTTGCCGTCTAGGGGAGGGGGTGGGGGGAATGAGGGGAAAAATTGGAACAAAAGGTTTGGCAATTGTCAGTGCTGTAAAATTACCTATACATATAACTTGTAAATAAAAGGCTATTAAAAAGAAAAAGAAAAGGGAGTAAAGTGTTAGAAAAGAAGCTTTTATTTAGAGATATTTATTCTGATGATAACAAGGTTTTCGCCATGCTGTGACCTTCCTTGTTCTCATTCCCAGAGGCTTGGATATTCCCACAGTGCAGGTTGTCATTAACCACAACACCCCCGGCCTCCCTAAGATCTACATCCACCGAGTAGGGCGAACCGCCCGTGCAGGTGAGTACAGTAGGGTCTGAGGCAGGAACACCAAAGAGGTAGCCACTGGGGAGGACAGGATATATTGGGATGGACCACTTTTGAATCCCCTCAGCCCAGTGGGCCAGGCCTGTGTCTGCTGTACTGGATGGACTTGGGCCATGTGAGCAGTGGCCCCCAACCAACCTAGGAAGCCCTGCAGATACCAGAAGGAGAGGGAAAAGCCCCTTGGATTCTTGGGCTGGAAAAGGCAGGGAGCAGAAGTGCCTCCCATCCCTCTATGGTGACTCCCCTTGGCTTCCTCTCAGGACGTCACGGCATTGCCATCACACTTGTGACTCAGTATGACATCCACCTACTACACGCCATCGAGGAAGAGATCAGTAAGTAACGCCCCAGATTTGCTTGGCTCTGCCCCCCTGTGGGCTCCAGCATCCTTCTCAGCCCTGATCCCTAGGAAGGAGCCAGAGCTCCCTGGGGAGTGCTCTCAGTGCCCCTGACCCTGCCCTTGCTCTCTGTCCCCTGCAGAGAAGAAGTTGGATGACTTCAATGTGGAAGAGGCCAAAGTCCTCAAAATTCTCACCCAGGTCAACGTGGTCCGAAGAGAGTGCGAGATTGTGAGTGTGCACAGCAGCTGGGGAGGGGGGGGAGGGGGAGGCTTTTGACACCGTCCTGGGGCTCAGCGTGGGGGGCTCATCCGGAGTCACAGAGATAGATGTGAACTAGCCTCATTGTAAAGAGATGAAGGGGGTTCACCCGGGCTCAGCTTCTGGTCCTGCCCTTTACTAGCTGTGTGCCCTGGGGAGAGTGCCCGCATGGCCTGTTTCTCCATTTGTAGAATGAGATTTGATGGAGACGAGTTGTTTTCTGAAGTCTCTGCCAACCCTGATTTTTGGTGCTTCTAATTCTCTTACTGCACCCCAAGGATAAAGAAGGGAGGTTCATGAAGACTCCAGGGTATCTCTCTTGCCCCTAACCCTGTCCTTCTGATGCTTCCTTCAACTCTTTCCTCCCTAGAAACTGGAAGCCACAGACTTTGATGAGAAGAAAGAGATCAATAAGAGGAAGCAACTGATCCTAGAGGGGAAGGTAAGTGCCTCTGGGACCAGTGGGGGGGGAGGGGTGGACCAGAAGCCGGGCAGGCTGGCATGTGACACGGCTCTGCAGGACCCAGACCTGGAGGCCAAGAGGAAGGCAGAGCTGGCCAAGATCCGGCAAAAGAATAAGCAGTTTAAGGATAGAGTGATGCAGACAATGCAGAGGCGGGTGGCCTTGAAAATGAAGAGGAAACAGCAGCAGCAGGAGCAGCAGCAGCAGGAGCAGGACCAGAAGCAGCAGCAGCAGAAACAGAAGAAGCTGAAGCAGAAACTGAAGCAGCGCAAGCAGCAGCTGCTGCTGCCACCAACAACCAAGGGCAAGAAATGAGGACCCACTTTCAGACCTGCCCAGAGCAGGTTCTGGGACCAGGACACCCCCCACCCCTCCTTTGCACAATGATGGGATGGGGCCAGGCAGCTAAAGGGTGCCTGGATCCCCTGCAGGTGTTGCTTTTGACCAGCTTACAATAAAAAGTATTGATTTGTACAGTGTGTGAATTACATACACACAGCGCCTCTCCAGCCCTTTTGGCACTTATAGGAGCAGGAGGAAGGATGGGCAATGTGGGGATGGGGTTGGGGGAACAGGAAGAACCCCAGACCGGGAAGTAACAGGCTTCCCTGACTCAGTGCCACCATGGTCAAGGCTCTTCTCTCTAGGCCTTAGTATAGTCCTTCGGAAGCTGAGTAACCTTGCTCCTGGGTTTATCCCCCAAAGGCAGAAACAAAGGCTTAGTGTGTACCAAAAGATGGGAAACAGCAGGCGGCTGGCATCTGGGAATGGCTGGACAAACTGCTGTCATCATAAATCACTGTCGTTTCTGTGTGGGTTACCAAGTGCCACACTCTGCTATGTGCTTTGGTTATTACCTCACTGTTCCTCACAATCACCTCGCAAGTACTTGCTGTTAGTATCCCTCTTTCACAGCTGAAGAAACCAAGGCAGTAGTGAAGGATGGACTCAGGGTGACAGAGCTCACTTGTATCCAAGATCACTTTTGAACTCAGGTTTTGATGACTTCAGGCACAGAACTCTAATCTCTGCACCTCCCAGCTCCCCATGTGGATGGAATGGAACATTATTTGCAGAAATGACGGAGAATTGAGAAGCACAAGGATGATGTATGTGTAGAACCAAATCAACAAAATAACCAAAAGTACAACATAAGGAAAAAAACTGCTATCAATTAGAAAATCATTAAAAAGTAGACATGGCCAATAGTGATCCTAGAGATGAAGGAATTGAAAAATCCCCCTTTCACGTGGCAAAGGTGTCTAATGGAAGATCCTATCTTCCTTGGGATGCAGTCAAAGGGAAAAGGCTCACTTTGTAGAAATTAAAGACATCATTAAAACTTGCTGAAAAGATATTGAGTGTGTTGGACCAGAGAGTAGCTCACCATCTTTGTGGAACGTCATCTCTTTGACCATCAGATCTGCAAAACTTCTGATCCCTTTCTCAATAGTTTTTAAGTATAGGCAAAATTACCCAGAAAAATTAATTCTCTTGAAATAAAACTGGAATTTTCCCCATGTTCATGGCCCCAAGGTTAAGAACTCTTGGACTAGTTGGTTTTCTATGTTCTTCCAGTCAGATTCATTTCGGGGAGTGGTTGAGGATGGAAGTTGGTTATTGCCCAGGATGGCACTACCCAGGGGACAATGAAAACAGTATCTTGGGATCCTTTGTGGGAGAGGCTGCAACTAGCCCCAAAGCCCCTTGAGTGCAAAGTGTGCCAAAGGGTGAAGGAAATTCAGGAACCTTCCATAAAGAGATGACTGGGTGAATAAATACATGAATTGAGTAAACAAGGATAGAGGCTTGGTAAGTTTAGAAATTTAATTTCCCTGGGCAGCCATTGCCCAGATACTAAAAAAACCTACAAATCCAAAATCTCACAAATGAACCCTCCCACACCACAGTTGTTGTCCTCGGCACTGCCCCCTTCCTCTCCCATGGGTTCTATAAGAGGAAGCCAGCTGCCCCTGGCAGTAGTTCTGCCCGGGTCCCCTTACTCAGACCATCCTATCTAATAGGAGAGGAGCTGGAATTAAGGTCCTGCCCTTCTTGGGGACATTTGCTGTCCAGCCTGGGACAAACATCCCCTTCATGCCAGCTTTAGGGGAATGATCATTTCTAGAGCTTGCAGAGCCAGGGGAATATGTGGAGTCAACCAGGTTCCTGCCTTTCTTCCCTTCCTGGGAGGGGCCAGAGCTCTGGGTTCGCCAATCCCAATAAGGCTGCCGCCCCCTCCCTTCCCGCCCTTGCCCCCAGCCCATCAGGACGTGCTCCAGCCTGAGGGGCTGAGTCAGACCCGAGCTTCCGGCCTGGGAAGTCTCCCTTCTGTGACTCAGAGGCAGGCCTGGCTGGGCGGGCTTGGAGCTCCCCAGTCCAGTCTCCTACCAGGAGCTGGAAGGGGTGAGGGAAGAATTGCTTTAAATATAAAACTACCGGAAAAAAATTGCCACCATCCCACCCCACTACGAAAGCTGTGCCCCCTTACCCACCACAGACCCCATCTGGGCCGGGTTTGGGGGCTGAGGAGAGCATCCAGGCTCTCCCCCACCTCGGCCCAGCCGCCCTGTTCCACAACCAGTCACGGGGTGCCCTCGGCCAGGCGGGCCAGGCCCTGGCGCAACTCGCTCAGCTCGCAGATCTTAACATCCAGGAGCTCGGTGGCCCTGAGCACCTCGGCCCGGGCCCGCTCCCGCTCCCCCCGAGCCTCCTCCAGGCTTCTCTGGGTGCCTTGGAGCTGCCGCTCCATCTCCGTGTACCGGCTCTCCAGCTCCTAGCATGGGGAGGAAACATTGGGATTCCTGCCACCTCAATATGTAGCCCAGGGGAGTCTGGGAAAGGCACGGAAGTGGGGGGGCAGCTGAAGGCACAGGGTGCCCAGCCCCCCAACATCCCACCTTTGCTGGGCAGGGAAAGGATCTCTCTGGTCTGGGAGTTAGACCGGGGTTCCTCTGGGACCTTGGGCAGGTCCCCCTTCCCTTACACAGATGGGGGCCCCATTCTCCATGATAACCTCCCTCCCAGCCACCACTCCCCTCACTCTAAAGGTTCCTAACCATGGCCTTTATTAGTTCTGGTGGAGTTCTGCTGTTAGGGGGGAGGGGGTGTCCAGTGGAAACAGCCCTGAAGGCCACTCGACAGCTATAACTGTGTGACTCAGGCCCAGCCCCTCTGGGCCTCCTGGCCTGGATGAAATGGAAGCTGGGGAGAAGCTGGCCTGGGAAGTCCCTTCTGGCTGTGGGTCTGCACCCCAGGGTCCTCTGACCTCCCTGGCTCTGCTTTTCAGACCTCTGGCATCCGGCCAGCTCTCCCAGGACGGCTCACCCATGTAGCAAACCACAGGCCGGGGCACCCCAGGGAGCCGGGCTTCGGTCCCAGCCTCCGTGCTCACCTGAAGTTTCTGGAGGGCCTCTTCCCGTTCCCGCTCACTCTCAGCTTCCCGGTGGCCGCCCTTTTGGCTCTTCAACATCTGGATCTCCTAAGAGTGGGAGGGGTCGGGTTTGGGAGTCAGGGTGGAGGGTCAGGTGTCTGGTGCAAGGGTCAAAGGTCAGGGATGAAGAAGTTAGGGGGTTAGAGAAGCAGCAGGGCCGATGCCGGGGGAAGCTCCCTGGCCTGGGAGCCCCCCGACTCTTCTCGTGACCTTGATCTAGGGGCCTCGGGCACCCCCTCTTGGAAACGGGAACACTACTACCAATGGGCCCATCTCCTTGGGTGTCATGAGGAAAGTGCTTTCCACGGTCCAAATAGAAATGGAGGTGAGGGGGGGGGGGAAGAGGGCCCAGTCCTGCCCCAGCCCTCCGTGCCCCACGTCCAGGCTCACGCACCTCGTCCTTTGCTTTAATCAGCATCTCCAGCTCCTCCAGCCTCTGGCTCAGCCCATCCTTCCCGCTCTCCCCAGCTGTCTCTGGGGGCCCCTGGGCCTCGAGTTCGGCCACCTGCAGGGCAGAGCGTGCTGGCCCAGGCCCGCGTCCCTCTTCCTCTCCCGGCACCCTCCTCCCCACAACAGTGTCCGCCGTTCTTGTTCAGTTTCAGATGGGAGCTTCCTGAGGGCGGGAGCTGTCCCTGGGCCTCCCTGAGGGTCAGCTCGCAGCGGGCACAATTCTTATGCCAGGGGCAAATTCAGCGCAGGAGACAGGTGGGCCCCGGAGGAGAATAGGTAACTTGGCAAGCCCCTAGAGAGGAGGGGCAGCAGGGGGGTCCCAGAGGGACCCCGGTCTTACTCTCAGACCAGGGATCCTTTCCCTGCCCAGCAAAGGTGGGATGCTAGGGGGCTGGGCGCCCCGTGCCTTCAGCTGCCCCTGCCTCCAATGGTGGTCAGAAACACCACGCAAGAAACGCGGGTCTTTTCCTAGACAGCAATGCCTTGTGGCAAAGTCCCCACTTCCCTGCCGTAGGTACTTGTTGTGGCGCCCACCCAGGCACCCTTGGGCTTACCCGCAGCCGGAGCCGCTCTGTCTCCTCCTGATAAGCCTCCAGCTGCTCCTTCCATCGTTCCACGTTGGTGTTCGCCTCCCGGAGGGCGGCCACCAGCTTGTTGTTATTGTCCTGAAGGGTGAAGAACTCGGCTTCCCATTGCACCTCGCCCACAGAGCTGGGGAAACACGCAGAGGTGTGGGGAGCAGGGCCAGAGGGAGGCCGCCGTCCTGGGAGATGGGGAGGGGGGCCTGAGTGTGAGTGAGGGGCCAGTGTGAATGTGAGTGTGCAGGGGGTGAGTGAGAAGCCGGTGTGAATATGAGTGTGCACAGGGTGCATGAGGAGCCGGTATGAATACAAGTGTGCAGGGGGTGTGTGAGGGGCCGGTGTGAATATGAGTGTGCACAGGGTGCATGAGGAGCCGGTATGAATACAAGTGCTCAGGGGGTGAGTGAGAGGCCGGTGTGAATACGAGTGCACAGGGGGTGAGTGAGGGGCCGGTGTGAATACGAGTGCGCAGGGGGTGAGTGAGGGGCCGGTGTGAATACGAGTGCGCAGGGGGTGAGTGAGGGGCCGGTGTGAATACGAGTGCGCAGGGGGTGAGTGAGGGGCCGGTGTGAATACGAGTGCGCAGGGGGTGAGTGAGGGGCCGGTGTGAATACGAGTGCGCAGGGGGTGAGTGAGGGGCCGGTGTGAATACGAGTGCGCAGGGGGTGAGTGAGGGGCGGTGTGAATACGAGTGCGCAGGGGGTGTGTGAGGGGCCGGTGTGAATACGAGTGCGCAGGGGGTGTGTGAGGGGCCGGTGTGAATACGAGTGCGCAGGGGGTGAGTGAGGGGCCGGTGTGAATACGAGTGCGCAGGGGGTGTGTGAGGGGCCGGTGTGAATACGAGTGCGCAGGGGGTGTGTGAGGGGCGGTGTGAATACGAGTACGCAGGGGGTGAGTGAGGGGCCGGTGTGAATACGAGTGCGCAGGGGGTGTGTGAGGGGCCGGTGTGAATACGAGTGCGCAGGGGGTGAGTGAGGGGCCGGTGTGAATACGAGTGCGCAGGGGGTGTGTGAGGGGCGGTGTGAA
Organism: Antechinus flavipes; assembly: GCF_016432865.1. Taxonomy (NCBI): domain Eukaryota; kingdom Metazoa; phylum Chordata; class Mammalia; order Dasyuromorphia; family Dasyuridae; genus Antechinus; species Antechinus flavipes. The sequence continues at coordinate 674,409,360 of NC_067398.1, read as the reverse complement.
TACGAGTGCGCAGGGGGTGAGTGAGGGGCCGTGTGAATACGAGTGCGCAGGGGGTGTGTGAGGGGCCGGTGTGAATACGAGTGCGCAGGGGGTGTGTGAGGGGCCGGTGTGAATACGAGTACGCAGGGGGTGAGTGAGGGGCCGGTGTGAATACGAGTGCGCAGGGGGTGTGTGAGGGGCGGTGTGAATATGAGTGCGCAGGGGGTGTGTGAGTGTGAGGGGCCGGTGTGAATACAAGTGCGCAGGGGGTGATTGTGCATGTGTGTAGGGATAAGTGTAATGTATGTGTATACATGTGTGAGAACATGGGGCTGTTTGGTGTGTACAGATGGGCACAGACCTCCCCCTCCCCCCATGAGGAGCTACGCCTTTACCCCTCTGACAGCATCTTTTTAAGCCGCTCCCTCTCGGTGGGGCCGGGGCCATCGGCGCTCTGACTTCGGAACAGCTTCTCATCCCCGGGGCCATTGGTGCCAATCAAGGGGCTCGGGGGCACCTGGCAGAGAAGTGGGACAGGTTGTGGAGGGGCCTCCCAACCCCGGCCGGTCGACTCTGGTGAGGGGGCAAAAGCAGGGACTGGGAGGAACTCGGGAAGTGAAAGGCCAGCTCGGGTCGGAGAGGATGGGCAGTTCAGACTGGAAAGCCAGCGGCAGACACCTTTCTGATCCAGAAGCCCAAGGCCTGGGTCAGCGAGCTCACCGATGGTTAGAGACGGGAGCAGAAGGGGGAAGGTAACCCTAACAGTGGGCACAGGCTGGCAGAGCTCTCCCAATGCCGCACCAAGGGGAAAAAGAGCAACAGGAGAAACAAGAAGTGAGGGACAGAAAGCTCCCAACTCTGACATTCTGGGTCCTAAGGGCCCTCCCAGCTCTGACATCTAGGCACAAACTGGACACTCCTAGAGCCTGGGGCGAGGGCTGCCCACTCCCTCCTGTTCCTGGATGGGGATTTCCCAGGCCAGAACTAAGTCTGGCTCTCTTCTCGATCAGGCCCCAAAACAAGGCTGGGCCTTGGAGGGGGCGAGGTTGTGGCAGCTCACACTAAATCAGATTAAAGGGAAGAAAGTGGAAGAGTCCAGGGGCCAGAGGGAGGGTCTGAGGAAACGAAGGGAGGGGAGACTGAGGACATGATGTGCTTCTGCATGGGCACCCAGCAAGCAGGCTCCAGCTTAGCTTCTCCCTCTCCTCCCATCCCACTCCCCCTAGTAGGGGGCCTGACCTGGTGGGAGGAGAGGCCAAGAGCTGGGGTGCTGAGCTCCCCCCCATCCTGAGACTTCTCTCGAGCCAGCCGGGCCGCCTCCTTCACCTCCTGGAACTTCTCTGCAAACTAGACAGGTATGGTGAGGGTCAGGAGAAAGGGGTCTGGGGCACTGACCCCCCTGCCCTCCCTCCCTCCCTGTCCCCACCCCAGCCCTCCAGCCCCTCCCTCCTGCACTCCCCAGCCCCAGACCTGGGACAGATGCTGCTCGGACGCAAAGCCCAGCCCATAGACTGTGTTGGCCCGACTGTCCGCCCACTGGCCGAACTTCTGGGAAGTCTTGGTGAAGGTCATGTTGGGGGTGACGGTGCTGTTAATGATGGCCTGGAGAGAAAAAGGGCCAGGAAGCAGATAGGGCAGGGCCCCGGGAATCTGGAGAACAGTTTGCTAGTGTTCCCTGGGAGTCACGGGAAAACTCCATGGGAGTGTGTGTTTTTGTGTGAGTGCTTGTGACTGTGAGTACAGGCGCTGGGAGTGTGAGTCTGTGTGTGATTGTGTGTGCACCCATCCATGTATGTGTGAGTGCGTTGTGTGCTTGTGATTGCGTGCATGTGAGTGCATTGTGCACGCATGGGTGTGTGTCTGCCTTGTGATTGCGTGTCTGTGCAGTGTGAGTGTGCACGGTGTGAGTGCGTGTGTGCATGTCCGTGGGTGTGACTGCGGCTGTCAGGACCAGACAGGAGCAAGCTCTGGACTTGGGATGCTGGGGTTCTCCCCAATGGGGAGAAGAAGAGCGCTGGACGCGGGAACCAGGCAGCTAGGTCCGGGTGTGAACCTCGCAAAGGCAGACAGCTGTGTCCAAGCTGGTGCCGGGAGGGAGTCGGGGGTGGGCAAAGAAAACACTTCTTAGGTTTCAGGTCAGAAGGGACCTTCTCTCGCTTGACAGAGGAAGAAACTGAGTCCAGGAAAGTTAAAGGACACATGTGCGGCGTCAGGGCTGGGGGGAGATGGGGTCACACACACACACACACACACACACAGAGGAGTCACAGACCTTGGTCCCGCCCACACTGATGATCCGGTACACGTTCCGGGTAGCATCATAGAAGTAGGACACGGTGAGGGCATGTTTGCCCGCAGGGATCCAGTTCCGTTTGGTTGCTGGGTCGATTTGGAAGACGTGGGCCCGAGTGCTGAAGAGGGGCTGCTCCCTGCAGAAGAAGCCAGCTCAGCCCCGGGGGATGGACGGGGCAGGGAGCATTGGGGCTCCCCAAAAGGGGCTTCCTGAGCCAGGGGAGGGGGGCCAGATGGGGCCAGGGCTCTTGGCTCACCTCGTGGACATTGGTCAGGCTGAAGCAGAGGAGCCGAGTGAGGGGGCTCAGGGCAGGGTGAGAGCTGGCTTCTGGGCCCTGGGCTTCGGTCCCTGGTGGGGAGAGGAGTCCAAATGAATCCAGACAGCCAATTACAGAAGGAACCTCCAAAAGCATCGAGGCCGATCTGATCAGGAATCCTCCCATGTGGGGGAAGCCAGCAGCTCCAGAGGCAGTCCAGTCAACTTGGGCTCCACCCTGAGAGTTTAGAAATTTTTCTTTACGTGGAACCAAAATCTCCCTACCAAGTCTACTCCCTGCTCCCAGTTTTGTGCTCTGGGACCAAGCAGAGTGAGCCTCGACCCTCTCCCCCCAGACCATCTTTCATGTCCTTGAAGATGGACGCACTCTCCGCTAAATCTCTTCTCTAGGATGAACACCAGTCAGTCAACAAGCATTGACTTAGTCCCTACCCTTCCTGGGCTCCTTTAACTGTTCATTTCACCGCATGACATGCTGGTAACTATTTAACAACAGGGTCTTGGGGGAAAAGTACTCGCAATACACTTTTAAATTTAATCTCCATTTTGTACATTACCTCCATCACTTTAAGTATAGACAATCAAAAACCAATCATCCCACAGACCTTCGTCAATCTCCAAAATAAATAAACAAATAAAGCCAATAACCAAGCATGCCTTTGTCAATTTCAAAAAACAAATAACAATAACCAAGCAGGCCTTTGTTAATTTCAAAAACCAATCACCAAACATGCCCCGATATGCGATATGTTTTGTTTTGAGGCAACTGGGGTTAAATGACTTGCCCAGGATCACACGGCTAGGATGCGTTAAGTGTTTTGAGGTCAGCTTTGAACTCCTAAATTCAGGGCCGGCGCTCTATCCACTGTGCCACCTAGCTGCCCCTTGTCAGTTTCTTAGAAGTAAATTACATTGAAAATCTGCTGGCTGCCTGGAGGGTGAGCAGGTTGGAGCTGGCTCCAGCACATCCCTGTTCCAGTTCTTTCACCATCCTGGTTGCC